>NC_092128.1:184366422-184726422 GCF_043159975.1 Macaca nemestrina | reverse complement strand
TGTTTCACTGTATTTTGGAAATTCAAGTTAAAATATTGGGATGAAAATTATACTGTTTTAGACTTCTGACTGATTTCTTTTTAGTTAGCTATACCCTCTGTCCATTGTGCAACAAGGTTTGTGCAAACAATCTCATCTCTGAGATAGGTGGGCCTTCAATTTTGATTTCTGTGATAACAGGTAACAGTCAAGGACAGATCAGAAAATAGGTAGACAAAAGTAATTGAGGCTGGTTGTAAATCAGGAAACATTTATCCTTAAAGCTGGGTAGTAAGCCTTAAAATATATACGTGGTCGGTGTTGCACACTGAGCTATAATATGGGTCTTTTTACTGTCTTGAAAAATAAATGTGTATTTTTTAATGTAATAGATTCAAAAGAACCTCCAAGCAGAGCTTATACTCTTTTGGCATAAAAAGCAGGGCATCTCTTCTTGAACTGGAAACCCAGGGTGCATCATGTCCCTTAGGGAATGACATCCACGCCACTGCTGCCCTCACCAAGAGCCAGCCCTGTCAGTATCTACCCAGTCCAGGTGACGGTATGCTCCCTCCTCCTCATGCAGACACCTCTGCCCTGCTCTGCATGCTGGGGAATTGGACGTGCATACTAGCCAGTCACAGACAAAAATTATTTCCACAGAAAATACATTATAAAAATGTATCTGAAAATGTGGGCAAATGTGAGTTCTTGGTTTTAATCATTCACATATTTAAAATGTTTCGTTAGGCCGGACGCGGTGGCTCACGCCTGTAATCCCAGCACTTTGGGAGGTCGAGGCGGATCACCTGAGGTCAGGAGTTCAAGACCAGCCTGGCCAATATGGCGAAACCCCATCTCTACCAAAAATACAAAAATTAGCCGGGTGTGGTGGTGCAGGCCTGTAATCCCACCTCTGCCTCCTGGGTTCAAGCTATTCTCCTGCCTCAGCCTGAGTAACTGGGATGGCAGGTGCGTACCACTATGACCAGCTAATTTTTGTATTTTTAGTAGAGACACAGTTTCACCATGTTGGCCAGGCTGGTCTCGAACTCTGACCTCATGATCCATCCACCTTGGCCTCCCAAAGTGCTGGGGATTACAGGTGTGAGCCACTGTGCCGTGCCCAGCCCTAAATGTCAATTTTAAACAATTAGTTAATAATGGATCCATTTTGGTTCATCAGCTGTAATGAATGCACATTAACACAGATCTGGCGGGGATGCAGGAGCAGAGAGGGTGGGTGAGAACTCTGTGCTTTCTGCCAAATGTTTCTGTGAATCTAAAGCTACTCTAAAAAAATTTAAGTTTGTTAATTTAATCAAGCATTAGCGGGAGATCAAAATGTCTCAAGCCCATGGGAGACTGTCCAGCATCTTTCTATGTTAAGCCTACATCTCCCCTACAATTAGATTGGTACCTATATATATATCCAGGAGCGCAACTGCTAAATTGTACGGGAGATATAAGCTTAACTCAGAAATTTGCAGCAAAAACTGCAATTACTTTTGCACCAACCTAAGATAAATGAAAACATATCCACAAAAGACTTACAATGTTCATAACTAGCTTCAGTCAGCAGAGGCATCCGGCTAGCGGGGATTCTAAGAGGGGAGAAGGGAGACAAAGGCAGAGTGGGACAAAGTCCAGGAAGCAGGAGACTCTTCCAGGACAAGAGGCTTTCAGTGCCTGCTGCAGATGTAGCACTGCAGTAATTTTTTTTTTTTTAAATTGAGAGTTTCCCTTTTGTTGCCCAGGCTGGAATGCAATGGCGCCATCTCAGCTCACTGCAACCTTCACCTCCCAGGTTCAAGTGATTCTCTTGCCTCAGTCTCCCAAGTAGCTGGGATTACAGGCACCTGCCACCTCGTCTGGCTTTTTTTTTTTAAATAAAGTAGAGATGGGTTTTCACCGTGTTGGCCGGGCTGGTCTCAGACGCCTGACCTCAAGTGATCCATCTACCTCAGCCTCTGAAAGCGCTGGGATTACAGGCAAGAGCCACCATGCCCTGCCCCTTCTGTGGTAATTTCTGGACAATCTTGACTCTTTAATGTCTTGGCCTTCATGTTTTAATTTCTAAGCATTCTTTCTGATTATCTGGTCCTTGTTCCCTCCTCTGTTCTAGTTTCATGGGTGACACATCTTTCTCTGAAGATCTGAAGCTTCCTCTGCTGCCAATCTCTGGACTGTTTCTTTTGTTTCCTGCCTCTATGTACTGGAGGTTTCCTCAAATCTCTGCAAGCCTGAAGGTTCTTGGGGTATGGGTAGGGGATTGTGGACCTGTCAGCCTCACTGGTCACCTTCCTAAGGGGCCCCCAAATGCCAATATGTAGAACCTGCAGGTCCTCTGCATGGGGGATGGCGTTACATAAGATCCATCTGGCTGGCAGTGTTCTGGAAGCTAGGGGGGCAGGACAGGGAGACATGAGTCATGCTGGGATATTCTGCAGGTCTTGGGCTGCCCCTGATGTAGCTGAGTGTGGAGCTTCTCCGGTTCAGTCTCATGTGCATACACACACACACACACTTGTGCACACACACCTATGACAGTTACTACGGGACTGAACGAAGGCAGATGAATGCAAAAATGAAGACAAAGACAAAAAGATCTGTTTTAAAGAAGGGGTTAGGGGGCTTTCTTCTAGTGAGCAAGGGCCCTAGCCTCTAAAGTCCTTCATATTTACGAGGTAGAATCAACAGGGAGCCAGAGATAATGACTGGTCAGCTGCTTGATTTATCACAGGTTTGCATAATTGCTTTCTTTATACAACAGGCTTCAGATGTGGCTGTAGATAATCACAAGAAACACTGCACCTGCGGCAAGACTGCCCTCAGCAATCCTTCTGGTGGCAGACGCAGTTTATCAGTCTGCCAACAACCTGCCTGTGTGAGTTGGCTGTTTGCTCATATACCCTCCTCCCCAGAGGTATGCTGAGTTGGTCACGACCCTCATTCTTTCGACCTTCAACACACCCATGACCACAGTGCATCCTCACACATCCACGCATGTACATACACAGTGTAAATAAAAGTAAACAGGAGGAAAGGCAATCCAAGAATAACATTTTAAAAAATTAAAATTTTGGCCAGGTGCGGTGGCTTATACCTATAATCCCAGCACTTTGGAAGGCAAAGGTGGGTGGATCACCTGAGGTCAGGAGTTCGAGACCAGCCTGGCCAACATGTTGAAACCCCATCTCTACTAAAAAATTAGCTGGGCGTGGTAGCACATGCCTGTAATCCCAGTTACCAAGGAGGCTGAGGCAGAATTGCTTGAATCCAGGGGGTGGAGGTTGCAATGAGCCAAGATCACACCACAGCACTGCACTCCACACTGAGCAACAGAGACTCTGTCTCAAAAAATAAAAATAAAAATTTTCGTGTGCTTCACGGTCAAACCTTTGATCTAATCCTGCTTCCCACGAGATAGGTCTTAGACTTGAGCCACAGTCTTAATATTGACTTTTAACAAATTAAAAACGAGACTTTAAATGCCATACTTCGCTTAAGCTTTAAATTACAATTCAGATAAGCAGTCATAAAGACATGTTTGACTCTAACGTAAAGGTTACGTTAAGGTACCTTTCATCCGAGTTTCCTGCAGCGCACGGGTACATCCAGTGGCCCCTCTGCTGGGGTAGGTGGGTGTGATTTCACCACACACGTCTCTCAGACCTTGAGATCACAAGTCAGAACACGTGCAGGTTGCTGAAAGCACAGAAACCCTGATTTTTAAAGAACGTATTTTACACAGTTGCATATATAACTTGGACCTGTTTCATAACTTTCACTTTTCCCAAATATAGTATGCATGATTATTTGCATCATCATCTCAATTCTCTTCTTGGGTCAGCAGTGTATTTTATCGTTTTAAAAATAAAAATGGTGGCCAAGCATGGTGGCCCACACCCGTAATCCCAGCACTTTGTGAGGCCGAGGTGGGTGGGTCATCAGGTCAGGAGTTTAAGACCAGCCTGGCCAACATGGTAAAACCCCGTCTCTACTAAAAATCCAAAAATTAGCTGGTCGTGGTGGTTGGCACCTGTAATCCCAGCTATGTGGGAGTCTGAGGCAGGAGACTTGCTTGAACCCGGGAGGCGAAGGTTGCAGTGAGCCAAGATCATGCCACTGCACTGCAGCCCGGGTGACAAGCGCAAGACTCCGTTTCAAAAAAAAAAAAAAAAAAAACATATTTACGTTGTGTAACATGACGTGTTGATACAGATACTCATAGCAAGGTTACTATGGTCAAGCAAATGAACATGTCCACCTCCCCACAGCTGCCTTTTATGTTTTGTGGTGACAGCACTTGAAATCTCTTTTGGTAAATTTCCAGGGTACAGCACAGAATTCTTAACTACAGCCCTCAGGCTCTGCACTGGATCTCTAGACTCAGTCGTCCTATGTAACTGCAACTCTGTACCCTTCTAAAATGATATATTGTTATAGAAAACTAAATGTTTTGCTGACCTTTAAAATTGATAGCAAAAATAATTAAGTCATGAAAAAATTAAGCATATCCATTGCTAACTAATAAGCTTGGAGAGTGGGAAAAAACAGGGAGGAAATAGGCATTTTTTAAAACTGTAGGTAAACTTTGAAAAACGCATCTCCCCTTTCATTTTCAGAATGGCTCCCTCTCTAAAGGTTCACCCCAATAAACACAGTGCAGCTCGCTTTGGCAGAAGTTTCCCATTTACGTAAAATTAGCTGGCATAAAGTGTAGAGGAGAGAGCATTGCTGTTTGGAGGAACAAGTCCCCCAAATATGCATTTACATTATGAGTCCAATAGAACGCTTGCATTATCCGTGTTTATTTTGCTTTGTACTAATATTTTCCTTGCCTTATGATTTATTTCTGAGACAAGGTTTCACTTTGTTGCACAGGCTGGAGTGCAGTGTTGTGATCATGGTTGACTGCAGCCTCAAACTCCTGGACTCCAACAGTCCTCCCACCTCAGCCTCCAAAATATCCAGAATCACAAGTACATGCCACTATGTTTCCTAATTTTGTTATATAGGGAGACGGGGTCTGTTACCCAGGCCAGTCTTTACTTCCTGGGCTTGAGCGACCCTCCCAGTTCCCAAAATGTTGGGATTACAGACACGAGCCACTGTGCCTGGGCAGTGTTTTTTTTTTTTAAATTACAGCTCCTTAACTTTTATTTTTTCATGCTGAAAATCTCCATCCTTTACCACACAGCTAGTAAGATTCCACATCACATTTCCTCTACCCTTCAACACACACAAGGCAGTCTCAGTATAACACCAACACTCAGTCAACAAAGTGCTTGTAAGAAAGGGATTAAGACGTCTGCCTGCCTTCCTCCGCACGCACCCACCCACCCGTCTCCCTCTGGCCCTTTTCTTTGTTCTTTTTGTCTTTAGTGTATTTTTCACCAGCAGTGCCTCACCGTATGGCGATATCCAATGGTCCTTTCGTGGTTGGCAAAATGTGATTGGATTTAGGTTGTTGGTCTCACAGACTTCAAGAATGAAGCAAGGGACCCTCCCGCTGAGTGTTACAGTTCTGAAAGACGGTGTGTCATTCAGATGTGTCTGGGGTTTCTCCCTTCCGGTGGGTTTGATGGTCTCACCGTTAGGAAGGAACTACAGACCTCCGTTGTGAGTGTTACAACTCTTAAAAGCAGTACGTCCGGAGTTGCTGCTTCTTCCTGGTGGGTTTGTAGTTTATTCCAGCTTCAGGAGTGTTACAAGCTTCTAAACGCAGCACCAACCCAAACAGCCAAAACACACAGCTACACAGCTGCCACAGACAGGAAACTAAATGAGCACGTTGCCGTTAGCTAGCTGGGGGCAGCCTGCTTTTATTCCCTTATCTGGCCCCACCCACATCCTGCTGATTGGTCCATTTTACAGAGAGCTGATTGGTCTATTTTACAGAGCGTTGATTGGTCCGTTTTGACAGAGTGCTGATTGGTGCGTTTACAATCCTTGAGCTAGACACAGTCACAGAGTGCTAGTCTTCCAAGTCTCCTCTAGGTTAGCTAGATACAGAGTACCAATTGGTGTATTCACAAACCCTGAGCTAGACACAGAGTGCTGATTGGTGTATTTACAAACCCTGAGCTAGACACAGAGTGCCGATTGGTGCATTTACAATCCTTGAGCTAGTCACAGAGTGCTAGACGGAAAAGTTCTCTAAGTCTCCACTAGCTAGATACAGAGTGCTGATTGGTGCACATAGGAGCCTCCTGCTAGATATAAAAGTTCTCCAAGTCCCCATCCAGTTCAGGAGCCCAACTGGCTTCACCCAGTGGATTCTGCACCGGGGCTGCAGGCGTAGCTGCCTACCAGTCCCGAGCGGCGCCAGCGCTACTCAGCTCTTGGGCTGTCGATGGGACCGGGAGCCACGGAGCAGGGGGCGGCGCCCGTTGGGGAGGCTGGCGCGGGAGCTCACCACAGGAGAGGAGCTCAGACATGGTGGGTTGCAGGTCCCGAGCCCTGCCCCGCAGGGAGGCAGCTAAGGCCCAGCGAGAATTTGAGTGCCGCGCCGGGGGCCGGCACTGCTGGGGCACCCGGCCCAACCTCCGCAGCTGCTGGCCCGGGTGCTAAGCCCTTCACTGCCCTGGGCTGACTGCACCAGTCGGCCGCTCCATGTGCGGGACCCGGGCCCGCGCCCGCGCCCAGAACACGCGCTGGCCCCTGAGCGCCGTGCGCAGCCCTGGTTCCCACCTGCGCCTCTCCCTCCACACCTCCCCACAAGCAGAGCGAGGCACCTTCGGCCTCAGCCAGCCCAGAGAGGGGCTCCAACGCGTGGCGGGCTGAAGGGCTCCTCAAGCGCCCCCAGAGTGGACACTGAGGCTGAGGAGGCACTGAGAGTGAGGGCTGCTAGCACATTGTCACCTCTCAGTACTTTTAAATTCCTATGTTTTAAAGTCAATTGGAATAGCTCCCCTCTGGCTGGTCAAGCTACCAAATGGATACACATTTGGTTCATTTGTCTTATTTTATTTTTGGTATTTAGAAATTGCTTTTTAAAGTTAATTGTGTTTTATAAGGACGTGAAATATTTGCATGGTTTCATAGTCAAATCTAGAAAACAGGGTATGTGCAACAAGGACTTACGCCTTCCCCTAGAGCCTTCCAGCCCTCTTTCTGTAGGTATCCTTGGACACACACTGTGGACTCTGCTCACACTGTTTATTTTTGAAATGTAAGCAGATAGGGAGAGATAGGTTGATTGATGGTAGACAGATGATAGATAACAGGTAGGCAGGTAGGTAGGTAGTACCATAGATGATGAATGGTAGAAACGTAGATAGATAATAGATGAATGGGAGTAAAGAGAGTAAACAGACAGATGGGTCCCTGTTTCCTGCCTGTACTGGAAAAATGGAAGATTTCCTCCACCTTGGTCTGTTCTGAGTGGTCTGTGCAATCACTCCAGACACTGTCCTGCTCCCATTTTCACACTTGCACTGTGGTCTTTTCTGTGCATGAGTGGTAATAATTCAACCACCGTCCATCCATAGGGACTTGGGGTGCTTCACATCTTTTGCTTTTACAGACTATATAATATGTTGACAGAAGTGGGTCTCATTATGTAAATGCCTGCACCTTGCTCTTTTTATTGAATCTAATTTAATTTTATTATATTTGTTTTCATTTTTTAAATGGTTGTGTATATGATGTATAAGATCTCAATTGAAGTAACATTTGGATTTGTTATCACTGTGTTTTCCTTCCCCTGCTGTTTTAAAAAGGCAGCCCTTTTTATGCGTCCTTGTCTGAGAGACCACAAGCAGCACAGCCGCAGGTGCAGAGGCTCTCCCTCAAAGCCTAGGCTTATTGCAGCCAAGCTGTTAGGAACGAGTGCTACCATCACCAGTCGAGGGTCATAACTGCAACTTGTCCAGGTTCTTGGCGTTTTGAACAAGGAATTGGACAAAGCGCCAGCAAAGCAAAGAAAGAATGAAGCAACAAAAGAACAAAAGCGGGGATTTATTGAAAACCAAAGTACACTCCACAGTATGGAAGCGGACCCGAGCAGCGGCTCAAGGGCCTGGATATAGGATCTTCTTGGGTCCAAATATCCCCTAGAAATTTCCCATTGGCCGCTCCTGCTCACCTCATGTAAATGAAGGTGCTTAAAGCAACCAGTCAGAGGCTAGGGTGAAGCTACAAAGTTATACTTTTATGCAAGAGAAGACTCAGCCCCCAATCAGTCTGATTCGTTGTGGATAGCAAGCATTCAGAGGCTTGAGAGAAGTTACAAAGTTGCAATTGAAGACTCCACCCACAATCAGTCTGATTGGTTGCGGCAGCCAATTTACCATTTGCCTCAAAGAAAACGTGGGGGGTTTAGAAATGGAGTAGCCTCTGGTCCTATGGTTACTTAGGGGTGGAAAGTTAGGGTTTTCCTTTCAATTTAGTTCTAGGAAGTCGGGGTGACCAGCCTTAGGTTCCCTGCCTCCAGACCCTATTCTCCTGCCTCAGTACCTGGAGAAATGCATGTGGAGGGGGCTGTCCCTTTAACACCGGAAACCACTAATATGCAAGGGTGGTGGTGGGGGGGGGCGTGGATAAACCACGTGCCGTGTGTTTTACATGAAGAGGTGTTACACAGCAGGTGTAGGAAATATCTCACAGCTATACTGTATCTTCGTGGATACTTCCCCAAAGCAAAATTTAGTTAAAAACAAAAAGTAAACATGACACAATATTAATGGTTCTTAGTTGTGGATGACAGGAATGTGTTTCTTAATATTATACGACAGTCACACAACAATCAGAAGATTAAGGACTGCTGGCTTTTTAAAAATTCCTAAAATTAAAAAATCAAACAAAAACCAAACCAAGCCAACCCTCCCACCAAAAAACCCCACACAAAACAACCAAAAAACCCCAAAACAAAACAAACAAAATCCCTAAAATTTTCCTAGAAAAAAAAAAAGATAAAATTGATTGGAAAGAAAAGCCTACCTATGGGTGAAGGATAAGCTGATAAGCTGAGTCGTGTGCGCAGTGTATTTCTGAAGAAAATTGCAGAATTAATGGAACAGGAATGTTTCAGAATGTTCAACAACTCCTATTTCCCGAGTCCCTGGAGGGCAGGCCGGGTCCCTGCACCATGCTGCCTCTGTTTCCCTAAGGCTGGGTCCCTGGGCTTCTACTGAGCATGGGCTGAGAGGTGAGCAGGACAGAAGCCAGGCCAGGCCGCCAGTGCCTACAGCAGTGCCCGCAGCCAGGCGGGCGGCCGAGTGTGTGTTGAGGGCATCAGTGACCGCAGGCTGGGAGCTGGGACGTCCTGATTCCTAAGCAGTCTGGCCGCAGTTCCCAATGCCGCCCACAGATGGCAGGAGGCGCGCCGAGGAGCGTTCTTGTCCAGCCGGAGGGCTCCAGGAGGAAGGTCTTGGCTGGCGATGTCGGATCTGGAGCGAGATAACAGAGGCCCCGCTGGTCCGCAAGGGGCAAGCTGCACCCCCACCCTGGGCTGGGCGTGCCCCCCGGGGGTGGGCGCAGGGGGCCTGGCCACTGAGCTACACAGCAGGTAGTGAGGCAGGAAGAGCCAGGCCTCGAACCCTCAGGGCAGCCCCCGAACCCTCAGGGCAGCCCCACCGCCAGCGCTGAGATTCTTGTCCCACAGCCCAGGGAGCGCCTGGGTTCTTGATTCTCTGCGTTTTTGTCTGGGGACCTGTCCAGACAGGCCGAGTCCCATCCTCGAATGCTCATTTCACTGACCGTGAACAGTAGCGTCAGGCTTCACTGCCCTGGTTTAGAAATGCTTTTTTAAAAATGAAAACAAAACAAAACAAAACAAAAAAACACGTCTGGAAAAAAAAAAAAAAAAAAAGAGTGCCTACCAGTTTTGCTGACAAAAGGACTAGCCTGGTGCTAGAAAACAGCATTACAATGAAATAGGTAACATTTAAGATCCTGAATTCATCAGGGTTATCCAGAGAAACAGAACCAATTGTGTGTGTGTGTGTTTGTGTGCACACATATGTGAGTGTGTGAATGAGTGTGTAAGAATGTGTGTAATAGTCTGTGTGTCAATGTGTGTGTGCATATGTGTGTGACTGTGACTGTGTGTGAGTGTGTGTGAGCATAAGAGTGTGACTGTGTGTGTGTGTCTGTGTAAAACTGGCTCACGGGACGATGGTGGCTGACGAGTCCCACAGTCTATCTGCAGGGTAGTCCACAAGCTGGAGCCCCAGCACAGCCAGTGTGTGCTTCCGAATCCCAAAGCCCAAGCCCAGGGAGAGCTGATTGTTCAGTTAAAGCCAGTGTTCCAGTTGGAAGGCAGTCGGGTAGGAGGGGTTTTCTCTTTTACATGAAGATCATCAGCTTTTCCTTCTTTTCAGGCCTCCAGCTGCATGGACGAGACCCACCTGCATTGAGGAGGACGATTTGCTTGACTCATCTATTGATTTACATGTTAAACTCATCCAAAAGCAGCCTCACAGAAACACCTGGAATAATGTCTGATCAAATACCCAGTGGCTCAGTCAAAAGGACACAAAAATTAACCACCATAGACCCCGACACGAGCTTATAGACCAGCTATAATCAGCAGGCCTGGAATGTACACTGAAGTTCGGTGTCTTTTGTTTTTGGATAAAATAAAGATTCCTGTAATTGTGACAAAGATACTTATCTAGTTGGGTGTATTAGGTTCTGTGGCTGCCACAGCAAAGTGACACAAACCAGGTGGCTTAAAACCACAGGCATTTAGTCTCGCACAGCTCTAGAGACCAGAAGTCCAAAGTGGAGGAAGGTGTCAGCAGGGACCCGCTCCCTGACAACTCCAGGGGAGGCTCCTTCCTGGCCTCTCTCACCCTCAAGATGACCCTTGCCCAAAATGTCCAGTGCCCCCCACCCACCCACCCGAGGAGTTGGTGAAATATTCTAGCCATTTTTGCACCCATTAGAGTTGCTCTGTCCCTCTGGGGCTCAAGAATGAGTTTATGGGCTGGGCTGCACACAGCACTGCCCATTAGCTGTAACTGGCCCTGGACCGGACTCCAGGATAGGTTTGAACCCCACAGTGTAGGCCTTTCCTACGCCTGGGTTGTCATTGGAGCTTAGGGACCGTGCAGGAACCCTCTCCCCAGCTTCTGGTGCCCCAGGCATCATCTGGCATGCAGCTGTGTCTCTGCAGTCATGTGGCATCTTCCCAGTGTTTCCCATCTGCTTCCCTTAGTGCAAGTGTGTGTCTGTGTCCAGACTTCCCCTTTTTACTTTTATTTTTATTTTTTATTGAGACAGTCTTGCTCTATCGCCCAGGCTGGAGTGCAGTGGCACGACCTCAGCTCACTACAAGCTCCACCTCCCGGGTTCACGCCATTCTCCTGCCTCAGCCTCCCAAGTAGCTGGGACTACAAGTGCCTGCCACCACGCCCGGCTAATTTTTTGTATTTTTAGTAGAGACAGGGTTTCACCATGTTAGCCAGGATGGCAGACTTCCCCTTTTCATAAGCACACTAGTTCTGTTGCTTTAGGGTCTACCCTAATGACTCCCTCCCTCCCTCCCTCCCTCCCTCTCTCCCTCTCTCTCTCTGTCTCTCTCTCTCTCTCTCTCTCTCTCTTTCTTTCTTTCGAGACAGTCTCACTCTGTCTCCCAGGCTGGAGTGCAATGGCACCATCTTGGCTCACTGCAAGCTCTGCCTACAGGGTTCATGCCATTCTCCTGCCTCAGCCTCCTGAGTAGCTGGGACTACAGGTGCCTGCCACCATGCCTGGATTTTTTTTTTTTTTTTTTGTATTTTTAGTAGAGACAGGGTTTCACCATCTTAGCCAGAATGGTCTCCATCTCCTGACCTTGTGATTCACCTGCCTCGGCCTCCCAAAGTGCTGGGATTACAGGCGTTAGCCACCGTGCCCGGCCCCATGACTTCATCTTAAGTTGATCATCTTCAAAGTCCCTATTTCCAAATGAGGTCACATTCCAAAGTACTGGGGGTTAGGATTTTAATATGCGTTTCTGAGTGGACACAAGTCAGCCCGTTGCTGTGGGTGTCACCGGGTCCTGTGGGCAATCCAGCCCCTGAGTTCCTCCCCAGCCATTCCCTGGGACCTGGGGGCATCTTGGACTTTTTGGCTGTCCACTTGACGATGCCATTTTCCTTTGCCCTGACCTCTCGTCCCTGCAGAATTTTTTGCTAGTTGGGCTGTCAAGACCCTCAAAATAGCTGTGATGAGCCCACAGTCAACTCTCAGCCTCAAGAAGACCCTTGCCCAAATGTCCAATGCCACCCTCGAAGAGTTGGTGCAACATTCTGGCCATTTGTGCATCCATTAGTGCTGCTGTGTCCCTCTGAGGCTCAAGAATGAGCTAATGGCCTGGGCTGCACCCAGCACTGCCCAGTGGCTGTAACTGGCCTTCCTATGCAAGGGTTGTCATTTGGAGCTTAGAGGCAAGCAGGAACCCTCTCCCCAGCATGAACCCTCTGAGAGAAGGCAGGCCAGCCATTCTTAAAGGGCATTTTTAGCAGGTCAGGCCTTCCGTGGCATACCGAGTAAAAATAAGCCAGGGGCTGTGTGGCACTTCCTGGCTCCTGGGACCACTCTGTGGCCGGGCTCTGCTGCCCTATTCTTTGAAGTCAATTCTGCTTTCAGGCAACCTCCTGAAATTTGCATCCAGCTGCTGCAAGAGGCCTGTGGCTGTGTTTCTGAGCCCTTTGCTGGGCCTCCCCACAAGATAGAAGATGGGTCCAGCCTCTGCCTTTCTCCTAAAGCCACCGCTCATGAGGCAAGATCAGATCTCCATCCGATGACCCAGAACAGACAACTTTCTCTGGCTCCACTCCAAGCTCAAGGCCTGTGCCCACCTTGGAAAGAAAAGCGACTTTTCAGGATGCCTGCATGAGTGTGAGGAGTAAATGCCTCTCCTCATTCCACCTGCTCTGGATTATTTTCAGCCTCTCAGGCATACATCCTCCTCCTCAACTCCTTTCCCGTAAACAAACATGCAGGGGTAGATCCGGGTCAGTGACACTGGAGATGGCCAGCCCAGAAAATCCCGACACTTCTCCTCGCAGTCACTGTCTGTCTTTCAAAATAATTCAGGCTGGTTTTCAGGGTTGTAGAGTTTCATTTTTCCTCAATATGCTTTGTCACCATAAAATACACTTAAAGTCTGTAAAGTATTAAGAGGAGACGTTCAGGGTTTACTCTTCCCATCCAGCATTGTAACATTTCTTAAGGGTGGCACCTGGAGCTGGTCTTATGCCTCTTTCTTCTGTCTTCAGAGCAACAGGACCAGGTGCCTTTTGCTTGTGTTGTGGTTTAAAAACCTCTGGGCTCATTTTTTCCATGAGCTCTGTCTGCTGATGCAAACAGCTGGCAGGTGTCCCACTCCCATCCACCTCTGTTGAGAGAGGGAGCCAGTAAGTGCAAAGAAATTCTCCAGGGTGTGTAATATTTCTTCCAGAAGTGGGTGTTTTGGGGAAGGAATTGGCCCATATTTACAAAATTATTTGAAAGGTAAGGTTGATTACAAAACAAAAAGAGAGAGAGAGAAGCAGCAATGGATAGACATCTTAAGGATGTATTTAAAAGTTAACCTTATAATTAATTTAATCCAGCATATACATATTACTGCAGTTCTCAGACTGGGTGCTGTGGCGCTGTGGGGCAGCACAGGGAACTCCTGCAGGTGCAGCAGGATATTTTAAATTTTGGGGGGAGCCCATAAAGTCTATGAGAAACTACGTGAACTGCTCACTCCAGGCAACTTACACTTTCAACATGAGATTGCACCCCATTGCTTCTGGCGATGCCATATCTTTGCAGAGTTGGGTTTTTGGAGGTTGCTGTGACAAAAAGCAGTAAGTGAAAATTAGCGTAGAACAGGAAATGTCCAGGCTTGAGAAGTTGTATAGTGCCAAACAGGGGAAACCATCCCACAAGTATGTAACTGTTATTAAGAATGAGATAAAACATTTTTTCTTTTAATTTATGCAGGTCATTTTTTAAAAAGCTACCAAGTTGTTAAGATGTAACTTTTTAAAAACAGTTGAGATAAAATTCACATCACATAAAACTAACCATCTAAAAATGTACAGTTCAACTGGGTAGGGCAGTGTGTACCTGTAGCTCCCTGGGAAGCTGAGGCAAAGAGGGTTGCTCGAGCCCAACAGTTCAAGGCCAGCCTAGGCAACATAACAAGACCCCCATCTCTAAAAATGAATAAAAAATAAAAATGTACAATTCATTTAGTGCAGTGCGTTCACAATGATGTGCAACCATCATCACCACCGTCCAATTTTAAAACATTGTCATTACCGGAAAGGACACTCCAACCCCTTAACTCCCCATTCCCTATGGCCCTCAGCTCCTGGAACCACCCATCTTCTTTCTGCCTCTGTGGATTTGCCTGTTCTGAATATTTGATATGAATGGACCATATGAATGTATGTATACCTAACATCCATATACAATATTGGATAGAAATGTATCATACGACTGTATCATACATATGAACTTATTTAAGTTTCATCCACATTACAGCATGTATCAGAACTTCCCTTAGGGATCTGGTGAATTTTCGCAGCATGCCGAGACTGCGTTTTGTTTATCCATGCATCCGTGGATGGACATTTGGGTTGTTTCCACCTTTTGCTATTGTGAATACAGCTGCCATGAATGTACAAGATTATGTGTGAACGCCTGTTTGCAATTCCACAGGCTAATTTTATATTTAACTTTTTGAGAAACTGCTAGACTATTTTTCCATCAATATTTTAAAAATTATTGGATCCTAACCACTGAATAAATGAAACCGCTGGACGTTTCCTTGGTCTAGGGATGCCATAAAAAGATTACTGATGTACTAAAGGTGCCATGTGCAGAAAACCTGATTTTTAGCGGCATTTGCTTGTACTTCTCAGGAGGCACTGTAGGGGGCGCTCTGGAGGGACTCTAAGTGGGGCTCACCCTTGAGTAACCAAAATATTGACTCAAGTTAATAGTACCATGCATTTTAGGGTGAGTGTCAGTAGAGAGGTAACCCCTAAACTATTGAGTGGCTCCCAGAAGGGTGGCGGCCAGCAGGAGGGGACCAGTGCTGTCTTAGATGGGTCACCCAGAAGGGCAGCTGTGAGGAGGTGATATGAAACTGGAAGCAGTGAGGGCAGAGGGATGACACAGCCCCCCAGGAAGAGGCAGCAGCAGTGCAGAGGGCCTGGGGAGGAGGGCGCTGGGTTGAGGAAGAAAGCAAGGAGGGTCAGGGTGGCTGCAGCAGAGACAGTGAGGGTAGCAGAGGCTGGCCAGGAGAGGTGGGCAGGGGTGGGTCGTGGAGAGCCTCTGCATGGTGGGGGAAGGGGCAGAGACTGCTCCGCCCCACGAAGCCTAGAGTGGAGGAGGCAGGGCAACGTGTGTGCACGGACTGGTGAGCTTGTAACAGAGGAATGTGACCAAGCCTGGGACTGGGGGAGACACCCATGATGGGCTGAGTGGGGCAGACCAGGCAGGCATCAGGGAGTGGTGCAAGGAGAGAGATTTCCAGGCCCCAGGACAGTGTGTGCAACAGTCCTGCAGCACCAAGCTGGAGGAACTAGGAGGAGCCCAGTCAGGGCAGAGGCGGCAGGAGGGCCCGGAGCAGCAGAGGCTGCAGGCCGGAGCTGGAGGGGCCAGGCTCATTTCCACCCTGAAAGTGAGGCCAGGGGCGTGTTTTCCAGACATCCCACTGCAAGTGAAGAATGGGTCCAAGAGGGCCAGGCTTGAGATAGGAATAGCACTCGGTGGTCGTGGGAGGATGGAAAAACCCAAACCACAGTTAAAACGAGTACCAGGCAAAGGAACCTCAGGATAATAGAAAACCCAAATAAGGGAGAGAAAACAGCCGAAACCCCTGTCAGGGTGACACGTCCAGGACGCTTCCAAGCAAACACAAATGAGGGATAAAAAGGGTGGTAATCAGGAGGTCCCTGAAATCTCCTCTGTTTTCTAAAATACTTAATGATTATTCCACCCCCTAATTAAAGAGAAGCCCACGAAATCAGAAACGCAAACTTCACTGTGTGTGACTTGTTCTCCCACACAAGTCCAAGCTCTCTCCCAGTGCCCACTTTCTCTTTGCAATAAAAGCAAATGGTGCCTTTCACACCATTACCACTTGTCCCTGAATTCTCCCTCTAGACTGTGTCAAGACACCCTGGCTGGGGCTAGGGTCTCATGGGTGTCTGGAGACCCTCCTGAGCCCTCTGGAGACAGGGTGACTGCTGTCATGACCAGATGGGAGCGACCTTGACTGGGGTCCAGGCACTGGCTCAGGGGACAGAATCACAGGCAGGGAGGCTCAGGATGGAAGAGCTGCCAGGCTTGGTGACCAGACCTGTGGTGATGCTTCTGGACTCAAGAGGAGGCTACAATAACCAGGCCTAGGGGCCACATGTCTGAATTGTTGAAAGTTCTCCACCAAGCGAACAATGAATTAAATGAAGTGTGTTCTGTCCTCTGACTCTCACGCCTAGAGCACAGCTGAGGATTCTCAGCTTCTGGCCCCCGAAGAGCCCCCGCTCTTGCTGCCTTCAGCTCTGTCCTAACCCATGAACGGCCTCACTGGCACATGCGCGAACATCCGGGGCTTCAGGCTGAGCTCCGCCCATGGCCCTTGCACACAGCTTTCTCTTGGCTGCACTTGGGGGCTCAGGTGCTCACACCTGTCGTGCAGTTGCCCTCAGGGGAATGAACACGTGCAGCGGCTGCAGGCAGCTGAGGAACATTTGAGCTGGGAATTTCAGCGTCCACAGAGCTTTCTTGATCTATGGGGGTGGGTGTCTCCTGGCCCCATGGACTCCAGGCACTGGCTACACAGGAAGGTCCAAGGAGCAGCAGACTGGAGCCCTTTAACATTCGGGGCCAGGGCAGGTTTGCCTCTTGTCCTGGTCAGGGTGGTGCTGGGACACAGGACTGGACTGAATGTGCAGTGGGGGCCATAAGCTACTCTGTCTTGGCCTTCAGAATGGAAAGAGCTTGTTCACAGAGACAGGAATGCTGCAAAGACCCAGTTTGGGGGTGAAAAGCAAAGGCTTATCTCAAATGGGTAGAGGTGCCTTAGGGACATCCTACTGTGCACACCATGTTAAGTTTTGGGGGTTTTCCTCAGAGGAAAGGTCTGGCCTGCAGAGAGAAGCTTAGGGATCTTCGTAGAATACATGGAAGCTTACGTGGGCTTGGATGAGCTGCCTGGGGAAAAAGGGGAGGATCAGGGAGGCTCCAGATTGGGGTTTTAAGAAGCCCCACATTTAAAGACTACGGAGTGGAGGATGAGGGTGCAAAGGAGATTACAACATAGCATTATTACAATTATAATTCATCCCCTGTCTGCTTGACGGCTTCTGCCATCAGACACAAGCCCCTAGGTGGTTGAACAGCACCCCTCATTCTGTATTCCCAGGACACGGAGTGAATGATCCTGCAGGAAGACTTATGGAACCACTGGGTCAAAGGAGGAGCTGTCTCTGATAAGGAAGTGTTTGTGTAAACAGAAAATATTTGCTTGAGTAAAAGAGCGAGGAGTTGGGTGTCAGGTGGAGATGGGTCTCCCAGAGGTGGTCTGGGAGCCCTTGCGAATCAGGCCCTCAATGTCTCTCTTAAATCACTTTGTCAGAATTAGTGAAAGCAGAATCTCTGCAGTGAACAAGTTATATTATTTTAGAAAATAACAGAACACACAGGGAATTCTCAAAAACAACCATGCAAGTGGTGGCAGGAGCGGCTGTTGTAGGGGAGTGAGGAGCCTGCTAGACAGAGAGGAGGCTGGGTGCAGAGGCCTGGTGGGAGGGGACAGTGTTTCCAGGTGGCCAGCCCAGCTCAGCTTCGCTCCCCTGCCCCATGGTCATGCCAGCAGGTGGACCCCAGGGGCTCTGGCTTTATTCTGGGGCCTCTGAGAGCCAGGTCAGCCCATGTCGGCTCCACAATGTCACTGAGCCATATGCTTATGAGAGCTAAGTTACTCTAGGACCCTGAGAAGGACAAAGATGAAAATGACTCAGTTTAAAATCTCACTATTCATCCACAGCCTAGCATGTGCCACACACATATAATTATCATCTGCTTGGATCCCCACAGACATCTCGAAGCAGGTACCTCTATCCCACACATCAGGGACAGGCACATGCACCATGGTCGCATCCTGGGACCCCGTCTGAGGCAGGCTGGCTGCAAACCCAGAGACCTCTCTATCCTGTCTTCTCCCTGGCCGGCAACCTTCACTGTTCCCTGTGGTACGATGTTAATGGCAGCTTCCCGACACTTTCAGACCAGGGACCTTGGGCTGCCTGCTGGGTCAGTGCTAAATGGCCCCCTATGAAGAAGGGCACAGCTTGAGGACCTGGAGCTCAAGGGATCACCTATTTAGATTCGCAGTCAGGACATCCAGTATAGGAGGAAACCGGATTTGGAATTCTTCTGGGAAAGGGGCCAGGAGGCACACAGGGTAGTTGGGGAGTGGGGGCTTGCAAATATCAGCAGACAGCCCCCTTCCCCGACTCCTCCTTCCCACCTCCCATCCGCCATTGTCTCCCCTGGTCGTCCCTCCCCTCCTCACCCGCACTCCCAGGCGGGTCGACAGTCTCTCTGTGGAGCTTCATGCCCTCGGAGCTCACCACCTGAAAACCTTCAAGTCTGCACCCCTACTGCGCCTCCGTGACTGCGCCCTGCTTTCCACCCAGGATCTGTGCTGATTGGTTTGTTTGTAACCACACCGGGCACATTGTCCATGTAGACATTTCATGAGGTTAATTAATATTGCCCCATTTATCCTCAGGACAGCCACCTCCCAAGTCTGAGATACACAACTTGCCCTATTATTCATTTCATCTTTTTCTTTAAATTGGTCCACTTTTCTTTGGCCCTAAAATGTATTTAAAGCGAAACTTTAAATTACTTTTATACTTGGAAATGCTAACCTTCCCAGCCTGGGACCAAGGACTGCTAACATAAACAGCAATTGCGCTCCGGGAATCCCAGCGGGTCTGGAACTCGAATTCACAATTCCTGTAAAGGTGTTTGTTTTTCTTTTACCAGTTGTCATGTGAATCGGTAAAGCACTTCAAAGTCTGCAGAGAAGCCGGATACCAAACCAGGTTCCTGCAGCCCAGCCCGTGATCTTTGGACTGGATCTGCTCACAGCTGGGAGCTGGCTATTTTGGTCTCCAGGGGCTCTGGTCTCCAGTCCCAGGCACCCGGTACTGAGCCAGCAGCAGACACTCCATAACTATTTGTCAAATGAAAGACACAGGTGATTAAATATATGAAATTGGAGCGTTTTATTACTTGATGGTGTGGGCTGTTAGTCAGCCCCAGCAGCGGAGCTGTGTGCCTTGGAGACTGTAGAGGCAGAAAAGGTACTTTGCTAGAGCTGAGCCCCGGAAACAGTGCAGACGATTCACTTTCCAGTCCATACATTTTTTTTTCCCACCAAAATAATAACTATGTTTACTTCCAAGTTATCTTCACAGATTCAAAACTCCAATTATTTTTTAAAACATTAGTTCAAATGTAAGTTACATTTGTGACAAGCTTAAAACAACTATTTGCCACTCCAGCCTTAAGGAGACCAGTTTTAATTTCCAGAGTATGTGGGAAAGGAAGTGGCTCCCTGGTGCCCCCAGGAGGCCCCTGAGCAAGCATCGTCATGTTGGGATGTGTGAGTTCGTTCCAAAGAGCGGCCGGATGGGAGCGGGGAGGCAGTGGGGAGACGCGGCTCCCCTCTACAGGCTGTGAAAGAAGGTCCGTGCCCGATTGGAATGGGGAGCCTGGAGAGGCTAGGTCTGCAGCTTCCAATGCGCTGACTTGGGGCAGCCTCTCTCTTTCCGAGTGACTAACACAAAAACACAGTTAATGTCGTTAAAATACCCTCTCCTTTAGCTCCTCCCTCCTGTCTTCATTATTCATCTCCTGTGGCCAAAAATAAGCCTTCACTCACTGTTGCGTCTCAGGAATGTGTGAGTGTTTTCTGAGGTGTGGACGTGTGCGTGATCTGTGATGCACTTCGGCCTCTAACCCAAACATCCTTCCAAGGCTGGAAATTTTTTTTTCCCATATGTGAAAAAAAAATCTTTCCTTTTCAAACCATCTGTAAAAAGAGGCTGTTATTTAGGAAAGGATGAGGGAACTCTTGCATTTGAAATGTACTTTAGATTTGCTGTTGGGTAATTTTTTTAAAAAAAAGTTACTTTCTAAGAGGAAACTCGTGTAAAAAAGCAAAACATGAACCTGCAGGGTATTAGGCTGACGAGTGAAGAAAGCCAATTTCAAAAAACTAGGCGCTGCATGATTCCTGTATCTAAACATAATATTTCTGAAATAAAACAATTTTAGAAATAGAGGAAAGATTAGTGATGCCAGGGCTCCGGCTGCGGCTGTAAAATCGCCACAGGAGGGGCCAGGTGGGGGTGGGTACGAGAAGCTACACAGATGATTACATTGTGTAAACTTAATACATGCAAAGGAAGACGAGTAAAACAGGGCAAAACTAATAAGATCGGTGACTGTATCAAAGTCAATATCCTGGCTGTGAGACTGTACTTTTTTTTGATAAAGTTTTGCAAAGTGATAGCACTGGGGGAAACTGGGCAAAGTGAATGATTTCTTCCAACGGCATGTGACTCCGCAATTAAGGGAAAAAAAAGCAAAGAAAAGCAGGGCAGCTGATGAGCACGTCGAGGCCCTTCTCACGCCCTGAACACCCAGGGGAGAGCGCAGTGACCCCGCGCGTCTATTCATCGGTCCGCAGTCACCCGGCGCTGGCAGGGAAGTGGGCGGGGAAGAGGGGCGGGGCGATCGACGGAAGTGACGTAACGGGGCGGGGCGCGCACCTGGGCACCTGGGCACCTGGGCGGCCGCGGCGGCGCTGGCTAGACGCGCGCGATGGAGGGCGACGGCGGGACCCCGTGGGCCTTGGGGCTGCTGCGCACCTTCGACGCGGGCGAGTTCACAGGCTGGGAGAAGGTGGGCTCGGGTGGCTTCGGGCAGGTGTACAAGGTGCGCCATGTCCACTGGAAGACCTGGCTCGCCATCAAGTGCTCGCCCAGCCTGCACGTCGACGACAGGTGAGCGGCCCGGGCGGGGCGCTGGGGCGGGCGAGGCCGGAGCCGGGGTCGGGGTGTCGGGTCCCGGGGTCCTGCCTCTCTCTCCCGAACTCAGCCCCGGAGCAGCTTAGGGGGGTAAACCAATTGCCGGCGAGGCCGCGGGACTCCGGCAGTGACCACTCGGCCTGTCCCGGCCGGAGGGGCGCGGGGGCTTTGGCGAGCCCGGGCGCGATCGCGCACATCGGGGCCGGGTCAGGCGGCTCCTCTGGGGCTCCTCGAGGGCCGCGTCTGCCCGGACGTCCGAAGGCGCCCAGTCGTGCTTCCTGACACTCCCCGAATGGCCCCGGTTTTTTGGGGTCTCCAGCTCGCCTTGCGCCTCGGACTCGTGCCCTTGGGAGGCGCGTCCGGCCCGCCCGGGACCCACCGGGGAGTTGCGGTCTGCGCAGGGCTTAGAAAAATTGCTGTGTGGGCCTCTGGGCTTTGTGAGTGCAGTTAGCCTTCGTTCGACTTACTTAGTAATTTACGTTGGAACACAAATTGGTGTAAGACAGTAATTATTTCGGTCGGAAGCTTCAGCTTGGCTCGGGCGAGGTTTCCCGGGCGCCCGACGCTTGCGCGTTGGAACTCCAGGGCTCGGACCTGGCAGTGGGGTCCGGCGTGGGGTCCGGCATGGGGTCTGGGGTGTTGATCCGTCCACCCAGCCCCTTCTCGCCGCACACTCTCGTTTTAGCTGACTTAATTTCGAGACCGAACCGCTGGGGAAGGGCCTTGCGTTAATGCTCTGTGGCCGTGCCATGGGGCCCTCCTGCAACCCATTTTCTCTGTCCAAAAGTCAGAATGAAACCTGTCTGTACCTAGTACCTAGCAGGAGTGTTCAAGGTAACAAAGACGAATGGGAAGGACGCAGAGCCGCCCCTCTTAAATTCGGTGGATCGATTGTCGTCTGTGCATAATTTGAGAGGTAGGGAGAATGTTCTTGAACAGCACCTCTTTGTTGTTGTAGATTTCACTGTTTACAGTTGATTTTGATGGTTTATATGTAAGGCTTAATTTAGCACGTTTTAATTACTTATCCTTTAATGAAGCTTACATTCTACATGGAAGCTATGCTTGTATTTTACCTAGAGATTCCCTGGACACATACACTCAGAAGCGGCTACTTTTAAAAATACCATTTAGCCTTTGCTGCCTGGCAGACCTGGTTTTGAATGTTTGGCTGATTGAGTGATGGGGCCGCTAAGCCCCAGCTTTTCTGCAGAATCGTTGTGATGCTTGTGTCTGGGGTGGGAGCGCGCTGCAGCCCCATGTCGTGACTATGACGCCTCTTTGGATGAGAGACCCGGCCTCTCCCTTTGCATTTTCGTCCTTGGCTAGGAGACTACACAGCAGAGCTATTGGCGACTTTTTGCCGTAACCTTCAAATGCAGTGTTTCTTGGAAACATCAATAGAGTATCATCCAGTCACCACTAGTTCAAAGGTGAGATGCTGGCCCAGGCTGTGCACTTTTTCTCCCCTGCCCCAGATCCTGGGAACTTCTCAGGCCAGGAGGGGTGCTGTGGTTATTTTGATGAAATCCAAAGCACTTTGAGTACCAGCCAGTGGTTAGGTTCTGAAAGGGAACCCTCTCCATAGGGGCATTCGTTTTCTCTCTTGGGGATGTGTGTCTGACAGTCTTGTAGTTGCAGTGAGCTTTAATCATCAGCGAAAATTTTAACACCACTTTCTTGTATTGGAAGAGCAAAGTAAACAAGCACCTCCCCAGACTGACTCACCAGCTCACATCCTTAGGATCTTCTGTTATTTCTAGCGACCAGTCCCTATATCTTGGGTGGCCTAGTTGGAGGGAGGCTTTCTACACTTGAGGCGGATCACTTAGGATATTGCATAGCTTGGTTGAAAAGTGTTTTGTACTTTAACTGGAAGCCTTTCCTGCCCTGCCCAAAGCAGACAGGTGGTGGCATGTCAGGTGGCTAGGTCGAGGTCAGCATCGCCTAGCAGGAAGCATTTCACCTGCTGTGCTCTCCTGGGCCTGGTAGAGCAGGTTGGGGCTTTGCCGTGTGCAGCAGTGGCTGATCTTTCTGAGAAGATGGTCAAACCCCGGCTGTTTGCGAAGTTGATTCCTTTAGGTTAATTATTAACTGTATTCGGCTTGAGGTTCTTGTTAGGAATGTACATCAGTCCTGCTGTGCCTTAAGGTAGTTGCTGTGTCATGTGCCCTGCCAAATTTCTCAGTGTTTTTCTGACGAGCTGCCTCCCACCCCAGCCCCTCATATTTGCAAGATGTTCCCTGAATTGGGAGATAGGATTTTCCTGGGGTCTTTGTGTGCAGCCCCCAGCCCTGTACCCCTTCTGCCTAAGTCTTGCTTCTCTTCTTGGAGGGACAGCCCCTCTCACCCCTGCCACATGGGTCTGAGCCTTTTCCAGGCTGCCTGGGGTCAATTGTGGTCCTCTCCACTTGTTGCATAGGAGCCACCACAGGTACAGGTGCAGGTGAGGCTGATTTTCACTGGTCAAGGCTGCTTGCCTCTCAAGGTGGTCTGGGGTCTCCTGGCTCCCTGCAGCTCCCCTGGGCCCAGCCTTTAGCCACCCCTTGGCCACAGCACCTGCCCAAGACTTCTTTGATTAGCAGGCTGTGCCAGGCCATGTGAGCATGCTTTTCTATGCAAGAAAGATCAGGGGGCTGCCTAGCCCCTAGACACTTGGCAGGGCTCCCAGGAGCTCCCAGGGCTCCTGGTAGTTCACAGGTGATACCCCATTGATCTGAGGTTCCCTTCGTCATGGGGCTTGGTGCCTCGGAGGGTCCTATGGGGTGGCTTTGGAGAGACAGCTGGCCTCCCTGGCTGACCCTCATTGTGGGGGGTCACAGGGCCTAGGGTGGGGTGTAGGGATGGGTGCTGTGACCAGTTTGGAGAGAATAAAGTGATCCCAAAGGCCTCGTTCTTCCCCTGCCAGCCCCCAGCGAAGGGGATGCTCAGAAGAAGCCAGTGCCTGCGGGGCGCCGGCTGGGAGCCACTCCTGCTCCTGCCGCATTCAGCCCTGGCTGGTCGGGGCGAGCCTGAGCAAACCCCAGGTTTGTAACAACAGAGCTGACAATTGGACAAGCCCATTTCTTGTCAGTTTTAAAAATAGCCGTGTGGGAACCCCTCCGAGGCTCCCTGGGAACATAATTGGATTCGTGTGCAGAAGGCCTCACTGCGAGGCATCAGCTAACAGATGATGAAACACTTTTCCGGCTACATTTTCCCGAAGGTAGTTCCTAGGTTTCTCCTTAGGAGCTCTTTGTTACCTGAGCGGTCTCACCGCCTCCCCCACCTCCCTGCTTCTCACTTTTCCCTTCGTTTACTGCTTCTCCACTTGCACAAGACCACGTCCAGGGGTTGTTCTTTCCCCCTTTCCAGGTTGCGTGCTTCCAGGGGAAACCGCAGCTGGCCTGTTCCACAGGTCTTTGGGGTTTCTGAGCCTGGAGAAGAACCCTGGGACTTTAGGAAGTTCCTTTTAGAAATGGTTGGTGTGATGATATTTCTCGTATTTCTTGCTACTCCAGTGCCCTCCCTAGGAGGGGGAAATACACTTTGGCTAGCCCTAAATGAGGAGAAACCCGAATTCATGTAAGTGCTACTCATCATATCTTTAAAAAGTTGAACCACAAGTTAATCCTAATTAATGTCCAGAGATTTTTCATGTGGAACCCAAAACAGGGCCCAGGGGACTGTGGGGTGGGGGCTTTCCCTGTTCCTGCACGGAAGCAGAATTAGCAGCGCTTTCCTCAGCAGCGAAGGAGAGGGGAACAGGGCGCCACCCCCACTGAACTATGCCTAAGCCTATCAGCGCTTGGAGCGAGGCACAGTTTTTAGGTTGTGTTTTAATTAACACCGGCGAGAGGGGGTTCTGGTCAACCCAGAAACGCTGACCTCACTGTCAACAGTAAGAAATGCGATTTGGAGACAGTGCGAACGTGACTATGTGATGTTCCGTGCTCCCTGGCCACCACCCCAGCACCTAGGCTGGATTCGGCATCTTTCCATGTCTTAAAATAATGATAATAATAAATCTACAGTTCCTTTTGTGTGGTCATCAAAACAAGCCAGAAACACTGCTTAGAAGAAAAAATGTATTTAAAAAAATAGTGCCATTGCTAAAAAGCAATTGGTGGGTTCTTTCTGTGCTCAGAGTACCTGAGCACTTCGTAACCTCCCTCCATCAGAGAAGCTTCTTCCTGCAGCTTGCCAGGAGGCCCTTTCAGGCTTATTGAATTGCAGATGCCGCCGGGCGACACCTGACCCCAGGAGGGCTGGAGCTTCCTAAAGCCACTGGAGTTTCCCAGATGTCGCCTAGCGAGCACCTGAAGAGAGCTGGAAGGAGGGGTCGTGTGGGTTTTGGCCAGTGGTTACTGGATGGTAAACAGTATGGAAAGTTTCTGAGGATATGCCGGTGCTTCTGAACGAAATCCATGCTGGTAGGCAAGAGAGCCGCTCCACCTCCACTCCTGGGCCTCAGATCTTCCACGGGGCGGTCCCGGGACCCCCTTCCTCAGCTGGAATCCTGTCTACCCCAAGCCAGTTTGGATCGTGCTGTCACAGAGAAGACACTTTTGTCCACGGAAACAATGACTTTTTTTTTCCAGGACAGCTGATTTTCCTCAAGGAAAATGTGTGGCCCGTGGAAGGGGGAAGTCGTGCTCGGCTCCCTTCAGGCAGTTGTGCAAAGATGGGGTGGACTCCGTTAGGAGATTCTAGCAGGGATCTGCTTTTGGTAGCCAACCGGCAGCAGTGGCCCTTTTTTGTTTGTTGTTTCTTTTAAAGTAAGGTAAATGGGGTCTCTGTTCGGCAGATAGGGCCCGGGGCAGGGAGAGTAAAGTACTTGCTGAACTCGGTGCGCTGGGGAGGGGTGTGCTCTGCCGCCAGCCCGTAGCTGTTAGAGTTGCTAATGAGCTCGCTCTGCAATCAGAAGTCACCTGAGTTTTATGTATTAAGCCCTTGGGCAAAAAGAAGAAAACACTATTTGCAGAGTGGCTCAGAGCTTCCACTTAATAAGCTACTCAGCCTTCCTTTGATTGACTTTGTTCTCAGAATACGTGTTTGTTATCAGTCAGCTTTGGCTTAGAGAGTTCACACCCAGAATGTCTACTAAATGTAGAAAAATGACCCTTGTGAATGGCCAGCGTCTAAACACCTGAATTGTCATTTCCTCAAAACCCTCCGGCGAGGGGGGTGTGCCTCACAGGGTTGCACAGTGGATGTGGGTCTGAGTCCTGTGTAAGGACTTCGGCCCGCTCCCCCGGGCAGAGTGTCTGGAGGAGGGAGGCCGCACTGGTAGGGGAGGGGCGGCAAGCTGGCCACATTTGAGCAATCGGAAACAGGCAAATCATAACTCTGATTCTTAACAAGACAGAAGACAGAAGCAGCAGCTGGTACCACGTCCCAGTCCGACAGTTTGGAAGTTAGCGGCTGTTGCTGGGGTGGAAGTTGTGCTTGTATTCCTTTAAATAACAAATGAGGGCCTCAGCCAACCGGTGTTCCCAGAGGAGGAGAAAGGCCGGGAGCTGAGAGGTGTCATTTTCCTTCTTTGGTGACCGGTTTCGTTTTAGCTGATGCTTGACATTGGCATCAGGCCCTCTTCCTTTTCTCCCAATGCTCATTGAGACTGGGAACTGGCTTGAGAGTCCCCCCATCCCTTGATGGGTCCCAGAGCCTGGCCCACGCCGGTGGCTGCAGGGAGAGAGATTTCCCCTGGAGGGAGGGAGCAGCCAACGGTATGCTGGTGATGGGGCAGCTTTCAGCTCAGCCCAGGGACCCCCACAGGCCAGCACGGCACACTGGTGGGTATCTTGTTTTCCATTAATTGGTCATTTAACCAGAGTGCTAGGAAAAGCAGGCCCTGCTGCCCTCCGTTTTGTCTCATAATAATTTCACATTCATTCCTGATACCTGCTTCACTTGTTCCCAAGGCCAGTGGGATTCTTTGCTCCTTGAGTGTATTCAGACACACTCTTGACCTGCCCACCCCCCACACCCCCCCAGCTGCTTCTCCTGGGGTGCTCCCACGTCCACCATGGGGGGCTGCGTAGCGACCCCTTGTACAGCTCCAGAGAGGTCCTGTAAGCCTTTCTCCTCCACATGCAGTCAGTGGACCCGTCCGGCAGATTCTTCCTACGGAGTGTGTGTGCTCTGCTGGCTTCCCCTCTCCGCTCTGCCAAGCCCAAGGGGGTCCACAGTGACCGCTCTGCTTTGCTGGCCTCCCGGGTGCCCCTGGACTCTGTGCAGGTCTCAGCCTTCCCGACTCTCTCAGGGGCCCTTTCTGACGCTGACTTCTGACTTTGGGTCTCTCTTGATTCTCCATAGTTCCCTGGACCTTCCTTTCAAGAGGCTTAGATTTTTCAACCACACTTCTCTTTTGGGGGTAATTCTCCATCTTCTCCCTTAGAGGGTACACGTAAACCCCGTGAAGACAGGAAAGGGACCTCCTGTCCTTAGTTCTGACATATAGTGGATTCCAGCGAGCGCTTGCCAGTACACAGAACTGCTTAAAATAAAGGTCAGGTGAGTGCTGGGAGTACTGAAGTGGTGATTCTGGACAGTAGTAGTTTGTTGGCCGAAAATGCACTCACTTGGTTTACATCGGGGTTATTAAACTTGGCACCACTGGCATTTGGGGCTGAGTAATTCTTAGCCTTGGGGCTGTCTTATGCATTGTAGCATGTTTGGTAGATCCTTCAGTTGTGACAACCAGAATCTTTCCAGACATTGCCCAGTGTTTCTTGGGGGGTGAAGTTGCCTCTAATTGAGAACCAGTGGGGCTATGCCCTGAGACGCAGGGCCCTAGCTGCAGGGCTCGCATTGTGGGGGGCAGACAGACTGAGATCTCCAAGCCTTTGGTACCTGTCCCATGTATGGGAATTTCCACAGCAGGAGCTAAACAGTAGGATCCCTGGGTTCCTGCTGGCCTTTCCTGCGGGGAGAGTGTTTTCACTACCGTAAGGGAAGCCTGGGAGGGGCTGAATCTCACAGGGGAGGTCAGATCATCAAGAAATGGATGCGTTCTGTTGGCACTGTTTTGTTTTGGATTCTCCAGCAGGCCAGGAAATGGGAGCCACTGAGTGATTTCCCAGCACCTGCTCCAGGGTTTGTCACTGGGAGGAGCAGGCCTGTGTCTAGGCTGCAGAAGAGCCCCCTGCTGTGGCAGCAGAGACTGGGTTATAGGCAGGGACTTGGGCTGGACTCTGGATTCTGGGGGAATTACCTGAGGGCCACCCCAGCCAGCTGCCTTGCGTGGCCTGTGTGTGGACATGGAGCTGCTGGGTTTCCTGCTCTAGGAGGTCAGATCTCTCCAAGTGTGGTTCTGAACGTTTCCTTTAGGGAGCTTATTATTATATTATTAGAAAGCAGATTGGCCGGGGACAGTGACTCATGCCTGTAATCCCAACACTTTGGGAGCTGAGGCAGGCGAATCACTTGAGTCCAGGAGTTCAAGACCAGCCTGGCCGAGATAGCAAAATCCCATTTCTACTAAAAATACAGAAAATTAGCTGAATGTGGCACACCTGTAATCCTAGCTACTCTGGAGGCTGAGGCATGAGAATCACTTGAACCCGGGAGGTGGAGGTTGCAGTGAGCCAGGATGATGCCACTGCACTCCAGTCTGGGCAACAGAGCGAGACTCTGTTTCAAAAAAGAAAAAAAAAAAAGCAGATTTTCCAGCCCCAACCTGGAACACATTCTCAAGGAGTGAGGCCTGGGAACCAGCATTCCAGCCAGCTTCCTAGGTGCTTTCTACCATGTCTGTGTTTGGGACTGCTGACCTAGATCCTCCATGGCCAGCGTGCATCCTCGGATTCAGCCTCTTACCCTGAACGCATTCTGAGACTTTTGACCCATGACACTAATACAGACCATTGCACTGGGATTCCAGTCTGTGAAAACATAGGCTGCACCAGGGAAGTGACCTTAGACCAGAGGTTGGCAGACTTTCTCCACAACGGGCTACAGAGGCAACATTTTAGGCTTCGCAGGCCGCAGGGCCTCTGTTGCAAGGACTCCTCTCCCCTTTGAAGTGCAAAAGCAGCCACAGCCAGTATTTAAATGAATGGGTGAGACTTTCTTCCAGTAAAAGTTTATACAAACAAGGTGGCAGGCTGTGGGCAACCATTTGGCAGTTTCTCAAAATGTTACACATAGAATGTGACCAAGCGATTCTGCTCCTAGGTATATATCCAAAATAATTGAAAGCCAGGTCTCCAGGCATTTGTCCCCCAATGTGTGCAGCTGTACAGCATTATCCACAAGAGCCAAAAGGTGGAAATGGCCTGCACCCACGAACAGATGAACAAAACGCAGTACATTTCATGCAGCGGAATATTATTCAGCCATGAAAAGGAAGTTTTCATATATGTTACAGCGTGAATAAACCCTGAAAACATGCTTAATGAGGCAAGCCAGACACACAAGGGAAAATTTTATATGCTTGCACATATATGAATTTGCCTAGAATGTAGAAAAGAGGTTACTGAGGATGGGGGTGAGGGAAGGAGTTACTGGTTAATGGGTGCAGACTTTTTGTTGAGGTTGATGGAAAAGTTTTGGGTATAGATAGTAGTGATGGTTGTACCATATTGTGAATGTGTGTAATACCAGGGAATTGTACACCTGTGAATGGCTAAAATAATACTATGTTATGTCTATTTTACTACATTTTATCTCTCTCTCTCTCTATATATGTGTGTGTGTGTATATATATGTGTGTGTGTGTGTGTGTGTATATATGTGTGTGTGTGTATATATATGTGTGTGTGTGTGTATATATATGTGTGTGTGTGTGTATATATGTGTGTGTGTGTGTATATATGTGTGTGTGTATATATATGTGTGTGTGTGTATATATATATGTGTGTGTGTGTGTATATATATGTGTGTGTGTGTATATATATGTGTGTGTGTGTATATATATATGTGTGTGTGTGTATATATATGTGTGTGTGTGTGTATATAAAATTAGAATTTCCCTCCTTCTCACTTCTGGTAACCCTGTGTTGCACAGGTACATTTCAGCAGCCTCAGGACAGAGATTCTGGAAAGCCCTGCGTTAGTGATGTGACAGTAAAGTGTGCCCCGTGTGTGTGCACTTGAGGCATTTGCTCAGCCCTCTGGAGCCAGTCGTCTTCTGGCCAGGTTACTGTTCTGTGTTTGTGGCTGAGTGACCACTGCGTGTTCTTCATGCCTTTGAACTTTTTCAGGGAGCGCATGGAGCTTTTGGAAGAAGCCAAGAAGATGGAGATGGCCAAGTTTCGCTACATCCTGCCCGTGTACGGCATCTGCCGCGAACCTGTCGGCCTGGTCATGGAGTACATGGAGACGGGCTCCCTGGAAAAGCTGCTGGCCTCAGAGCCATTGCCGTGGGATCTCCGGTTCCGCATCATCCACGAGACAGCGGTGGGCATGAACTTCCTGCACTGCATGGCCCCGCCACTCCTGCACCTGGACCTCAAGCCCGCAAACATCCTGCTGGATGCCCACTACCACGTCAAGGTGGGGGGCCGCACGGTGCCCGAGGGAGCTGGGTGGGGGGTGCCTGTGTCTTGGGGAGCAGGGCATCAAGGGGTGAAGCCCTGAGGTCAGGACACAGTCGGAAGAGGAGGTGGTTCTTCTTGGAGGAAAGAACTTGAAACCAGGGACTTTTGCAGCATGAGGACTCCAGGAGTCTAAGCTTGTCCTGGTCGGTATGAAAACCACACGCCGTGTAGCTGGAGGGTGGGCTTGGTGAACACGGGGGCTGTTCCCCCAAATCCTGGCATATGACTCATTCCGGAAAAAGATTGCGGGTTTGTGGGTTTTGGTCTTACGAAATCAGGTTAGAAATCAGCCCGTGGGCCAGGTGTGTCCTTGCGAGACCTCAGGCTCTGCAACGAAGGGACGCGTTTCCCTCAGTGTTTTCAGGAGCTCAGGGTGTTGGGAATGTGGGGGTTGTCTGCAGTGGGGTCCTCACAGTGCTGTGGAAACAGGCTGTGAGGAGGGTCTCGTTGCCTCTGTCTGCCCCTGCGTAGAGTGCGGAGGAGCAGCGTGCTGTATTAGTGCAAGGCCTGGGAGCTGGAGCTTGCTTTTGCTTTGCTGATTGGTTTTTGAAACACAGAAAAGTAAGAGGGATAATATAACTGAGAACCAGCATTGCTGCTGGGCCTTGGCAGGTGTTAGCATCATCACCTTTGCATCACGGCTGTATTTCCTTGTATCTCCTGTGATGGCCTTCATGGCTAGGGTTGTACTGTCGTTGACATGTGGTGGTTACACCTGGCATGCTGTAGTTTTTCCCACGTGGTGACGTTCACATGCTCTTGGGAAGCCCAGGGTGATATGCTGGTCTACATGACACTGATGTCTGCCCTGGGAGTGAGAAGGAGCCGAGAGCCATGTAATTCATGCAGGGGACAAGCAGAGGAGTCCCCGCCTGGCTTGGCTGTGCTACTATTCCTGGTGGCACAGCACTTCCAGGCCTCTCTGATGGCCTGACCATTAATTAGGATAGACCTGAATTCAGGGCCTGGCCCTGCCCCTGAGCTCTTGGTGGGGATGGGAGTGGTGGCCCGTGTGGCATGTGCACGGCCGCTCCCTGTGCCCAGACTCTGCGGCCGAGTGCATCTGGCGTGCCTTGCTCAGCCAGGGCGGCGGTGAGGAGGTCAATTTTTCACTTTGGGCAGTAATTATAAGTTGTCTCTTAGGTGGGTGTTGCCCAGTAATAAGATTTCAGCTAGAAGATGAAGCACTGTCCTGCTAAGTGAAGTAGGAAGTTGAGATAATGGAGACAAAAATCAAGTGACTGGGCTTGAATGAGCTCTAGGGTGGCTTCCCACATCTGCTCATGTTCTGGGACCCCTGGGATTCCTGTTTCCTGTGACGGGCAGGGCTGGGCTTCACATGCGGACCCTCCATTCCCGCCAACATTTATGGGCTCGTTTCTAGGTAGCTCCGGCCCTGGGGCCCTAATGACTGGTAAGGTCTGCTGTGCAACATGCACTAAATACCAGAAAGGGCATGCCAGAGGCTTCACCTGTGGGAGCTGCCCTCATCCTCAGAGCAGAGGTGCAGAGTGGACGGTGGCCTCTGGTTCTCGCTGAGTCTTGGCTCAGAGTGAGTAAATTAGCAGCCGGGATCGTCCAGCTGTAAGTCATGGAGCAGAGACCTTGATTTCCACCTGGCCTGCCACTGTGCTTGACATGAAAGAAACCAAATGACCACTGCACGTAGCGGTCACTTGGGGGCAGAGTATGTGACTTGCAGGCAGGGCTTGGAGGCAGCCCTGTGGGAGGGGGTGGGAGTGCTACTGGGGCTGGGCCTTCACACGGGGTGGGGCTTTTCTGCACTCAGGAGTCGGGGGCAGGCAGCAGCAGAGCGTTTAGGTGAAGGAAACAGCCCAAGAGACGCAGGGAGAGCTCTGGGCTTTCTTGCAGGGGTAGCAGGCAGCGGGGCTTCCCTGTCTTTCAGGATGGCTGCAGCAGACAGGTACTGCCTGGAACTGCTTTCTCAGGGAGGCTGCTGTCGAAGGCACACCGGGTGCTGGCCAGGAAGTGACGGACATCTCTGCCTGGCGCCCCGGGACATCTTAAGGCTCTGTGTACCCTGACAGGCCGCAGGAAAGATTGCTTTTGTGTGACATCCTTCTTAATCAGGCATGTTAGTCACCATCAAGAAGCCCAAAAACAAACAGAAAAATGTATTTACATGACATACTTATTTTTTCTTAGAAATAGCTACTGATGTGTGTAGAGGGCAGCAGGGAGAGTGTTGGGGTTCTAAGAGTCAGCACCGTTGTTCCTGAAGACAAAGTGTGGAAGCTCTGCATGGACTGGCCACTGGGCTTCTGGGCAGTCCTCAGTAGACAGTTATTCAATGCAGAAAAACTTTAATCTAGAATTCTGAAATTAGATCTTAGGTCGCCATTCCAGTCCTGCCATTTGCCTCTGAGATGGGCTACCTCGGTGCCCAGGGCTTGATTCAAACTGAAAATATCACAGCAACTGTTTGCTTCACAAAGTATATAAATATAAATAGTGTATAAAGTAATAGTATCAAATTACTACTTGATATTATTCGACATTAAATCTACTAAATACCAATATTAAGATATTAGTTGGAAGCAATTTCAAGTTAAAAATGAAATAACTTGGTTTAAAATCTCAGGCTGCATTTATATGTCCAGTTAGCCCAGAACAGAAGCTTTTCAAAGGATCACACGTGGGTCACGTTCTGCTGTGTCTTTCTTTTAAAGGCAGCAAAGCCCCGGCAGGCCACTTTCTTAGTCTTGACAGCTGGACCTTGAAGTTGAAGGGCCGTGTGCTTGGGGGCAGCTGTGAGCCCTCAGCTCTTAGAGATGCAGAGTCGGGTACTGATGATAGTGTTTGTAAGTGTGGAGGCATTTGCTGGTCAGAGTGGATGCCACAGTGGTTCGCTGTTAAGGACCCGGGGCAAGGGGCAGCTTGGGTGGGAACATGAGGAAGGGCGGAGGGGAAATGCAGCTGGCCCGGGGTCTGAGATGTGGAGGGAGGAGAACACAGAGAGTCAGCAACCCTCCCAGAATTCTCAATTCCGAGCTTGCATTTTGTTGCCAGAGGTTTTGCAGAGAATTGCTGCTTATTTTCTTTTCACCAAGTATAGTCTGAGTGGCTGGCTCTGTCTGACACAGAGAGGAGGAGAAAAGGCTGCAGGGCTGGGGAAGCACCAGGCTGGGATCTCTGCCCCAGGCCCTCTCATTTTTTTCTTTTCTTTCTTTCTTTTTTTTTTTTCCTAACGATCCCAGATGTCATTTAATTTTCACAACAAAGCTACAGGAGCGGTACTGTTATTGCCTCCTTTTATAAAAAAAGGAAACAGGCACAGAGAGGCTAATCGTCCAGGACCACAGAGCTACTAACTTGTATGGGCAAGATTAGAACAGTGAGTCTGATCCTTAACTAACCGTGAGAGGGTGATACTTTTTTCCTACATTCAGCCATACAGGGGGATGAAGTCCTATAAATTGTGTGATGCTTTCGTTATTATTGTATTTTATTTTACTTTTCGTTCCGGGATACATGTGCAGGACGTGCTGGTTTGTTACATCGGTATATATGCGCCATGGTGGTTTGCTGCACCCATTAGCCATCTAGGTTATCATCTAGGTTTTAAGCCCCGCATGTATTAGGTGTTTGTCCTAATGCTCTCCCTCCCCTCTTCCCCTACGCACCGACAGGGCCCCGCATGTGATGTTCCCCTCCCTCTGTCCATGTGTTCTCTTTGTTCAACCCATTTCTGAATTTGAAGGCTTTCAAGCCACCGATCACCGTTGAACTGAAACTTCCTGTACTTGAGCTTATTTGGAGAGTTAGGACACGTTGTGTCCCAGTGTCCAGCTGCCGCCGGGGTTTGCACAATCGGGTGATGGCGTTCCCTGACGCTTTCCCTGGGGTGCAGAGTGTGGCTCTCAAGGCGGTGCAGGCCTGAAGGCCCTGGGAGAAACGGAAGTGGGAGGACATGAGAGCCGCTGGGGTCGGGGCCTTATCCTGGTGCTCCTAGCTGCAGACGAGGAGGGCCGGTCCCTGCTCACAGGCCTTCCCCCGACCTCCCTGCAGATGTGCTCAGGATCCCTGGAAGCCCGAGTCATGGGTCATAAATTCTCCCTGCTGTTTGGTGCTGATGACAGCAGACCTATTGGCTCACCACATGGGCACGGCCAGCCCAGAATTAAGGCCTGACTCAGCCTCGTTTCCTGTCACTCCATGGGTGTGTTCGAGAGGAGCTCAAGAGTTAATGAAAAGGATTTTTTAAAAAATCCATATGCCTTGAAGGAGAGTTGAGGGTGGCACTCCCCCTGGATCAAGAGTCCTACTAATGCTAATGACTTGTGGCTTCATCCCACACACGGTTTTCAGCAGCTTCAGAGGGGACGGAGTTACACTGGAGAGGGGAGGACAGTGGCAGGAAAGGGGATGCCCCTGAGAGAGGTCAGGCCGGGGGTCTGTGAAGTCTCCCCAGTGAGCTCCAAGGTCACCTTTGCCCGAGGGAGACCTGAGACCTGCCTCCCCCGAATGCGGACGCTGAGGGCATTCCTGGAGGAGCTGGTGGCTGGTGCTCCTTGGGGCCTGGGCCCTGCCAGCAGAGGTGTTTATCAGACCTTTGCTTGAACACATGTGTTTGAAGCAGCCAGCCAGTGTCTGATCACAAAACACTCCAGATGGACGGGGCTGCGAGGCGTGTGTGTTGTTTGCTTTAAAGTTTAAGCTTCTGAAGGTATGTTCCCCTTTAAAGGACTTGCAGCCACTTGCCCGCCAGCCTCCCCAGCTGGCTGGTTGCATAACCAGCTCCCCGGCTTCCCGAGGAGCAGACCTGATCTTCACATGTGTCTCTCTTTACCTGAACCCTCTAAGGCTTGCTTTTTTCCCTTTATGCCGGCTCAGCTGGCTGTCAACCGCAGTGGCAAACATGACGCCTTACAGAAGGTGGATTCTAATTCTTCTTGAGTTCTGTCTCAGAGAACTCCTTCCTTACGGTACAATTCTTTAACCTGCCCGTCAAATGTGCTGCTCCTATGCCTCCGGGCTTGCTTCTGCCCCAGAATCTGTCTCCCTCCCTGCCTGGGGCAGGGCTACCTGGAGAGGCACAGACATGGCTCTCAGGGGCTCTCGGAAAGCTCTCACCCACCCTCAGATTGCAGAGGGCAGCTTTTGATAAAGCATCATAAAATGTCACTGTTGAAGGCTTATGAGCCCTGCTCTGATGGCTGTGTTGCAGATTTCTGATTTTGGGCTGGCCAAGTGCAACGGGCTATCCCACTCGCATGACCTCAGCATGGATGGCCTGTTTGGCACGATTGCCTACCTCCCTCCGGAGCGCATCAGGGAGAAGAGCCGGCTCTTCGACACCAAGCACGATGTATACAGGTGTGTGACATGCCACCCCCATCCCCTCTGGGTGCCAGGGGCTCTGAACCTCAATGCTTCATGCCCTGAGCTGCAGCTTTCAGAAGGGCCTCTTACTGCCAGTCAGAAATGGGATTCAGGCCAGGTGCGGTGACTCACGCCTATAATCCCAGCACTGCGGGAGGCTGAGGAGGGAGGATTGCTTGAGTCCAGGAGTTTGAGACCAGCCTGGCCAACATGGTGAAACCTCATCTCTACAAAAAATACAAAAATTAACCCAGCATGGTGGTGTGCACCTGTAGTCCCTGCTACTGGGGACTGAGGTGGGAGGATTGCTTGAGCCCGGGAGGTAGAGATTGCAGTGAGCATGATTGCACCACTGCATTCCAGCCTGGGCAACAGAGCGAGACCCTGTCTAAAAAAAACAAAAAACAAAAAACAAAAAAAAAAAAAACAGAAAGGGGGCTAAGTCCACGTGAAACAGGTGGGTGCTTGTAGAGTTCAGGGATTTCTTTGCTGTGAGTGTTGCTGGCCAAGGAGGAAGAATGTTCCTGGGTCCATGTTCAAGCCAGGCTGACAGCTCTGCGCTGTCAGAGCCTTGGCGATTTTATGACCCATGGGCTTTATGGCTTGTCTGTTGGAAGAACCTGCTGCTTTCAGTGGTCTGGGTGTCTGTACGCATGTGTGTTTGTACTTCCCGAAATTCACTCTGATTTTGTGAGGTGAGCAGCTCATCTTCTTCATGGCACTTCACCTTTGTTGGTCAGAGATCACTCCCCAAGTCACCTGGTCCCTTCCTTTTTCAAATTGTAAAGATCTTAATCACACAGACTTCTTGGAGAAGAAAAGTGGGCGGGAGCATGTGAGCAGGCACTAAGCCTCCCGTTGTGTCTCTTACCCTGCAGCACTGTGACTCTGATCCAGCATTTGAGCTCTGCCTTTTGGTCATTGCCACCGGCAGCAGCCCAGGCTGACTGGTTTGACAGTAGCCATTGTGCATGTGCTTAGCTGGGGCTTTAAGCTGAGAGTTGCCTGGAAGTGTCACTTTGGAGACTAGTCACAGCTTGTAGAGTTAGGGGAGAGTTAAGATCCTCTCCATTTATTTTAGAGTTTGGAGTTTCAGCTTTTGAACCTGCCGTTTGAACTAATTTTTGATAGTAAATTCGGTGTCTATAAACAGCCACTCTCACCAACTCAGTGCTCCCTGGAGGCTCAGTTTTCGGACTTCTGTTTTTCTTTTCTTCTTCTTTTTTTTTAATCAATTTGGGCACTTTTTTTGGTGTATCCAGAGTAATGTACATGAATATATCCTTCATATATCTGTATATTTCTAAGCAGCCCCCGAAAAAGGCTTTGGGGCGTTTGGCTGTATTGCCTCCTGTGTTTTCTGTGTGGTTTCTTTAACAACCCTCTGACAATGAAATGTCAGCAAGCCTCAGTTAGGAACGCTGAAATCTCAGCAAGCCTAAGTTGGGAACCAGAATCCATGTTTTCAGAGAATGAAATCATTGTTCGGGGAGGGGGACATGGGATTTGCCCATCATTCATTCACCCATTTCTTCAGTAAATGCCTGCACAGGTGCTCTGTGCCTGGTGCTTGCGAGGAGATGACAGTGAGGCACACAGGTGCTGTTCCCCAGGAGCTCATGCCCCATGTAGGGTGGCACCCTCTCTGGGAGTCCCTCAAGCTGCCTGAAGATTTGTAGCCCAGTTGACGAAGTTACTTGAGTCTGTCTGACATCTGAGTTGTCAACATGCTGGGCTTCGCTATAGAGAGTTTTCTCTTTTTAAAAACAGGAGAAATATCTCAGTGTCATGGCTCTGTCTTTGGAAGGCTTCAGAACAGGTTTCTTCATGCCTCTTGCTGTGCATGAGCGCTTTCGGCTTTGAGTCTGTGGCTGTCAGATGCTAACGTGCCTGGTTTCTCTTCCAGCTTTGCCATCGTCATCTGGGGCGTGCTCACACAGAAGAAGCCGTTTGCAGGTGAGTGGAGGTGTAATGTGCTTGTCTTTCCTGGAATAATGGGGGAACACCTTGTTGTCCTTTCTCTATCCTAAAACAGAGCCCGTGATCCACGCCGCCGTAGGTGCTGCTCTGTGGTGTAATTTGCACGCGGGAAAAGGCACAGATCTGAAGGGGCCTGTTCAATGGAATTTTTGTAGGTGCCAGCTAGTTTTGTTTGGTTTTTTTTTGGTAGTAAAATATATATAACATAAAATTGGTCATGTTAGCCGCTTTAAGTGTTTAACTGAGTGACATTAACTACATCGGCAGTGTTGAACAAGCGTCACCACTGTCTAATTCCAGAACATTTTCATCATGCCAGAAGGCAAAGCCCATGGCCATTCCACAGTCCCTCTCCCTTCCTCTGCTCAAGCCCCAGCAACCACTCATCTGCTTTCTGTCTCCATGAGTTTGCCTGTGCTGGTATTTCCAACTAATTCTTTTTTGTTTACTTTAAAAAAAGTAATAAAATACACATAACAAAACTTAGCATGTTGACTGTGTGAAGTGTACAGTTCAGGAGTGTTATGTGTGCTCATGTGCTTGCACAGCCAACGTCCACAGCCGTTCAGTGTCATGGATTCGCATGCGGAAGCAGCGCCCCTGCCCAACCTGAGAGCTGTGCTGTTTCCTTCCCCAGCCAGGCAGCGACCGTTCCGAACATCATCCTCAAAGTTGTCACACCTTGACTTACTTATCATAAAAATCTAGGACTTTTTAGCTTTGTTGCACAGATTCCCTTTTCCTCTAAAGGCATTTCTGGGCTACTTATGATATTTTGTGGTGTGACCGAAAATGTCTCAAAATGAAGATGAGAGTCAAGGCCTACCCCCTTGTTAGTTGGGCTCAGACTAGGAGCTGATGTATGGGAAAGGTGAGGGGGCGAGAAGAGATCTTCCCAGCATCGCAAGGTCAAGTATCTTGGCAGCTTTGAAAGAATGCCAATAGAAAGCACGGAACACGTTCTGCCAGGCCTCTGCCGGCCAGTGTCTCTCTGTGTTGCCTGACCACCTGTCGCCTTTCTTGCCTTCTGTACGTTCTCCCGCACAGTGCCTACGGCCCGAATGCTTGTGAAATGTGGCGGTGTCTGATAGATGAGGGGATCTGATAGATGTGACACTCGAAGCTAGGCACAGGGGACAGATCAAGGCTCAAGTCCCTGTGCTTTATTGCTGAATATGCCTAGTGTTCCATTATTGGAACGCTAAGCATGTGGGAATTATTCATATCCTACTGCTCAAGGTCATCACCAAGGTCTGATTTTTCAAATTCAAAAAGTTGCAGCCTCAGGCATAAACGGGTTAATAGATAGGAGGGGGTTCCAGGTGCAGGAGAACAAGGCCTCTCCCCAGCTTTTCCAGTCTGCATTTGGCAGCAGGACATATTCCAGGTGTTTACGTCAGTTCACTTTCGTTTTATTTAGAAGAGCTGTTGGTTTTGGAAGTCTGAATAATCATGGAAATAGCCTGTTAAATACTTAAGGTATTTATTGCACAAGATTTAATGGGAAAGTGGAGCAAAACATCGTATGGAATCCTGGCAGCTGTGGGTGATTCTCGGCGGATTTTCCACACCTGCTGGGGCACACGGCCTCTCCAAAGAGCTGCCGTTCCATGGGCTGACGTGTTTGTATCTGGAGCGCAGAGAGGGCTGTTGGGAACAAGAAGCTTGGAGTCCACCTTGAGGGTTCCAGGCTATGCAGAAAAAAGAACTTGGCCCACTGGAGGTCACCCTGAACCCTTCCCAGTCAGGGTGGAAGTTGTGGCCATAATAATAATAATAGTATGCCAGAGCCCATGCATACGAGTGAAGGCAGTCAGAAAGGACAGGTGCGGCCCCACATGGTGAATTGAAGGGAAAGAGCCTTCCCACACACCCCAGCCCTGGTGCAGCTGCAGGGGAGGCCAGCTGGGGACCTGAGCTTGGGATTGGAGTTGGAACTGAGGAAGATTTCTTCGCTATTGTAGAGAGAGTTGGGTCTCTGTGGATGCAGGACGCTGTGGCTCCTCCATGGTGCGTGAACCTCATTCCCTTTGCTGGCTTGGGCTATTGATGGAATGAGCCTCATAAGATATTGTTCTTCTTTGAACCTCATCTTCCTTTGGGTGGGATGCCGAGAAAGATCTCTGTGACCAAACACACTGACTCCATCTGGTAGATCAGAACCCAAGGAAAGAGGTTGATTTCAAAACTAGTAAACTAGAGAGCACGGTGCCTCGTGAGGATGAGGGTTACAGGAAGCTCTGGCTATGAAACGGGAGGGGAAGCCGTCTCCCTGGGATGGTGTGGGGATGGTCCCACCGTGGTCCCCGGCAAGTGTGTCATTTCCTCTCAAGAGTGAGACGCTGCCACCCAGCCCTGCAGGAGCCCCTGACTCGCATCCTTCCCTTGGCAGATGAGAAGAACATCCTGCACATCATGGTGAAGGTGGTGAAGGGCCACCGCCCCGAGCTGCCGCCCGTGTGCAGAGCCCGGCCGCGCGCCTGCAGCCACCTGATACGCCTCATGCAGCGGTGCTGGCAGGGGGATCCGCGAGTTCGGCCCACCTTCCAAGGTGAGTTCCCCAGGGTCTCCCCAGCACGGTCTGTGGGTGTCACAGGAGATAGTGGTGACGGACAGGACAGGGTCAGGGACCAGGCCTGGGTGAGAAACGAGGCATGTAACAGGTGGGCCGAAATGAGCCCTGCACAGATAGGTTGGCCCCAGCACCTGCCTATGGCCTCTGGTACTCAAGGCTTGGCCACAGCAGCTGGAACTGAGTCGCCTCCAACTGTCCATCCCCTGCTCCCCGCCAGGGCTGGGCTTGCTGCCCAGAGGAGTCTGTATGGGAGCCTGAAGTTCAGGTGCAGCCATGCTCTTCCCGGGGACTCACCTGGCTGGTGGCTGGAGGTGTTGCCCTTGGGGAGTTGACTTCCTGGGACAGATGTGTCTCTGGCATAGGAAAGTCACCCTGATGAGATGGAAACTGCTGCATGTAAAGCTTACGGCAGGAAACGGGATGAATGGGGAGCTCCTCCGCCAGGTGCTGGCAGCTCTGCTCCCTGCAACTGGCAGGTGGGGCTTCCCCAGGGAAGGCTTCTGCTTTGAGTCTGGTGAGGCCTGCAAATGATTACCAACGGGGGGCCTGGGTTTGGCCAGCAAATCGCCCACGTAGGGCCCCTGGGCTTGCCTGGCGAGCTCAGCCTGGGCCGAGGCATGTGAGAAATCCCCCAGCTTGTGGAGGCCCCGCCCGTGTTTAAATGGAAGGCTTGTGTACGTAGAAGTCATCATCCGAGTGACATGTCCCCTTTCTTCCCCACAAGAAATTACTTCTGAAACCGAGGACCTGTGTGAAAAGCCTGATGATGAAGTGAAAGAAACCACTCACGACCTGGACGTGAAAAGCCCCCCAGAGCCCAGGAGCGAGGTAATGGGCCCTTCCCGCAGGGGTCTTTTGTCTCCTCGGCTTCCAGGCAGGGTTTCCAAACCCCTCCTCCTCTCTGCAGACTCCTCCGCGCCCGGACCACTCTCCCTCTCTTCTGAGCCCATCCCGCACCCAGCTCCGTTAGAAGTGTAGGTCCCACGGGGGCTCAGGTCCACCTGCCCGACTGCATCCCCGCCCCACCTCCTGTCTGTGATTCTGCATGAGTAATGTAAGGGCTTCCCTGACACTAACTAGCCACTCATTGGATGTGCGTGGAACCACGGGGATCAGAAGGCCCAGCCCCAGACGGGGAGGGAGAGCTGGTGTCTGGGTGTCTTTGCACCTCTGGTTCGGGGATCCAGTCCCTTTATAGCTGCTCATAAATGGTCTGTACTCTGATGAGTGTCACCTAGGTGATTTCAGATGTGATAAGAAGTTCCAAGTGCCAGGGCTGGCTAAATACCCTTTCAGGTGATGAGACTGGAGCAGACCTGTGAGGCAGAGCTAAGTGAGCTTTATAACGTGTTATCTGGTGTTGGGCAATTGATCCCAGCCTGTCGGTGTGAGCTCAGGAGAGCCGGAAACATGTATGGCGTGCCCACTGTCTCAGCATAAAGTGCATGCGTGCCAGTGAGTCTGGGAGCAAAGGTGCCTGGGGGTTGCTGGTGAAGAGGCAGACCTGGGCCCTGATAAGGGAAAGAAGGCAACCAACATGTGGGGGTGGCTTGGTACACCCAGCAAGAGTGCGGGACATTGAGCCGTCCCACAGAGGGTGGGGATTTGGGGCAAATAGGTGTGCCTAAGGGAAGAAATGTGAAATCCTGTCAGATTCCACTTACCCACCAGAAACCTGCTGCCCCTGCAGTCCGTGAAGCGAGACCCTTTAAAAGGTGTCATTGGTGTGCGTCGGATTGGATTATCCCTCATCCTTGTAGCCGGGCCCTTCCCCCTTCCCTCGTCCCCACACAACCCCCAGGCCAGCCCCACGTGGTTCCGCGGGGAGGTCGCAGTTGTAGCCACGTGTGGGGGTCCTGCCCAGTTCTTGTCTGTCCTCTCGTTTCTGCCAATGCTGGCCTGTGCTGGGCAGCTGTGTCCTGCCACGCATGCTTCACACTCTGCAGCTTGACATTGCCTGCCTTTTGTCTGGGTGACGCTGTGCGCGGTGCTACTGAGCAGATGGCATCCAGAGCTGCATGAGGCTGGATTTTGCACTTTTATGAAGTCGATCTTTCCTTAAAATGTTTCTGGGCTGGGTGGAGCCAGCGCAAGTCTTTGTAGCTCCAAGTCTTTGAGCTCCCTGGCGCTGTGCGGGTGCGTAGTCTGAGCTCCCCGGCGCTGTGCGGACGTGGCGTCTGAGCTCCCCGGCGCTCTGCGGCTGCGGAGTCTGAGCTCCCTGGTGCTGTGCGGACTCGGCGTCTGAGCTCCCTGGTGCTGTGCGGAGGCGGGGTCTGAGCTGGGGGACTGATAGGTTATCTGTGTTGCTTCCAGGTTCCGTCCTTTCTTCCCCCACCTCCCTCCCATGGCCCACCTTGCTCTTCCGTGTTTGTGTCATGGGCAGGCCATGCGGGTTATGGCAGGGTCTTCACCCACCCCGTCTTCTGCATCTTCGCAGGTGGTGCCTGTGTCTGCCAGGCTCAAGCGGGCCTCCGCCCCCACCTTCGATAACGACTACAGCCTCTCCGAGCTGCTCTCACAGCTGGACTCTGGAGTTTCCCAGGCTGTCGAGGGCCCGGAGGAGCTCAGCCGCAGCTCCTCTGAGTCCAAGCTGCCGTCGTCCGGCAGTGGGAAGAGGCTCTCGGGGGTGTCCTCGGTGGACTCCGCCTTCTCTTCCAGAGGATCACTGTCGCTGTCCTTTGAGCGGGAGCCTTCCACCAGCGGTAAGTGGGGACGCCTCTTTGTGTCCCGGGAGATGCTGGGCTCGGCGGGAAAGTTGACTGGACTCAGTGAGCAGCTAAACGGAATCAAGGGGAAGTTTCTCGACCCAACAATAATTCTTCTTTGTGTTCTCTCTGTCTGAAGTAATTAATTTTGGGTGTTGGGCATTTGGCTCCATCCTATGTCGCTTAGCATACGTGGGGAACAGGCCACATCACCAGTCCATGCAACAGTCTTGCCTGTGCCAGTGCCATGGGTAGAGGCTGACCTCTGGTCTACAGATTGGAAACCCCATCCAGTGCGGTGAGACCGGCGAGGAGCTGAGCCCCACTCCCTGGCGGGCCTCCTGTCTCCAGGATGGCAGTCCCACACCCTCTGCTCAGATGCTGCTGGGTACACACCCATGCCTTCGCATATGTGGGCTCCCCATTCACAGTAGTCCAGGCCTTGTAATGTGTTGGTTATCCTTGGAGGTTTTAACACCAGGCCACCTTTGCAAATCTCCTGTTAGGAAGGAGCACTTCTCACTTAGCGAATCTTATCTTTTTATGTTAATTTTGATGGCTTTTGTTTTTGGAAGGTGCTTTTTTTCCTATCCCTGCCCCAGGGTGCTGGGCCTAGTGGTCATTCTGGCTTCCTCTTTGCCAGCTGCAGTGGTAAGATGTGGTCCTGCCCTATTCCTGAAGGGGCTGCAGCTCTGATGGAAAATACAGGGATTTACACTCAGGGCTACAGCCACGGGGGCTGAGGGCCAAGGCTGTGATCTTGGGGGGAAGGATGTACCAATCCATCCTGGCTTTTCCTGGTGGATTGGTACATCCTCTTGGAGGCAAAGACTTTTCCTGGATCTTACAGACCTCCTGGGATTTTTAGATTAGAATACTGGGGGCAAAAGAGGGTGTCTTGGGTTAAGGAAATGCTACATAGACACAGTGGGGAAGACCTGGTGTGACGGCAGATAAGCAGTAGGTGATGGGGTTGAGGAAGAGAGTCAGGGCCAAGTCTAAGACTGGGCAGAAAGAAATACCACCATCTCCCATGGAGAAGTACATTCTAGAAAATTCTCTTTGGGTCTAATACTCTGAAATGGCATATCGTCTTCATGCTCGAGAGAGGTTTATTTTACTGGCTCTACTCGGAATACCAGTGTTCAAACACCAAGCCCGACTGGGAGGGTTCCGTTTTCTTAACACCTTAACACCGCCACCTTCCAAGTCCCCATGTGTTTCACATGAGGGTGGAGGAGAGTCTTATTTCAGGGACTCAGAATTCCAGGCACTACAGTAGGATTTTTGTGGTAAATGCAACTTTTCATCTTGAGTGCTGGACTAACGTCTTCCTGAAACAAGAGGCTCGGTCCCTTCAGGATTATCATAGCAAACTTCCCTCTTGACCTCCCCAGGTCAGGAGGTGCCACTTCGAGGTGGGGCAGGAGCTGCAGCAGCCCCTTCCAGCTCTGGGCACCAGCTCTGCAGGCTGCTAGGCCTGGGGTGTCCGTGGATGGCAAGTGCCAAGGCTTCCAGGCGAAGGGGTCTCCGGCCTGGTCTTTTAGTCTGTGCCCTTTTTCCTTCTTTCTTTAATGAAGGAATGTTTGCAGTCACTGCCATCTCTAGGCACCAAGGGGGTTCAGCACCCCGCAGGACAGCGAGAGTGGGTTTTATTCTGCAGACCAACTAACGAGCACCTGAAAGACATTCGCCGGCCTGCCCCGGGGCTCCCACTAGGACTGACCTTAATCAGGAGGCACAGATAATGCTCAAACATGGTCAGGTGTCCAGTGAACAGCCTGGAGGCCTTGGCACTCCTCCACCTGAGCGCCACAGCCAGGCTCCCAGAGACGCTGCGTCCCTGGATGTGCAGCCGCGCTCTGACGCTTGCCTCTCCTCTCCCTGCAGATCTGGGCACCACAGACGTCCAGAAGAAGAAGCTCATGGATGCCATCGTGTCTGGGGACACCAGCAAGCTGATGAAGATCCTGCAGCCACAGGACGTGGACCTGGCGCTGGACGGTGGCGCCAGCCTGCTGCACCTGGCGGTGGAGGCCGGGCAAGAGGAGTGTGTCAAGTGGCTGCTGCTCAACAATGCCAACCCCAACCTGACTAACCGGAGGGGCTCCACCCCGCTGCACATGGCCGTGGAGAGGAAGGTGCGGGGCGTCGTGGAGCTCTTGCTGGCACGGAAGATCAGTGTCAACGCCAAGGACGAGGACCAGTGGACGGCCCTCCACTTTGCAGCCCAGAACGGGGACGAGTCTAGCACGCGGCTGCTGCTGGAGAAGAATGCCTCGGTCAACGAGGTGGACTTTGAGGGCCGGACGCCCATGCACGTGGCCTGCCAGCATGGCCAGGAGAATATCGTGCGCATCCTGCTGCGCCGAGGCGTGGACGTGAGCCTGCAGGGCAAGGATGCCTGGCTGCCGCTGCACTATGCCGCCTGGCAGGGCCACCTCCCCATCGTCAAGCTGCTGGCCAAGCAGCCGGGGGTGAGTGTGAACGCCCAGACACTGGATGGGAGGACGCCCCTGCACCTGGCTGCACAGCGCGGGCACTACCGCGTGGCCCGCATCCTCATCGACCTGTGCTCCGACGTCAATGTCTGCAGCCTGCTGGCACAGACACCCCTGCACGTGGCCGCAGAGACGGGGCACACGAGCACTGCCAGGCTGCTTCTGCATCGGGGCGCCGGCAAGGAGGCCGTGACCTCCGACGGCTACACTGCTCTGCACCTGGCTGCCCGCAACGGACACCTGGCCACTGTCAAGCTGCTCATCGAGGAGAAGGCCGATGTGCTGGCCCGGGGACCCCTGAACCAGACGGCGCTGCACCTGGCTGCTGCCCACGGGCACTCGGAGGTGGTGGAGGAGTTGGTCAGCACCGACGTCATTGACCTGTTTGACGAGCAGGGGCTCAGCGCGTTGCACCTGGCCGCCCAGGGCCGGCACGCGCAGACAGTGGAGACTCTGCTCAGGCATGGGGCCCACATCAACCTGCAGAGCCTCAAGTTCCAGGGCGGCCATGGCCCCACCGCCACCCTCCTGCAGCGAAGCAAGACCTAACTGGCTGCCTGTGGAGACCAGGGGTCCATGTGGGGCTCTTGGTCCTGTCCTGTCTTCCTCATGGGGATGGAACGATCCTGCGTGGGGCCTGTTGTGGCTTGCCTAAACATTGACCAAGCGGAGGTGACATGGTGCCATCGGGAGGTGGCTGCTGCTGACCGGAGTGTCCCCTCCAGGCGAAGCTGGCTCAGGTGCATGTGCCCGCTCCATCACCGATCTAGGCACCTGCTGTCTGAAAGGACCGTGGGTCAGAGTCATTTCATTGTGCTCCTAATGGGCTGCTGAGGCTGGTCTCTCAGTGATGAAGCCCCAGGCGAGGAAGCATCCACTCTCTCCTGAGGCGAGCCATCTTGGGCCGCTGGAGCTCACCAGTCTTGAGGGAAGAGGTGCAGGAGAAACTGTGTTTTTTATCTTCATACACAGCAGTGGGCAGAGAGGCCTGTCTTAAAGTTTCCATGGAATTGTTTTATAAAATATCTTAAGAGATGAATGCCTTATCAGCTGCTGCTTAAAACCTGTTAAAAATGTTCATAACATTGGATAGTCTAGTCTGTAAATGATGACTAAGTAGTGGGGTTGGCTTTGAAAACAAGTTTTATGCAACAAGGAGTGAATGGTAGCAGCCAGCATTGCGGGACGTGTGTGTGGCCAGCTCTTAACCATTCCAGTCTGTTACTTTGGTGAGTCCTTGTGGACAACCACACACACGCACTCACATGGTACTAGCTGCTGTTCATTTCTCATTGTCTAAGGTGTTTTGGGAACTCTAGAGCCACAGGCATAAGAGTCATTAAAAAAATTCTCCGTTTATAACCTCAGTCCTGGGGACTGAGGCGAGCCCCCTCAGGTCGCTGGAGTGCAGCAGTCTTGGGGGAAGAGGTGCAGGAGAAACTGTTTTTTATCTTCATAGACAGTATGAAGATAGAACTATGTAGTATTACCTAGACATGGACAGTATTACCTAGGTAGATGCACTGCTCATCTGCGTCCTTTCCAGCTGTCATTTTTGGTAGGTGATTTGGGATAAGGATAGTGTTTTGGGGTTATAGGGGGAGGGTTTCTGACCTGCTTTGCAGACGTGCATCCGCACCTCAGCAGTTTGGGGTGTGGCCCCAGGGCGGTTATCGGATGTAAAAGATGCGGCCCATCTAGTCTCGCAACTTAACTATCACCTGTGTCCCATAGGGTGCCTTCCTAATACTGTTATTAGCATAAGTTTGTTGCAGAACGTGACCCTGTGTGCAAACATGTACCGTGGCCTGGTATATGATAGAGATTGATATTAATGTACCATGTATGTTAATGTGAATCTGTGGGCAGGATACTTTTCCATGACAGGAAATATCCAAGCTGTTAAAACTGGCTATGTTTTAATATGCCTCATTTTGCCTTTACTGTGTTATGCTACTATTGTGTGGACTGCATGAGGGACGAAAAGTTCCATTTGGTGTCAATAAAGCAAAGTACTTGCCTGCTTTTTTGAAGCTGGTTGAGACTGCTTTTTCTTATCAACAAGCTCATGTAATCTGATTTCTGAAAACCAAAGGCTTGAGGCAGTGACAGAAGCTTGCAGATGGCCTTCTGGAAGGGCCCCTGTGTCCTGAATTAACCCAGGCCGTGGGGCCATGAGAAAGCAGAGGGTGGAGCTGGGTGTCATCCTCTGCCTGGGTCCCTCCACACACGGGTGATCCAGTCGGGGAGAGAAATGTGTCTGGATGAAAGCTCCCAACACTAAAGTTTTTATTGAAATGTTATAGTTCTTATGTTCTGTATTTTGAAATATTTTCATATTGCAGAAAAGTGACAGGAATAGTACATAGAACTCTGGTAACCCTTCAGCCAGATTCCCTGTTTGCTTATATTTGATTGCATTTGACTTTCTCATCCACCCACCTACCTGTTTGAGAGTAGGTTGCAGACAGTGTGCCCTGTTACTCCTAAATACTTATGTGTACATTTCCTAAAAGCAAGAGTTTCTCCTACATCACCCACAGTTTACTCATCACATTCAGGAAATTAACATTGGTACAATATTACCATCGAATCCACAAATTCTCTTCAAATTTTGCTAATTTTATCTCAAAACTGTCCTTTATAGAAGAAGAAAGTTGAAAAACACAGCAGCACCTCTTTTTTTTCACTCTGGCCTGGGACCCCATGGTGTTTCAATTGCCATGTGGCTTCCGTTTTCATCAATCCTCAGTTCTGTCTTCTCTTTTCTGACTTTGAATTAACTTGTGACATGAGGCTCCTTCATGGGTTCATTTAGACCTTTTGGGAAGTAAGGCCAGTTATTTGGTGGGATGTCCTCAGTTTAGGTTTATGTAATTTTCCTCAAGATATGGTTTAGGTTACACATTTTTGGCAGAAATACCACAGACATGATACTATGTACCAAGGAGGGCTTTTTCCTCTCCCACTTTTGTTTATTTACATCAGTATGCAGTCTTGGATCCCTGTTTAATCAATGGGTTATACTCAATTATTCTGATGGTCAGGTTAGCCCTGATTTGGCTGGTTTGGGCACCTCTACGCAGGCTCCTGTGCCCCCTCACCTCCCATCTTTCTCTGAGTGCTTTCTTGCTTTCTGACACAGTTCCAGGACCACCTTGTACGTACTTCCCCAGCCTTGGAAGCAGGCATTTCTCCAAGGAAACCGTTTCTCTGAGTGGAGAATGGTTCTTAGATGCCAAGATCTGGGTGCTAGAGGTGCTCATTGTTCCTGGGCTGTCATTGCTTCTAGGCCCTCAGCAGACAGACCTAGAAAGCTGTGTGTGACTTATGCAAATATCACATATACATTTCTGTGTCTTATTAGAAACAGATTTCACATCCATGCCTTCGGTTACAGCCCAGCACCCCAGCAGTCACTCTTGCTGGTCTGTATTTGTATCTCTTTTCTCTGGCTATGAGAGCCATTCCCATCATCCTCAAAACACACACATGAGGTCAATCAAGGTGTGTGATGATCTCCCTGACACACTGGTGGCCTTCTTGGCTGCGCCGTGCCTAGTGACCCTGTCAGCCGGGCTCCCTGGCCCTGCAGAATGGTGACTCACCCTTAAAGATTTTTATGCCAGGTAGCGATGCCTAGGAACTGTTTCTTACTAAGACTGTCATTTGGCTTAATTTCCCTTTTGTTTTTTCATTTGGGAACCTACATTTTTCCTTGCCTGTCTTGAAATAGTGATAATTTAACAAGCCTCCCGTTTTTCTTCTTCTTTTCCCAGAAAATTCGGGCATTTTCCTTCCCCTCTGATTCCTATTCTGTTTTTTTCGTTCAGGAGCATCTTCTGGTTTGAGGATTGAATGCATTTTTATATCTTCCACTTTAGGAAAAGTCTGCCCCTTTGTTCCTGGGAGGAAACAAAAGTGGGTCTTATGCTTCACATGCTCTACAGTTGTTCTGGGGCCAAGGGTCTTTTAGTACACCCCTGGCTATTCCCTCCAGAACCCCAGCCCTGAGCAATGTCAGAGAGATGATGACAGCCTGCGTTCATCAGCTCTGACATGTGGAGATGGTAGGTTCTAGGAGAAAAGTGGTTCTCCCTGGCTGGGGCAAGCCAAGGTGCAAGACAGGTCCACATGCGCTGACATCCAGGCCCCCAGACCATTTAGCTCACTGCAGCCCTCCCAGTGGCCGGGGGATGAGGTCAGGACCAGGGGGATGTGGTGCCAAACTCCCCCTCATTATTGACTGGGATATCCAGTTCAGGTACCAGCCAAAGAGTAGTAGTGGAGGATTCCACCCAGGCTTCCCACTCTGCCCTGCTTCATTCACACCTCTATGACACCAGCTCAGAAAACTCCTGTCCTTGCGATGCTTTCTTCCTATGCTCCTCCATCCTCAGCTCCAGCCAAGTCAGAAACAGCCTGCTGGGCTCAGATGCACCAAGATTTCATCGTCAGCACCCCACCTAGACCCACACCTGAAGCCACGCTCTTGGAGAGCAGAGGGGAACACCTGACCCACGATTGGCATGTCACTTCTGGTTCCATGGTTTCAGTACCCTGTCCTATAAATCTTAGGACTTTTTGGGCCCCACTTCAGAATCCTTCTGAAGTCCCTCTTGAGCAGAGGGCAGTGTCCAGTCAACCTCTTGGTGCTTCACCAAGACGGCTGACAGCACCAGGACCTGTATACCTGAGGGCTTCCTTGGCAAACAGCTGGTTTACCCAGACTGTCCCACTCCCAGGCTGTTGAACCAAGAGTTGCCATCTTCTCCCAGGCCCTTGAACCTGACTGACCCCAGTACTTAGGGGACTTTGTTTACCAGGACCATCCACAGTGCCAAGGTTAGTTGCTCATTTCAAAAGAGTGGGTGTGGTGTGTGAAGGCCTCCTACTGGCACTGCAGAGGGAGGGGCAGGCACTGGCACAAGGTGATACTTGGAAGACAGATTCCCTGACCCAAAGGTGACACTTTGGATGCCAGGTTCTTGACATCTTGGACTATCAACCCTGAACATATTTTCCTTCCTCCCTCATTTTGTCCTTCTTTCTTCCCTCTCTTCCTCTCCCTCTCCCTGCTTCTCCCTTCTTTTATAACTAATTGTCGCATAAGGTCAGGAGTTCAGAACTCCACTGCACGAGGCAACGGGCCCCTGTTCTCAGGTGCCTGGGCTCTGACCTTCTCTGCACTGCACACCTGTCCACGGACATTGATGTTCAGGAGGGCAGCGGTACCAATGTTTACTGCACAGTGAGGAGGCACTAAGTGGCCAGTCTGTTCCAGGAATGGTGCTAGTCACTGCTTTAGGCCCTGCAGGCAAATAATAATGATGATAATAATAATAATAAGTACTGCTTCATGAAATCCAATGTCAGAAATGGCTGGATCCAGATGTTCGGTGTCTCCTTTCCCTGTGTCACCTTTAGTAATGGGTGAGCCCTTTGCAAAATATATCCCTGTCTTCTTGTCTCCAAGGTTAAATGGCCTGAGGATCTCAGCAGAAAGAGAACTTCTTTCTCCCAATAGTTCCCCTTTCCCAAACTCCAAATTAAACATCGTTCATAGTTTCTTAGATGTTATTTTTTCTGCATTCTAACAGCTATGAGGGAGTCAATGGCCTCTTACAATAGTCATTGGCAGCATTTTTTCCTATTTTGGAGGTGATCAGGACAACAGTACATTTAGAATTCATGGCACCTCAGAATGGATGCAGTGTGGTGACCCCGCAGCAGGTTGCGCCCATCCCCAAAAGCCAGCATTTCAGCCCGGGGATGGAGGGTTCCAATGGCCCGGGCTGGGCCAGGCTGGCAGATGCCACCCTGAACGTAGAGGGAGGTGGTGGTTTCCCAAGGGAGAATCAGGAATGCCGTTCCTGGAAAAGGTGGCCCAGAGGCCAGTTGTCACAGCCACAGAAGTCCCCACCCAGGATCCCTCACAGGGGCCCTATGGAGGGCTCAGGTACCACTGGAGAATGACCTGGAATTGGGTGTAGAACACATGCATTTGCTCAGAAAAATGGAGGACTCCCTCATCCAGGGTGTCTTCCTTCTGAATCATGGGATGTTCTGGAAGGTTCTGGAAGGTCTGCCCAGCAGTGAAAACTCTGCACAGCAGCTTTGAAGTCATAGTGGGTGGGTCAGAGTGAGAATCTGGGACCACCCACTGGATCCGTCAGAGGTGAGGGAAGAGTCCCTGGCCACAATCCTTGGTGAAGTTCCCAAATGGCATCCAGAGTGAGGAAGAAAGTCATCTCCACATGCTGAACTCCAAGAGAGTCAGGGTAACCCAGGGTGGGACCTAAGAGAGTGCACGCTTACTAGAAAAGGTCATGGCCCTGAATGAGGGTGAGCCCTGGGATGAACACCCCCTTGCTCAGCTGGGCACCTCAGCTGGCTTCAGGAGTCAAAAAACCTTCCGGAGCCTTCCAGGTAACTGCAGTGGCCACGATGAAGGTGCTCAATAAAGGGTCTGTTTCCTAAAGAAACACGCTAGGATCTACACGTAAAATGTTAGCACACAAAGGAAGGAAGTTTAAATTTAAAAAAAAAAATGCGTTGGATGCTGAATTAAGAAGAAAATGCTGGATTAAGAAGAGAAAGTGGGGAAACCGGGGAGTGAGGGGGTGGGCACGATGAATTATTGGCTTCTCATTTCTCCACACAGCATGATGTAAACCCAACAGTATGAATGTACAGCTGCATGGAGCTCTTCAGAAAGGCATTCCCCAAAGCATGAGCAGGGCTGGCCCCAGAAAGTGGGACTCAAGGGTCAGGGGAGGACCTCCCTTTACATTGTCATGTTTGGATGGACCTCACCCCTTGGAATAGAGCCTGGAGGTTTCAGCAACCTCAGCCCCTCTGAGGCAACCCAGAGGAACCTGGTCTCTCTGTGGTGTCTTCCTTCCTCCTTACATCACTGCCTGGTCCCAGTGGTGCTACTGGAAAAACTAGACTCAGGGAGTTGGCACCTGGCAGCTCTGCAGGTGGGGCTGGTGGGGAGGCTGCCCTTCTTCCAGGAGAAAGGATGGGGTGGCCTCCTCCTGGACTTTGGAACTCAGGCAGAGCCTCTCCTTATCCTTTGCATCTTTCCTGGTGGCTGTGGGGAAGAACTTGTTCTTCGAGGGCTGCCTTGGTTGGTGTGGGGAAGGACACTGGGCAATGTGGGACCCCATCTTTGCCTTCAGGGAATGACCCTTTATACATGGGATGATGCTGGAGCCAGGGCATGGCCGCATGCTGGCACACAGCCAAACCCATCACCTTTGTGGGCTCAGTGAAGCCAGGCCAGGCCCCCTGAGGAGGGGTCTGCTGAGGAGCCAGCCCAGCTGGTCTCTCCAGGGTGCGTGGGAAGGGGTGCATGGAGGAGGAGGAAGGGAGGGAGGGTGCAGAGGGATGTGTCCCCGAAGAAGAGCTGGAAAGTACCCTCTCACGATAATGGTGGAAATAGATTTGCTGGCATTTCCCTTCCTTTGTTGATCAGCCAAGATGTGTGACTGACAAGCCCACCTGGTGCCCTAATGAGGCTGTGGCTGGATATTGTTGCCTATAGGCCAGCCATGGGCCCGGTGGAGACCACACTGGGAGGTGATGCGAGTCTGTCTGTGGGCCGTGTGGCTCTGAAAACCATTTGTTCCTAGACCACGATGAGCTGAACAAGCATTTAGAAAATGTATGCTCATTAGACAGAATAACGTTGTCCGTTGAATCTACCACCAATAATGTCAATCTTTAGGGGTGGAGGCACCAGACTCTGGAGGACAGAGAGAAGAGTGGGACAGGAGAGGACTACCTGAGCGCCCTCACCAGGAGCAAGTAGACACCCAGATGGCTTCCCAGTCTCCACTCCATCAGCAGACAGGACAAGTTTGAACCAGGTGTGCCTGAACCCCATGACTCCAGGCATATCCAGAGAGGGGCTGGGGGAAGCAACTCAACAGGAGGAAATTGAGTAGACTCTATGTACTCAAGGTGTCACCTGCACCCCACCTCCACCCCTGCAGCCTCTCTCCCTTCTCTCAGCACCTCAAGCAGGAAAAGATCTGCAGACCTGACATTTAGAGGTTCCCTCCATCATGCTGCAGTGACAGTCACCCAGTGATAAGCTCTCCCACACACATAGAGCTTCCAGATATCTGTGGCTAACTTATCTGAAAAAAGAACAGAGAGCCCACTAGAACAAAGAAAGCCCTAACATGAAAGACAAAGACACAACCATCCTAACCAATCCAACAAGCAGATTAAAAAATTAGAGAAAACAAAATATGGATCAGAAGAAGATTTTTTCAAAATCTATAATATCTCAGAGAGAACATACATTTTAATGAACACCAGCTCAGGGATGTGTGTGTGTGTGTGTGTATTTAGAGAACAGAAATGGAATTTTTTTAATGTGATGAGAAAAATAAAACTCTTGAAAGTAGAAAATAAGTCTAAGAAATCAAAGATAATAATTTATCACAGAAAAAAGAACAAATAGACAAAGACGTGGAACATAGGAGAGGAAAGGAAAGAAAATCAGAGAATTATTCCAGGAGGCCCATCATCCCAATAATAGGAGTTTCAAAAAAAGAAAAAGAAGAAAATGTTTCCAAACTAAAGGACAGGAATTTCACATAAAGAGGACTCAGCAAATGCATAGATTAGTGGCTAGAAGAATGGCCATCACAAGCCTAGCATGGAAGGATGCCAGGTTGGGGATGGGGTGGTGATGCCAGGACAGGGATGGGGAGGTGATGCTAGGATGGGGCTGGGGAGGTGATCCTAAATGCTCCCGGGTGGAGTGCAAGGAGATACTAAATCAGATATCAGATGCATCAGACTTCTAGACAACAAAAAGGGAAGCTTGAAGGCAAGAGAACAATGCTGTCAACATTTGAAGAAAAGTGATTTTCAATTTAGAACTCCTTTTAATTTTGTCCTTCAAATATCAACTTCCTGTTCATATTTCCATTTTTCTATCTCTTTGTGCTACATTCTGCATAAGTTACCTTTAAATGCGAACTGTCCCTTCTAGTTGCTGAGTTGAGCTAACTTTGTTATAATGAGGCTGTATCTATTCTGCAGTTAAGATATCCACTGAGATTTTTATTTCACTCACTATACTTTCCATTTCCCAAAGTTCTACTCCATTCTTTCTGAATCTGCCTTGTTTTCTTGGTAGTGCCTTCTGCTCATTTCCTTGTTTTACATCAATAATCATTTTAAACATACCCGTTTAAAGCATTCATCTGATAATCCTATTGCCTACAGTTCTTAGGGATCCAATTCCTCTGCTTGTTGCATCTGCTGGTGGATTGTTTCCTTATGTGTTTCATAATTTTGGATTGTGAGTTCATTTTCAGTGGGCCTCTAGCTGTGAGAATCTTTTGTGCTTGGGCTGAAGCTGTCTTTACTGAGAGATTTTGTATTTGCAAGATTCTCAGTTGTCTTGCCAGCCTGTGATTATTTTTTGTGCTAATTCTGTGGCTCTGTGAGTCCTGGACTGTGCAGGGAGTATAAATTCAAATCCCAAACCTGAACAAGACAGGCCCATCTTTACAAGTTCTCAAGGGGCATTCCCTTCTCTTCCCTTCCCTTCTTCCTTTCCCTTCTTCCCTTCCCTTCTCTTCTCTTCTTCCCTTCCCTTCTTCCCTTCCTTTCTTCCCTTCCCTTCTTCCCTTCCCTTCTCCTCTCCTCTCCTCTCTTCTTCTTCTTCTTTTTTTTTTTTTTTTGCTCCTGGCATGGTCTGAGATAGATATGCTTTCAGGTCATCTTCCTTTGCTGGTGGGTGGCCAGCATTTTCTCTCAGGGTGGCTCTTCAAGGATTTTGCTTATAATATCCTACCTCATTTGGGGCCCCTGGCCTTATCTTCTGTCTCTGGGCTGTTCAACTCAGGATCCCTGGGTGCCAATATTAGTGCAATCCCATGTCAGTCTCAGCCCAGCTGGTGTTCACTACTCAGGCTTTCTTTCCCTCTTCTTTTGGTCCCTGGATATTTTGTCTCTTTTCTTCTTGTATGTTTAGCTAGTTATTTAAAAGGAGTCTCACATTTTATCCAACACTTGTAGCTGTGCAGTAGGAATGTTTTCATGTTTAGTCCACGCAATTGGCAGCAAAGAATGCCTCCTCCAAGCTAGAACTCAACATCCAGCCAAATGAGCAGGCCTGGGTTGGGTGGAATCACATTGAATCACAATGATGTACAAACAGTGGATTTTGATTTCATTGTAAATGATGACATAACTCTATAGGGTGGCTGTGGGTGTGGGTGGGGCTGTCAGGAAAGCACTAAATCTTCATCTTCCCTAGTTGGGAATAAATACATAAAATCTTAAACAAAAAAGCAAACAAACATCAGTGTAAGCATGTGATAGGGGGATACTAGAAGAAAGTGCTGCAAGATTGGAGCGTGACTGCCTATGGTGTGAGACCTGGATTTCGGGTATGAGCAGGTGGGAGAGCAGGGCTGCATGCATTGTGTTTTCTTGCCCTGAGTTTTTCAGTTTTTGCACTGTGTGCATTTACTGATTTGGTAAGACACAGACAATAAAAAGGGAAGCTTGAAGGCAAGAGAACAATGCTGTCAACATTCTAAGGAAAGTGATTTTCAATCTAGAACTCCAATTTGTCTTTCAAATCTCAACTTCCTGTTCATAACATCTTCTATCTCTTTGTGGTATATTCTGCATAAGTTACCTTTAAATGGGAACTGTCCCTTCCAGTTGCTGAGTTGAGCTAACTTTGTTATAATGAGGTTGTGTCTATTCTGTAGTTAAGATATCCACTGAGATATTAACATGAGAGAGGTGAAAATGCTGCCTAGACTTGTTTTTGTCGGTAGGAGGGTCCAAGAGGGCTCAGAACAGGAGTGAGCCGGGGGCAGGCAGAGGCGTGGGGAAGTGGTGGGTGTGCCTTCTCTCCGAGGGATCCCAGAATGACAGGCATCAAGGGCGTCTGCTTTTACTTTCTATGAGGGCTACCTTGGGTTTCAGCATTAGTTCCTACAACAAGCATTTTTTTCCACACCCCCTACATGCCAGCTACTGGACTAGGTGTTGAGAATTTCACAGCTTTCGTGGAGGAGAACAGGTGACGTCCCAGGTGCATGAGTGACCTCCTAGTTGATGACATAAGGGATACCATAAAACCTGCTCCATTGATTTAGAGCTGATTCATTGACGTACAATCATCCACACCAGATTTCTCTTTCCATGCAAACAAACCCTCAAAGGCTCACAGTAGCTCCTTGGGGAGGTGGCATTCCCAGGGAATTTTCCTTCCCTTTCCTTTAGCCCGGAGTGGGAATAATCGATGTTTACCAGGTGCTGAGTAACTGGGTGGGGCTTCTCTAATGAGCCTGTTCCTCCTGCTCGCCTCCATGCACCCAGACTCTGAATTTGCCGCTGAAGGAAGCAGAGGGCCCTTTGCCTCCTGCCTCTGACCCCTCGGGTGGCTCCAACCTTGACCCCTCTCTGAAGCCCTAACCAGGTTTCCTCTAGCTGCCCCCACGTGTGGGCAAGCCTGGCTGCCTCCTGTGACCTTAGTGGGTGGTGGGAGGCGATGGGGCCCCGACTTTAACAGCACTGCCCGCGGCCTGGCCTGGTGGGTGCTGCCCAACCTGCTAAGGTGAGTGGGTCACACCCTCCGTTTCCTTCCATGGGGACCTTCATCCTCATGGCAGTGGAGGGTATGATCAGGAGACCAGGTCCCAGGTCTGGCCCTGCCGTTCCTGACCCTCTGTGCCCTTGGTCAAGTCATGCCTGGAAACGGAGGGAGGTTGAGGTAGACATTCTACAGATCTAATGTTTTATAAACTATGAAAAACTGTTGGTGGCACAAAGAATTGGGACTCCAATGACTACATGTACACGTGTGTATTTGCATAGCAGCACTATTCACAGGACTGAAAGAGGAAATAGCCCTCATGCCCATCCACAGATCAATGGACTCACAAAATGTGGTCTACCCATACAATGGGATATTATTCAGCCATAAAAAAGAATGAAGTTCTGATACGGGCTACCATGTGGATACACCCTTCAAACACGATGCTGAGTGAAAGATGGCAGGTGGAAAGGCCACATGTGGTACCACCCATTTTATATCAGAACAGGTGAATCCACAGAGACAGACTGGTGGCTGCAGGGGCTGGGGAGACACTGTTTCACAGGGCCAGGGTTTTACTTGGGTGAGAAGGGATGTTTTGGAGCTAGAGGGTGAGGCTGGTTGTACAACATTGTGAATGCACTAAGTGCCCGGGATTGCTCACTTTAGAATGCTCGGTTTTATGCTATATGAATTCTCCCTGAATAAATTCAACACCAATGTGGCTGCGAAACAGAGGCAAGTCCTATATGGCCAGGACATGAGCTAAAGCCAGCAAATGGGCGTGTGTTCACGTGACTCTTCCGGTCCCATTGGAGGGTTGCTGTGAGGCCAGGCATGCTCATGACAGTTTTTTTTTTCCAACCTTCCTTTTTTTGTTTCGTAATTTGCCCGATTGCTTTTTAGCTGTGCTAACATCCTGAAACCTACCTATGTGGTATGAAGTCAGACTAAAGCATTCATTCATTCATTTCTGCGGTCGTTTGATAGATGTGTACTGCACGGGACCACACGCCAAGGGAGTTGGCCGCCAACAGGACAGTCAAGGCACCAGGGAGCCCAAAATCTCCCAGAGACACCCAGCTCAGCGCACTGGTGGTCACTTCCTGTCCTTGGGTTTACAAGGGTCAGGACCACCAAGTCCACTGCCTTCTTCCCTCTACCCACCTACTGTGTGATGGTGGCTCACCAAGGGAGCCACATGAGGAGGTGCCCAGGCTGGAGGGCCCGCCCTCACACACCTGACTGTCCTGCAGGAAGAAGCAGCAGGAAGGACCCTCTGCCAAGGAGAAGGAGGGCACGCTGGGGAGTGCCCAGGGGCAGATGCTGCTCGTTGGAAATGGGGAGGACGTGGGGATGCTGGGAGCAGCCCCAGGGTCACCCTCAAAGTGATTTCTGGACCCTTTTTGGAGCCAGCTGGGCAGTGGCTTAGAGCTTTCTCCCTGGGGCCCCAGCACAGGAAGGAGGTGCTGATGAGGAGAGCGTCTGGCGGGTCTGGCTGGGAGACAGGTGCCAGGTGGGAACACTCAGCCAAGTCTCCCTGGTCAGAATTCCCTGCGTGGCCCAAACCTTAGCTCCCATGAAACACGTTTGTGGGAAGGGGTGGCTCAGGGGGACGCCCTGAAGACCACACCTTCCTGGGAGCGCTTCTAAAACGGCAGATCAGAAAGACTCCCAAAGGGCCCGGGGAGGTGCCGGGCACAGAAGCACTCTGTGGGGCGAGGCCCTGTGGGTTTTCCTGGAGGGCACTGTGGAGGCGGCTGTAATGAGCAGCTCCAGACGCCCGGGTGGAGCAGCGGGGTCGGCCCAGGAAGGAGGAGCCACAGTGGGCGCTGTGGGGTCTTCCGGGTGATGTTTTGGCCACAATCTGACCCTCCTGAAGGTCCCCTCCACCCTCACCGTGCCTGGGGAGCTGTGAGCCCCCAAGGAGCCTGCCTGTGCCCTTCCTGTCTGCACTGGCCTCAGGGCTGTGCACGCCATCCCAGCTCCTATTGGCTTCCACTACTGGGGGACAGGCAACATCATTTCCATTCTGCATGGGGCGAACTCAGGGGAGGGGGACCCAGTGTGCCTGGCTTCCCAGGGGTGCAGGGTGACCTGGAAGTCCCACATGTGTGCTGGGCCACGCTTCAGGAGGGAAGGGGTTAACCAGACAGCCGGGCAGCCTCTGAGGCTGCCAAGACACCAGGAACCGCTTCTACCTATCCGGGCACATTTTTCCTTCATTTCTCAGAGCCAGCGCAGCCTGTTGCGACCTGCCACCGGAAATCATCACCGTGATCTACCTGAGCAGGCCTCCCTGGGGCGGTGGTGGCCTCCCCAATGGGCGACCTACCTGCAGGCCTCCCCTCTCCTTACAGCTCAGGGCCAGGGGGCGTGCTGTCCCGCCACCCACTGGGAGGGTTAGGACGTGACAGCCAGGGGACAACTGATCTAGTCTGTGTTTGTTAAAACGGAGGCCATGGTCATCTTTTCCTAGGACATGGACTAGCTCAGGCCCCAAGACAGGCCGAGAGTCCAGCCTTGTGTGCATCCCTGCGAGGGGAGACATTAGCAGTGGGAGCCAGGCCTGAGCAGCCCGTGGGTACCAGGTGAGGGGCCTGGGGTTCCACTTCTCCCAGTGCAGGGACAGGAGGCTGGTGCCCAGAGGTGCAAGGCCTCGGTGTCAGTGAGACCTGGGCCTGAGTCCCGGTCTGCCACTCGGGGGTCAGGGGTGAGTCATGCCTCTGCAGTGTTCAGCACACAGGACCCTCCATCAATCCACGCCAGCCCCCATTTCCCCAGACCTGCCGGTCCTTTCCTGCATTTCCTGGAGGTGCCAGGCCCCCGCCTGCCCCGCCCCCTTGGTGGGAACCCTGGAGTCTCCCATGGCTCCTCTCTTGGCCCACTTAGCCCAGCCTTGCCACCTCCTAACCTCTTCTACTCTTGCACTCTGTCCTTGCTGCCGGCCTCATCCTGCCACCGGCCTCTTCTCCAGAGAATTTCTTGGGACCCACAACACTGTCCTGAAGTGTCCCATCCTCCAGCTGACCTTCAGGTTCCATGACACCCTGGCAGGGGAGGGTGCAGGTTCCATGACACCCCCGCAGGGGAGGGGGCACCCTGGCTGCCATGGCTCTTTCCCACCTCTGCGCGTACAAGTCCCTCTTGCCGTTCGCCAGCCCTGCAGGCCACCTGCTCTCTCCTCTAAAAATTGCTCCAGCCCTGCCATCCAGGCAGAAGCAGTCCCCATTTCTTCAGGTCTGGCAGCATTTTGCTGGGACTTCTCTATGGCATGAATTTCATTCTGCTTTGTGTTGTGGTGTCGAGGAAGAAGAAAGAAGAAGAAGAAGGAGGAGGGGGGAGGAGGAGGGGGAGGAAGAAGAGGAAGAAGAGAGGAGGAGGAGGAAGGAGGAAGAGGAGGAAGGAGGAGAAGGAGGAAGAAGAGGAAGAAGAACAAGAGGAGGAAGAGGAGAAGGAGAGAGGGAAGAGGAAGGAAGGGAAAGGAAGGAGGAAAGCCAGAGGGAGGGAGGGAGGACATGTAGAGAACCCAGACTCCCTGTGGGCCCCGCACCGAGACCTGATTTTGTTTGGTCCCTGCAGCCTCTGCAGCGGCCTGCCTGGCTCTGAAAGCAGGGCTCTAAGGCACTTGCCCATCAGCTCCTGGGAAAGGGAGTCTGTTAGGGTTGCCTCTGCTGAGGAGAAGAGGGCCTTGACCTGGCTGGAGGCAGAGCTTTCTATGGGGAGGCCAGGCTGGCCTTGCTGCTCTGCAGCCTGCCTGCTTTGTGCCGTGGAGGCAGGAGGTATGGGGGAGGCCAGGAGAAGCCCTGGACATGGCCAGTTTTATGTGGGTTCTTAGGGAACTGACAAAGGCAACTTTAAGCTTTGGGTCTCTTCTAAAGGACACCAGTGTTCATCATGAGGAAGGTGCTTGGTTAGAAAACAGATTCAGACTGGCTGTGAATCAATTCCAGGGTGCTGGACGTGTGCAGAAGGGAAGTGCTCCAAAGAGACGGACCCGCTGCTCTGGGCACAGCCCCGCATGCCTCCTGACCACAGGCTCCGGCCGTCCTGAGTCGGACTGGGTCAGGCCAGCACAGGCTGAGCTCAACCCTCACCCCAGAGCTTGGGGTCTTTCGTCCCTTTTGGGGCTTCCACCCTGTCCCCTGAAGAGTGAGCAGTGGGCACTACTGCAGGGAGGGATCTCAGGGAGTCAGCTGTGGTTCCCAGGCTGCAGGAGTGCTAAGGCTGAACTGAGGGGGGTGGGGCTGACACCGGAGGTAAGAACAGGCTCCCAGCAGAGTTAAAAGGGGCAGGAGTAATGCTCAGGCAGGGGCTCTCACCGTTACACTCAGAGGGCGTCTGGCAGCTGGTTTGCCTCATGCACCCTGTGTGTACCTGCGAGCAGCAGGGGAAGACACAGACAGCCTTGTGGCAGAGGGCTGCAGCAACTGTTAAGCTTCATCAGGCCGGGAAAGCTGCCTGCCAGATTCACCAAATAAAAGTACAGGACGAAAATGACTTCAGGACACCCAGTTACCTGTGAATTTCACGTAAACGACAAATCATTGTTACTGTATGTCCCACTTATTGCATGAGATGTACTTATACTAAAAAGTCGTTCATTATGTATTTAATTCAATGTTTAACAGTTCAAGTTTACTAAAATTTTATTTAAAATTTTTACTAAACATATTCATTATATTTTAGCATAGGTATATTTCAAATATTGCATGGGATGTACTGATACCATTAATAAAAGTTTATGAATAATCTATGAATACTTGTAACTTATACATTATTATTTATGAATGTTTATACTAAAAGTTATTTGTTTTAGCTGGAATTTTATATATATACATATATAGACATATATATACACACATATATAGACATATATATATACACACACATACACATACATATATATTATTATTATTTTTTCTTCTAGAGACAAGGTCTCACTATGTTGCCCAGGATGGTCTCAACCTCCTGGACTCAAGTGATCCTCCCACCTTGGCCTCCCGAAGTGCTGGGATTATAGACATGAGCCATCATACTCAGCCTTTAAATTTTTTTTTTATAATTAGCTGAGGTTCAGATTTAGCTGGGAGCCTTATATTTTATCTGGCATCTGTACTTATGTCACATCTTCCTAGTAATGCTTGATTATTAGAAAATAATTAAATTTATTTTTAAATTCTCTGGAATTTGGATTTTCCCTCAATAAGTGTATTCCCCAGGTTGAACTATACCCCACTAGCAGAGAGGTTCCTTCCCTGCCTGACAGAGACAGCATGCTCTGTCGCCTGCAAAGCTGCACACGGTGGGAGGGGTCCAGGGAGGGATGCTCCTCACAGTGGCAAGTCTCCTGTTGCACACCAATGGCCAGGACTTAGGGGAGCGCTATGAGGGTCACAGAACCGCAGGAGACCCAGACCTGCATGCAGGGGCTGTAGGCTCCACCCTGAGTGCTGGGCCAGGGGCCAGGGGCCAGGGGCCAGCGACAGGGGCACGGAGCTGGACCTGGGCAAAACTACCCCACAGTAGCCGGGCTCAGGAACCTGGCAGTGCCGAGCCTCTTCCAGCCTCAGTCTTTTCCACAGGACGGAGTGAGGACAGTGCTGGATGCAGAAGAGTGCTGGGAGGATTGGGTGAACTTTCGCGTGGACAGTGTGGCACACATCTGGCTGGCAGGACCAGCTCAAGTCCTGTTAACCGTTGGTCAAAGGTGTCTTCAGCTTTTCCTATTAATTTCCTATTAAGGTGATTAGTCAGCCAGGACGGCCCCACAAGGTGAGGGAAGGATGGGGATTCTCACTGAAGGTGGAGGAAACACTGGGGGAGAAGGGCAGGCATCAACCAGCTCTTTCCTCCTAAGGCCCCTGATAGGGTCTGGCTGTGTCCCCACCCAAATCTCGTCTTGAATTGTAGTTCCCATAATTCCCTTGTGTTGTGGGAGGGACCTGGTGGGAGATAATTGAATCATGGGGGCGGTTTCCCCCATACTGTTCTCGTGGTAGTGAATAAGGCTCATGAGGGCTGATGGTTTGATGAAGTCTCATGGTCTGATGGTTTTGCTTGGCTCTCATTCTCTCTTGTCACCATGTAAGAAGTGCCTTTCACCTTCTGCCATGATTGTGAGGCCTCCGCAGCCACGTAGAACCGTGAGTCCATTAAACCTCTTTTGCTTTTTCTTTTTTTTCTTTTTGGAGATGGAGTCTTGATCTGTTGCCGAGGCTGGAGTGCCATGGCACAATCTCAACTCACTGCAACCTCCACCTCCTGGGCTCAAGCAATTCTCCTGCTTCAGCCTCTAGAGTAGCTGGGATTACAAGGGTGTCCACCACCATGCCTAGCTAATTTATTATTATTATTATTTTTAGTAGAGACAGGGTTTCCCCATGTTGGCCAGGCTAGTCTCGAACTCCTGACCTCAAATGATCTTCCCGCCTTCGCCTCCCAAAGTGCTGGGATTACAGGCATGAGCCACCGCGTCCAGCAAAACCTCGTTTTCTTTATAAATTACCCAGGCTCGGGTATGTCTTTATCAGCAGTGTGAAAATGGACTAATACAGACCCCAGCCTGCCTGCAGCACTGAGAAGGCCACATGGAGGAGCGAGTATGCGCAGGGTCTGGAGCCGTGAGCCGTCTCCCACTCATCCTACCGAGCCTTTTTGAGCAAGGCTTTCAGCTGAGCCTGGTCCTCAGGCTTCGACCTGCGTCTTCACCCTTTCCTACAAAGCAAGGCCCGGATGTCGGAATTCTCACCCCTGCACTCCAATGAGGAGGCTAAGGGTCGGGGAGGCTGCACACCTTCCTCAGAGCAGAGGTTTCATAGCGGAGGCTAGGTTCCCACCTGGGTGGTCAGACCCAGAGCCCAGGCTCCGAACCTCCATGCTTGCAGTTAAGCTGAGGGCAGATCCTATCTTACAGACTTTGGGGTCTTAATGTGAATTCACCCTATTAGAGCAGCTGGGGGCGGGCGGAGTTGTTTTTCTCTTTCCTAAAATCTCAGCGAGCTGCTGATTGCGTGCCTGCTACTTCAGGCCCCCCACACCGTGCCGAAATCCAGAGCTGTGCGTCCATCCATCCTTCCTCCAGGCCAGGCCTGCCTCTCGGATGCCTGGAGTGGGAGTGTGTGTGTGTGGGGGGGGGGTGTGGGTGCAGGGTGGGTGTCAAAGCAACAGGCAGCATGAGGAGGACGCATCATCTGTCCTTCAACCGTGCCATGGGCTCTGCTGTCCCTGCCCCTTTGGGAGTCCCTGGTGTCCCCCTGAGTCTGGGGTAGCCTTCCTTCTCTTCATGCTCCTCCCCATATCCAACCAAGCATTGGGTTCTGCCCTGAATCTCCCTTGAATCTGAGCCTTGACGCCTGCTTTCCTTCTCTCTGGGGAGGGCTCTAAGAGGCTCGAGGTCTCTAGGCCTCCCTCCGTCCGGCCTCTCTCAGCCCCTTTCCCTGCAGCAACCCTGTCTCCAGCCCCATCTCTGATCCCCCTCCAGACCCTCGTCCCAGGCCCCACGTCTCCCGTGGTCCGACTTGCACACTCAACCCCTCCTCCTGGGGCATCCTGCCTGGCCTGAAGCCCTGCCCTCCTCTGCCCGGCCACAAGCCCTGCCCTCCTCTGCCCGGCCGCTGCCTTTCTCCAGGAAGCCTCCTGGCCCCACGTCCAGGTGTGATGTCCTTGCCTTAAACCCCATAGGAGAAGGCACTTTATCTCAAGGTGGTACTTCCCTGTGTATCTGTGTCAAGGCAACCAGGGAGGGTGTGTCCCCAGACACCTCTTCTCTAGCACCCAAGAGATTTCCAACAGAGGGCACCTCCCAACAAGAGAAAGGTCTTTTTCTTCACAGCAGGTTCCGGGCAGATCGATGTAACGAATGGTGGTAGAGAATTGGGAATGTTGAGGACGAAAAGGAGGAGGGAAGAAGGGTGGGGGACAAGGGCCAGCACTGGGGCAGGGTGAGGGCCAGTAGCTCTGGCAAGGGACTTCAGTAAGACAGGAGAGGGGCTGGGTGTGGTGGCTCACACCTGTAATCCCAGCACTTTGGGAGGCTGAGGCGGGCAGATCATGAGGTCAGGAGTTTGAGACCAGCCTGGCCAACATGGAGAAACCCCATCTGTACTAAAAATACAAAAATTAGCTGGGCATGGTGGCATCCCCCTGTAGTCCCAGCTACTAGGGAGGCTGAGGCAGGAGAATCGCTTGAAACCGGGAGACAGAGTGAGACTCTGTCTCAAAAAAAAAAAAAAGAGCCTTAATTGACTCCCAGTTCCACATGTCTGGGGAGGCCTCAGGAAACTTATAATCATGGAAGGGGAAGCAAAAGGCAGCAGGAGAGAGAGGAGTGTGTAAAGGAGAAACTGTCAAACATTTATACAACCCTCAGACCTTGTGAGAGCTCACTGTCACAAGAATAGCATGGGGGAACCGCCCCCATGATCCAGTCACCTCCCACGAGCTCCCTCCCTCCCTCCACACATGGAGATTATGGGGATTACAATTCAAGATGAGATTTGGGTGGGGACACAGGCCCAAACTGTATCTTGGACTCTCTGTAGAGCCTCTCAACAGGAATGCACCTGGGCCGACATCCAAATTCTATCCTCAAAGAACCTGAGTGAAGAGTCCAGCCCTGCTGGGCTGCAGAACTGTGAGTCAATCAATGGGCGTTGCAAGCGGCAGCGTTTGGGAGTAACTTGTTATGCAGCAACAGAAGGTATATACAGGTGTCTGTGATTTGGGATCTTTCTGAAGCAACCTGAGCAGTTGCTGAAAACTGGGACATAAGCCTCGTCACTGCCAGCGCTGCTAAACCTCATTTGCTTCACAATAAACAGCAATAGCTATTTAGATTCCAACTTTTTGGCGCCAGGTACTAGACCCACATTATGAGTAAGTGGAAAAGTTCACCTCGCCACTCTGGGGGGTTTGGTGTTATTTTTCTGGCTTTCCTCACCAGGAAGCTCAGAAAGTCATTATTGGCTCAGATCACCCACCGGCGAAGTGTTGGAACAAACACGGAAAGCCAGGCCTCCTGCCTCCAGGGTTTCAGCTGTTACTCCACACCCTGTTGCCTCCAGGTTTACCTGTTTTCAAAATCATTGCAGCTTTCTCCAAATAAGATATAAAAATGGCCAAACAAGCTCATTAAAAGATGCTCACAGTTGTTAGTTGTTAGGGAAATGCAAATCAAAACCACAATGAGATGCCATCTCACACCCACTGGGATGTCTATAATCAAAAAGTCAGACAATATTAAGAACTGGAGAAGATGTGGAGAAATTGGAGCCCTTGGATGCTATACATGAAAATGTAAAATGGTTGCAGTGCCTGTTCCTCAAATAAGTTAAGCACAGAATTGCCACACGACCCAGCTATGCCACTCCTGGGTTTATACCCAAGAGAAATGGAAACATATGTCCACACAAAAACTTGCATGTGAATGTTCATAGCAGTCCTATTCCTAATAGCCAAAAGGTGGAAATAACCTAAGTGTCCATCAACTGAGGGAGGGATACATAAATGCAGCCCATCCATACAGTGGAATATTACTCAGCCAGGTACAAAGCACTGACACACACTAAAATGTAGATGAACCTTGAAAACACTGTGCTCATTGACAGAAGCCAGACACAAAGATCACCAATGATATGATTCCTTGTATAGAAAATGACCAGGATAGGCAAATCCGCAGAGACTGAAAGAAGACTGATGGTTGCCAGAGGCTGGCAGGACATGGAGGAACTGTGGGGTGCTAGCCGAAGTCTACGGGCTTTCTTTTGAGGTGATAAAAATGTAGTAAAATTGACCGTGTTGATAGTTGCACTACTGAATATTGTAAAAGCCATTGAATTGGAGACTTTACCTGGTGACTATGGTGGATGAATTATATCTCAATAAAGCTGTTACCAAAAAATAAAAAAAAAATCATTGCTGCTGAACCGTAGCCCCCACACTGTCCTGTTTCCGGCTGTTTGGTTGTGGATGTAGCAGCTCCCTGGACAGATGCCACGCGTTGAGGTAGGGAGGCTTTGAGGAGCCCCCTCACCCGCATCCTGCAGCAAGACTCCCTCCAGCATCCCCTCCGAGTGTCCCTGGGAGCCTGTGCTCCTCCTCAGCGTCCAGGTCTGCAAGTGGGCAGCCTGCAGCCTCCAGGATCTGACGTTCTTGACCTTGTCTTCACAGGGAAGGTCGCCCTGAGGACTTACAGGCCTGGATGAAATGTGTTTTTTGTTTGTTTGTTTGTTTGTTTGAGGCGGAGTTTGGCTCTGTTGCCCAGACTGGAGTGCAGTGAGATGATCTCAGCTCATTGCAACCTCTGCCTCCTAGGTTCGAGCAATTCTCTTGCCTCAGCTTCCTGAGTAGCTGAGATTACAGGCACACGCCACTGTGCCTGGCTAATTTTTTTTTTTTTTTTTTGTATTTTTAGTAGAGATGGGGTTTTGCCATATTGGCCAGGCTGGTCTCAAACTCCTGACCTCAAGTGATCCGCCCACCTCAGCCTCCCAAAGTGCCAGGATTACAGGTGTGAGCCACCGCACTGGCCTTCTGGATGAAATGTTAACTGCTATTTTCTGAGGGTTAATCTCATGCAGGGCAAATGACATTATCTCTGAACTGTGGTTGTGGCCATGCACAGGAGATGTTCTGTGCACATTATGCAGGCAGAGCCTTTGGAGACCCTGCGGCAAAGAGGTTGAATGACACCCAAGGGGGCAGAGCCAGGGTAGAGACCCTGGTCTCTGACGCTGAGGTTCTTGCCCCTCTGCCCCCTGGCTTCCTGATGGATTGGAAGCGACCAACAGAAGCTGAAGGGGGGCGCAGAAGAGACGTGACTTCGGAGCCTCCAGGAGGAACTCACCCTACCCACACCTTGATTCCTGACTTCTGGGTTTGTGATACTTTGTTATGGCACCCACAGGACACGAATCCTCCTGCAGAGTTAAAGGAAAGATGCTCCTGCACACTGTAAATGCTGATTAAAGCTACGTTTGCTTATAGTTCTTCTAGAGTTATAAAAGCAAAGCAAATAGTCAGCCTCAGATAGTGCTTTGGAACAGGCCGGGCGAGGGGTGAGAGCAGGTGCCTCATGGTCCAAGCTTGGGGGAGCTGCTGTGGCTGAGCACTGGCCTGCATGTGGTGGCAGCACCGTGAGGCTGGGGCCAGATGGCTCCCTTCTCAGGTCTTTTTCTCTTCTGTAAAATGAGGGGTTGGTCTTGATCATAATTTCTCGAATTTAGTGTATTAGAGTGAGTAGTGGCCCCTCAAAAGATGTGTCCCTACCCCCTGGTACCTGCGAAGGTGACTTATTTGGAAATAGGGTCTTTGCAGACGTAATTAAGAATCTCGGCCAGGGGTGGTGGCTCTTGCCTGTAATCCCGATGAGGGAAGGGGCTGCTGGGCCCGTGTCAGCAGGGCCAGATTTTTCTGGAGGCTCTAGGGAGAAGTTGCCTTCCTGCCTTTTCAGCTTCCAGAGGCCACCTGCATGCCTCACAGTCCCTACAGCAGACCACATCACTCCGACCTCTGCTTCGTCCTTGCATCTCCTCCTCTGCCTCCCCTCCTCCCTCTCATAAGGACGCTGGGAGGACACCGGACCCCCCCAGCTGACCCAGCAGAATCTCCCCTCTCAAGATCCTCACTTGCATCACATCTGCAAGATCTCTGCCGAAGCTCTGGGGATTCGATTTGGCATCTTTGCAGCGGCCGTTATTCTGCCCACCGCAGGGGCCCCCACCTGATGATAGAGAAAACGCACATAGAAGATGCTCAGAAACACGTATTGAGTGAAATTGTGAGTGGCTGTGTGGAGCCAAAACTAGGCTGGTCTGTGCAGGAGGTGTAACAAGAGCTGCGTCCTGTACTTCTGCCTGCCTTCTTTCCTCTGCCATTGACTGGAGGTCAGCAGGTCTGACAGTTCCAGAAATAGAACTTCTGCTCTGATCTGATCCACACGAAGGTGAAGGTCAGGTGCAGGATCCCCCACCCCCACCTTGTGAGTTCTGGGGGTGCTGAGCCAGGGCCCCACCTCTGCCCTGGGGGACACCCCCTGCCAAGTTTGCTTGGAGGCTCCTTTGAGCTCAGGCACACCCAGGAGTCAGAAGGAGAGGACTTGTAAAGACAGGGCCTGTGACCTGGGGCAGGCCTGTGTCCCAGCCCTTAGGGAAGGAATAATGAGCAGACTATTGTGTAAGAAAGATGAGAATCAGGCAGATAAAGGGCCCAGTGAAGCTGCCTGCCCCACTCCCTACCCCCAGGACTGAACCTTGGACCCCACCTAACATTCCAGCTCCACTGCGGTGCCCTGGTCTCCGTGACAACTGGGAATCATTTTACAAATAGAAGATTGTGGATACATGGGAATGCAGAGGTGAGGAAGTCTCAGGAGTAAAGGTTTCATTTACCGCACCTTGGTGCAAAGGTGTCAGGCCAAGCCTTGGAGCCAAATTCTGTGCAGAACGACCAGGTACAGAGAGCAGAAAACATGAGCTCTGTTCCTGGCCCTTTGCCTGTTAGCTGTGTGGCTCTGGTTATGGAGTGAAGGGAGCAGCAGGGTGCTCTGGGCCTTAAGTGACAGAATTCCTAACTCTCTGAGGCCAGAGCAAGGCTTTGGAAAGGCTGGAGGGAAGCCATTAAGTCGGTGAGATTTTCCTGGCTTGCCCCATGGAGGCAAGATGGCTGCAGGGCTCCAAGCATCATGTCCATTGAGGACAACATCCAATGCAGAAAGGAGGGCAGGTGGCAAAGGGGCTTCTCCTCTCACAACTGTTTTATCACAAACTCCTTCCTCATCCAGAAGCCCTCAAAGACTTTGCTTTGTTTCCCGTCAGCAGGAATGTGTGGCAGGAAGGGATCTCACAGGGATTCACAGTTTAAACCAATCCCTGGGGCCCGAGGGGCAAAGTGTCTGAGTGACCCAGCCCTCAGTCACGTGTCCATTCCTGAGACGGAGGTCAGTCTTGCACCTCTGGAACTGCATGTACCAAATGTGAGTGCGTTTGTACCTAAGTGTGCCTGTTCACCTCGGCGAGTGGACATGTGTGAAAGCGGATGTTTGCGTGGGCGCAGGTGTGTGCTGTGTGCATACAAAGTGGGGGCAGGGCTTGTGGGGAGGTGGAGTGATTGTGCAAAACAGAGTGAGGTGGTGTTGCTGGAAGACATGGACGGAGGCATGACACAAACTGTCCACTGCAAAAACCATGGACACAGGCTGCCTGCCGCAGGGACCACAGATGGAGGTGTGACACAGACTGTCCACTGCAGGGACCACAGATGGAGGCGTGACACAGACTGTCCACTGCAGGGACCACAGATGGAGGCGTGACACAGACTGTCCACTGCAGGGACCACAGATGGAGGCGTGACACAGACTGTCCACTGCAGGGACCACAGATGGAGGTGTGACACAGACTGTCCACTGCAAAAACCATGGATAGAGGCGTGACACAGGCTGCCCACTGCAGGGACCACAGACGGAGGCGTGACACAGGCTGCCCACTGCAGGGACCACAGATGGAGGCGTGACACAGACTGTCTACTGCAAAAACCATGGATAGAGGCGTGACACAGGCTGCCCACTGCAGGGACCACAGATGGAGGCGTGACACAGTCTGCCCACTGCAGGGACCACAGATGGAGGCGTGACACAGACTGTCCACTGCAGGGACCACAGATGGAGGTGTGACACAGACTGTCCACTGCAGGGACCACAGATGGAGGTGTGACACAGACTGTCCACTGCAAAAACCATGGATAGAGGCGTGACACAGGCTGCCCACTGCAGGGACCACAGATGGAGGTGTGACACAGGCTGCCCACTGCAGGGACCACAGATGGAGGCGTGACACAGACTGTCCACTGCAGGGACCACAGATGGAGGTGTGACACAGACTGTCCACTGCAGGGACCACAGATGGAGGTGTGACACAGACTGTCCACTGCAAAAACCATGGATAGAGGCGTGACACAGGCTGCCCACTGCAGGGACCACAGACGGAGGCGTGACACAGGCTGCCCACTGCAGGGACCACAGATGGAGGCGTGACACAGACTGTCCACTGCAGGGACCACAGATGGAGGTGTGACACAGACTGTCTACTGCAAAAACCATGGATAGAGGCGTGACACAGGCTGCCCACTGCAGGGACCACAGATGGAGGTGTGACACAGACTGTCCACTGCAGAGACCACGGACGGAGGCATGACACAGACTGCCAGCTGCAGAGACCAACCCTTCCAGAACCTGGCTGCCCTTCTTCTTGGTGATGGTCCCGTTTTAAAGGGCCTGGTCCAGGAGTGGATGTGCCACTCACTCCTGCTCTCCCTGAGGTCTGGACTTGCTGCTAAACAGTGGTTAGGAAACTTGCAACAGGCCCTGATTAGATGTGAGATTTCTTCCAAGGCGTTCAACACAGGCCACCTGAATTCACTTTCAGACGTGTTCTCAGTCCTTTCTACACGGGTGATCTCCGCTCTTCCATTAAAAAAGTGTCATTTTAATGATATAAAAAAAGCAGTGTTTGCTCATTGTAGAAAAATTGGAAAATACATGGAAAAAACTCCTCTCTTTCTACAAATTAACATTTTGCAGATTCTTGTCTATGCAGCTGAATTCCTATTCTTTTCCTTTTAGATAAATGGGCGTCATAATCCATGTCCCACCTCGCAATCTCCGTGTTTGCTTCCGTAATAGGTACTTAAAGCTTTCTTATATCAGTGCAGGTTCTTCTGCAGCATGACTTTCGGTAGTATTCCATCGTATAGACACAACAGAGCTTATTTAGCAGCTGTTTTGGCTCCTGTGAATTTTGGGTTTCCCTGAGTTCCTTGTCGTCTGCCTGAGTTTTGTGGGCACCGGACAGGCAGCCCCACCTGCCAACCACAGAATCCACTCACGTAAGATGTCCCAACTGGCACCCAAAACTTTCCAATCACTGATCCCATCACAGCCACTCTTTGGAAGCTGTGGGGCCCGGTGAAAGGGCACTCCTGAATGGACTCGTGAGCTCTTGGCGCTGGAAGGCACCTCCCCCATGCCCTGCACCCCCTCTCTTCCTCTCCTGCCCCCTCCTCCTCTCAGCACAGGAGACACGTGGAACCTGCCTGCTCCAGGACACGGGAGGGGTGGAAAGAGGAGAGAAGGGTAGAGGGGAGGAGGAGCGAGGAGCCGCTCCGGGTGGGAGGGAAACAGGAGCTGGGAGATCCCACAAAAGCTTGTTTTTACAGTGCCACTCTGTGACCCTGGGAAGTCACCCAGCTTTTCTGTGCCTCAGTTTCCTTACCTATAAACAGAGATCCTGGGAGGAGAGGCCTCCAAGGTGGCCTTGGGGCTGACATCCTTAGAAGAAGGTAACAGTAAGGGCCTTCCTCTCCCAAGGTTTCTTTTAAGTGGGGGTGCAACTTGCCAAAGATGTGGAGGCCGCTCTGCAGGGCACCGCGCCTCACTCCTGAGGAGAGCTCACCCCGCACCTGTGGGGTCTGGTGGGAGCCTTGGAGCCGGCCCAGCAGCTCTCCTGTGAGCGGTCCCCAGCGTTTGTACCACCGGTGCTATAGAAGGGCGGGGAGACAGCACATGGGGACTTGCCATTCCCGTTCTGTTCCGCAGCACTGGAAGGGCGGACAGGACAGGACCGGCTGCTCATTCCGCGCTGAAGGTGAGGCCGGGCTCCAGGAGTCTTGGCTGGATGCAATCACCTGACCTGGGGGTTCAAAGTGCCTAACACAGGTGCTTACCCCTCTTCCCCCTCACCCCTGGCTGCACCTGGGCCGTGGAGCTTTCCTCTAAGCCTGATCTCCCCGCTCCCCCAAGAAGGTCCTGGGGGGATGGCCTGGGATCAGCCAGGACTCAGTTCCCACCTCAGGAGGCCTCTGGTCATGGAAGTGCTAAGGTGCCTGGTGTCCGTCTGTCTGGGTGACTCTGACTTGGGGGTTGGGCGGCCCTGCCTGTGTCCAGTGACATGGGGTGGTGTGTGCGGAAAACCAGATGCTCACATGGCAGTGGGCAGGGGAGTGGCTGGGGGTTGGGGGTGAGGGCTACTGGTTCCTCCCCCATCTGGGGACCATTTCTGGGGACCCTGGCACCCACAAGCCTGGATCCTCCCATGGTCTGCTGCTTTCCTTCAAGCCCTGGCCTCATCAGACCCCCAAGGCTCCCTACACAAGGTTAATTATTCACGTGGCCCGGGACCCAGGTACAAAGTCTTCTCCTTCCCACATCTGCAGAAGCTGCTCTTGTGGACCCGGCTCCAAGGAGGAGAGGGCAATTGTTTTATTTTAATCATTAAAACATTTTCTGGGATATATGTGTTGGTTGAAAAAAATTAAAAGATATAGAAAAGTATAAACAAAAAATTAAAGACAGGCCCTGTGACTCATGCCTATAATCCTAGCACTTTGGGTGCCCAAAGCAGGCAGCTATCCTGAGGTCAGGAGTTCAAGACCAGCCCGGCCAACATGGCAAAACCCTGTCTCTACCAAAAACACAAAAATTAGCCGGGCATGATGGCGCACGTCTGTAATCCCAGTCCTTGGGAGGCTGAGGTGGGGGAATCACTTGAACCTGGGAGGTGGAGGTTGCAGTGAGCTGAGATCACGCCACTGCATTCCAGCCTGGGCAACAGAGTGAGACTCACTCTCAAATAAATAAATAAATAAATAAATAAATAAAAAAAAGAAAACCACCCATAAGCCCACCAACCAGACAGGCACTGCTAACAACTCACGGCGTTTCCTTCTGGGGTTCATTTGTTTGTTTTTCCCTGACACAGTAGGGTCCACGAGGAAGTCAGGATCCACTGGCAATGTTTGCAGTGTTGTGTTTAATGTGGCAACTGGTTGCGTGATGATAGAGAAGTAAACAGCATGTCTGGTGGCAGTCGGGTTACCACATAGAATTTAGGACGCCCAGTGAAATGTGAATGCTAGGTCAGTGACATAACTTTTTGATATAAGTATATCCCAGGCAACATTTATTTATTGGAAATTGAGACAAAGGGAGGTGGGGGTGCTGCCAGGGAGGGAGAGCCAAGGTCCACTTCCACGCCCCTCCCAGAACTGGAGCCAGAGGCCTGCTTGTTGGGGGCCTGGGGCTCAGAGGGGAGCGAGCGGCTGCTGTCATGCTGTCTGCAAATGCTGTCCAGCTTCCCCCACTTTCTCTCGCTTGGCAGGTCACCTGGTCCACACTCTCCTCCCCTGATCCCCTGGGTGCTCCCCTCCCCTTACAGGTCCCCCTCCCTTCTGGGTGAGCCTGGATGCCAGCACCCTGTTTCGCCCGCCCAGCATGCAGAACCAAAGCGCAATGCTCAGAAACACCGCCAGTGTGCACAGGGCAGCAGGCTGGCTTCTCCCTCCCTCCTGCCGAGGTCTCCGCCCCCTGCCCCCTGCCCTCCTTCCTTCCCCTCTCCTCTTCTATTAGAAACTGTGAGTGTTAGGGTTCAATTGTGTCCCCCCAAAACAGGTATATTGGGGTCCTCATCCCCAGTCCCCTAGAATGTGACTGTGCTTAGAGATTAGACCTTTACAGAGTTATCTGATTAAAATGAGGTCATCAGCAGGGACCCTAGTGCAGTATGACTGGTGCCCTTTCAAAAAGGAGAAACTTGGATACAGACACAGACACACACGGAGGGAAGGTGGAGTAAAGGGGCAGGGAGAAGATGGCTTGCGATGGGAGTGACGCCGTTACAGGCCGAAGGACGCCTGGCAGTGCCAGCAGACACCAGGAGTGGGGAGAGGCCAGGAACAATTCTCCCTGGAGACATCCGGGAGACACCTTGGTTTCAGGATTCCATGATAGCTTCCATAACTGCCAAAGAACACATTTCTGTGTTTTCAGCCACCCAGTCTGTGGTGTCTTAAGACTGCCACCCTAGGAAAGTAAAACAAGGAGTTAATTCATGAACGGTGGGGGAAATACGTATCCTTTGAAATACCACCTAGAGGAAGGGGTAATAGTATACCCGATCACGGCTCCAGTTTATGAAATAGTCACTCGGAACTTTGAAAAACAATATATTTTCAGGAATCAAAAGATTTGCTTGCTATGGACTTGTCTTGCAAAATAAAGAATCTCTTTGTAGACCACATTCATAGATGTATTTCATGTATGTTGACATTAATTTGGCTTGCTCAGAAATAGGAAACATGAGAACTTGAATATCATGGTGTTTACAAAGCCAGTGAGGTCAGTTCCTCTCCTGGGCCTCAGGGGCAACCATTGGCCGCCTGGCCCACCTCTGGAAAGCGTTTGGAGAGGGTGTGAGTTCTTGCACCCACCCTCTGGTTTTGCAAGCTCCCTCTGCCATGGTGGGTAGAAGGCTGTGTTGGGGAGGCAGTGGAGCCACAGTGGCCTCCACTCTCAACTGCACTGATGCCTGGTGTGGAAGGTATGATGTGCTGGATTCTGAATGCAGGTTGGGGCTATTTTTAGCATCTGGACTGGGCAGCAGGAGGCTGGGGGTGAGGCAGAGGGAGGGCCAAGGCCAACACCATTTGCTGCTAGTGGAGCTGGAGGAGAAGGCACCCACACGCTGGCTGGCCGCCCTCCTTTCCTGCTGGAGTTCCTGGTGAATGCTTCCCTGGGGGCTGAGTTGTAGCTGTCTCCCTAAACACCTGGAAGGATGTGGAAATGGGAAATGGGAAGTGACTTGAGGGTTTGGGCCCTGCCCTGCTCTGACTCTAAGGACAGACGGCCCAGACCTTGGGAAGGACGGTTCTGCCCCGTCTGGTACTGGGCTCCTGACCCCTGGGAGGCCTGTTGGTCGGTGGTGAGCGGCTTTGCCACATCTCATGACACATGGACATGATGCCACGTTGCCTCAAGGGGCACTTGTGAAAGTCAAAGTAGAAATGGATGAGCAGCGCTTAGCCCATGAGGAAGTGACGCACCAGTGACGGCCTTGATGGTGGGGCCATGGGCTGAGAGGGTCTGGTCTCTTGGCTGCCCCCAGCCTCCCAGGGTTGGGCAGCCACCATCCACAGGGCTGGGGCTCAGCCTGTCTCCCTTCGTGGGAGCTGCTGTTTTCCAAGGGTGTGGACATACACGTGGTCTGCTCCCTCCTTCCATGTTTCCTGGCTGGAGAAGACCTGAGTCAGCACATGAATGAGGAGAAGAGGTGGCTCTCTGCAAAGAAACCTAAACACAAGGTCTGATTCCCACTTCCCATAGCCCCCTTGAGGGAGGCCATTGACCACTTGACAATCACAGACTATTTGTGCGGAGGGAGACATTCCAGATCATCTTGCTTGATGCTTGCCAACACATGTCACTTGGAAAGAGACTTAAAGGATAATACTCTTGGTTAAATGAACTACAGGACTTTTCAGGGCCTTGACTAAGCTCACATGATCAGAGTGTCAATAAATAGAGGTGTGGTGTGCAGCATTCCACAAGTGTGTTGATTGAAACCTTTTACAAATTTTATTTTCACTTTACTTTTTAGAGACAGGGTCTTGCTCTGTCATCCAGGCTAGAGTGTAGTTGTATGATCATGGCTCACTGTGGCCTCAAAACCCTGGGCTCAAGTGATCCTCCTGCCTTAGCCTCTCCAGTAGTTGGGTCTACAGGTGCATACTACCATGCCCGGCTAATATTTTTAAAACATTTTGTAAATATGGGGTCTCCCCATGTTTCCCAGGCTGGTCTTGTGAGTCACTGCATCCAGCCTGAAATCTTTTAAAAGTCAGGTTTATTGAGATATAGGCTGGCAAGGTGGCTCACGCCTGTAATTCCAGCACTTTAGGAGGCTGAGGTGAGAGGATCATTTGAGGCCAGGAGTTCGAGACCAGTCTGGACAACATAGCAAGACCACATCTCTACAAATAATTAAAACTAGCTGTGCATAGTGGCACACACCTGTAGGTCCTAGCTACCAGGAAGTCGGGGGTGGGAGGATTGCTTGAGCTGAGTGACAAGCAGTAGAGTGAGACCCTATTTTTAAAAAAAGAGAGAGTGATATAATCAACATACAGTCAAACTCATTGTTTTAGTGTACAGTTCTATGAGTTTTGACAAATGCTCACAGTTGTGTAACCACCACCAGAGCCAAACATAGACCATATCTATATCACCCCCACGCCCCTTGGCAGCCAGTTCCCTGCTCCTTCTCTCAGCCCCTGCAATCACCGATTTGTTCCCCGTCTCTACAGTTTTGCCTTTTCCAGAATGTCGTCTCCATGGGATCTCGGCGTGTAGCTTTTGGTGTCTGGCATCTTTCACTGAGCATAACACGTCTGAGATTCATTTATGTTGCTGCAAGTGTCAGTAGATGGTTCCTTTTGTTGCTGAACAATAATATCTGCTGTTGGGATTCCCCACAGTTTGCTCATCCATGTCCCAGTTGATGGATATTTGGGTTGTCTCCAGTTTGGAACAATTATGAATAAGCTGCCAGAAACATTTGTGTCCAAGTTTTTTTGTGATCTCTAGGTTTTGCTTGTTTGTTTGTTTGTTTCTGTTTTCATTTTGCTTTGTTTTTGTTTTTGAGACAGAGTCTTGCTCTGTTGCCCAGGCTGGAGTGCAATGGCATGATCTTGGCTCACTGCAATCTCTGCCTCCTGAGTTGAAGCAATTGTCCTGTCTCAGCCTCCCGAGTAGCTGTGACTACAGGTATACACCACCACACCCAGCTAATTTTTGTATTTTCAGTAAAGACGGAGTTTTGCCATGTTGGCCAGGCTGGTCTCGAACTCCTGACCTCTAGTGATCCGCCCACCTCAGCTTCCCAAAGTGCTGGGATTACAGGCATGAGCCACCATGCCTGGCCTGATCACTAGTTTTTACTTTTTGGGTAAATACCTAGGATTAGGACTGCTGGGTCCTTCATTAAGTATCTGTATAACTTTATAAGAAACTGCCCACTTATTTTCCAAAGTGGCTATTGCATCTTGCATTCTTGTTGGTGACTTGTGTGAGCTTCACTGGCTCCATGTTCTCACCAGCTTGGATTGCTTGAGCCGAGGAGTTCAAGATCAGCCTGGGCAACATAGTGAAACCTGTCTTTATAAAAAAAAATAAACAAATTTAGCCAGGTATGGTGGTGTGTGCCTGCAGTCCCAGCTACTTAGGAGGCTGAGATGCGAGGATTGCTTGACCTCTGGGAGGATTGCTTGAGCCTGGGAGGTCGAGGCTGCAGTGAGCCAGGATTGCACCATTGCACTCCAGTCAGCCTGGGTGACAGAGTGAGACCCTGCCTCAAAAACAAAACAAAACAAAAAACAAGCAAACAAACAAACAAAACCCAAAAAAACAATCTGCTGGAGATCCTGGGAAATACTGTTGCTGACATTGCAGCAGTACTGGTTCCTCATCATTTCTTTCCTTCCATCTCCTTGGATTGTGAACAAGACGCTGGAGGTGGAGTGGCTGTCTTATGACCAGGAAGCCTCTATGAGGAAGAAAGTGACACAGGATGGCAGAGCAGTGAGATAGAAGGAGCTCGGGGTCCTGGTGGCATCCTGGGGAGGCTGTACAAGCCAGGACTGCTTGCTTGGGTAAGAAAATTAAAATGTTGTTTGGTTGAGCTCTGGAACGGGGTTCTGGTTCATGCAGCCAAAAGTGATCCCTGGTGATGGGCTGGCACGGCAGAACAGTGAAAGCTGAAGCAGCACTGATTGCCAAAATGACCGCCGACTACACAAGCCATGGGCACAGCAGCTCCAGAATGGCCGAGGAATCTGAGGCACCAGGGGTCTCTGAAGGTGGGGATGAGGGGCTGGCTTCACACTGTAGTAGTGGTTGAATGTATTGTCAGAGACACTTAGTCCCTGAGACTTCCTCTGTCATCCACCTGGCTAGATGACTCATCCACCTCACTGAAGAGAACTCAGGAAGTGCACACTATAGAGAAATTGAGCCAGACCAGCTCTGGAGTTGGCACTCAGAGCAGAGCAGAAAGAGGAGAAAGATGTCAAAAGACAAAACAAAACAATACAGACCTGCAGGACATGAATTTCCTTACTGAAAAGGCTAGCCACATTTTCAAATAATAAATGAAAAATCAAATGTAAGGGTAAAACAAAGATGTTTGAAGGTATGCAGGATTAAATCATTGAACCTCACATGCATTCTTTCTCAGGAAGTTCCTGTGATATGGGTGTCACTTGCACAAGGAAGTAAACCCCAAAAGAGAAAGATGTGAGGCACAGGACACATTAGATCTAGCACCAGAAAAGTATGAAGGAATTCTCATTGAAGTTGAAGGGAACTTTCATGGGGGAGCTGTGCCACAAGCCAAGAGGTCAGCCAGCCCAGATGCAAATAAGAGGACAGAGAGCTCTGGAGAGAATGTCTCCAAGGGGAAGGACAAGCAACAACAAAAGAATGATTACTTAGTATGTTTGACTTTGTTGAGAGGACTTTTATAGCTCTATCAGCAAATTGGGGGGGGGGTGCAGATAATTGGTAAGTAGTAGACAAAAAAATTAAGTTTAAGAAAAAATGAGGCAATAGTTAACCTCAGGAAAAACAAAAAGTTGTACTAAAAAGGAAAGACCATCCTAGCTCCCTAAGTGGTTTAGTTGTGACAACATTTATGGGGGTCATAGTAATATCAGAACTAAATACTGACTTGGCCAAAGGTTGTGAATTGTGTAATTCTCTAAGTTGTGAAGATGCTGGGTAGGTAGAATAGGTAGGAGTGTGTGGGAGGTGGTGGTGTAAGTGAGATAAAACCGAAAGGAATAGTATTGTAATCATGTTAGAAGTGTGAAGGTCAAGGTCAACAGAAACAGCTGAGAGACTTGAAGGCAGATGACTCACAGGGAGGGAGCTGGAGGTGGGAAGAGGTGCAGTGATAACAACTGTTTATTATCACAAGCCCTGCAGCACTACTTAACTTTTAAAACAATGTTATAACAATCACGTTTAAAAAGGAAGAAATAATAACTTGGTGAAAGCGACATTCTCTCTCCTCCAGAGAAAAGCAGCACAAGTGTACCTGGGCATTTCTGTGTTGGTCTTAGAAACCCAAGCCCATTCGCCTGCCTGGGAGCCTTTTGCTACGTCCAGCAGTTCCTCTGGGAGCTTCCAGCCTGCTGGAGTCTGAGCACTGGCCTCCGTGGCTGAAGCAGGGTCATCTCTTGCCCTTCGTCGATTCATGGATTGGCACAGGTGGATTTATGGCTATGTTGCCAGCCAGCTATGAACAAGCAAGGGGTGCCAACAGGCCACGCTCTGGCAAACAGCCAATGGGGAAGACGGAGGCTGTCCCTTGCACACTCTCCTTCTTTTGTCTTTTTCTCTCTCCTTCTCTCTGTCTTTTTCAGTTTTCTTGTTTTCCTTCCCAGTGGAATCCAATGCTGGTGTTGAGATGGTAGGCAGGCCTGGGAGCTCCCCAACACTATGCAGGTTCCTGCTCGGTGTTTCCTGTCCTGTTCACACACTCCCACGTGCCTCGTTTGGGCCTTGAAGGGGAGAGTCTCCTGCAGCCAGGCCCCTAGAGGAATTCCTCGGATCCCTGCCGTCCCAGGGAAGAGTGCAGAAGGGAAGGGGTGGGCTGCATCCCTGTGCTCAGAACAGACGCGACCACAAGGTCATGGCTGATTTCGTGAATTAGAGCCATGCCGGTCACCCTCTGCATGAATGTCCCATGGCTGGTGCCACAAATTTTACAAACTAGGTGAATCCAACAACAGATTTTTTCTTTCTCATGCTTCTGGAGGTCAGACGTCTGAAATCAAGGTGTGTGCGGGGCTGTGTTCAGTCTGAAGGCTCTGGGGAAGGACAGTTCCTTGCATCTCTCCCACGTCTGTCAGTGGCCTGTGGTCCTGGGATTCTGTGGCTGGTGGCTGCATCACTGCATCCCCGCCTTAGCCTTGGCCCACCTGCTCCTGTGTGCCTCCTCACTTCATCCTCCCTCCACTCAGGTCTGTGTCCAAACTTCCCTTCTACAGGGACACCAGTGTTATGGGACTTAGGGCCAACCCTAACTCATCATTACCGCATCTTAACTTGATTCGTTTCTAAGACCCTTCTTCCAAATAAGGTCCCATTTACAGGCACTGGGGTTAGGACTGGGACATATTTGTGGACACAATTCATGCACAGCCTTTTCATCACTGGCCTCCTCCTCCACTCTCATGGCTGCTCAGAACTTTCCACCCTTAAAAACTCCTCTCATCAACATGCTGCCCTAGCACAGTCCCACTGTGTCCTCTTCTCTTGTCACCAAACTTGTTGAAGGTCGTTTATACCTCAGCTTCCCCTGATACATTCCTCCGCCATCACCATCTGCCTGACCCGTGCCTTCAGGAAGGTGCCTGGGGGGAGGGGGTTTCCTTGTGTCTGGTCCTTTGCATGCTCTGTGGCTTTTGAGGTAGGTGTTGAAGGCTACAGAAGCCCACCCTCCCCTGACCACCCTCGGCTTGGCTTTGATCTCACACCCTGTGTGTGTACCCGGCATGCTGCACATGGTGTGTGTGTGTGTGTGTGTGTGTGTGTGTGTGAGGGGGACAGCCCTCCTAGGACTGCATTGTCCTGAGGGCAGCCCTGAGTCCTCTGCACCGCTCAGTCTAACAGCAGAGACAGATAGACCCCAGAGAACCCAACTGGAATGCCTGGAGACTCTCCACTGGAGCTTTGCCTCCAGGGTAAGCTTAGGACCCACATGGCCAGGCTTTGGCTTATTGCTGGAGAGCTTGCACCTGCTGCGGAACTCATAGCATAGCCTCTGGCTGGATCACTCCCTTCCCTTGGCTCAGTCCGCACTTGTCGATCTCCAAAATCCAATCCACCCTTGAAAGGCAGAGGTCAAGCAACGGGCTAGGGACACAGAGGGGACCACGGAATGGACTTCTCAATTTACACCAGGCAAGTGACTTGACCTTTTGGAACAGCTACCTGACCTGGAAGATGGGGGTGAAAGTGCTTTCCTCATGGGTGCCTGTGAGAATGAATGAATTATTACTAGCAAAATACTTAGGCACATTGGATGGCACCTAATAAGAGCTCAATAAATAGTAACGATCATTATGAATATAATGTAGTTTTCCAATAAGTGGGTGGCCCCCTGAGGTCCCCTGAACCCCGTGGTGTCTGTTTGAGGTCAGGTATGTGAGTTGCCTGGCACACCTACACTCTCTCTGTTTGCCCAGGTAATTACTCACCTCCTGCAGGGGCTATTCTGGGGCCAAGAAACTCCTCCCCAGGCCTGGACAGGCAGTCCTGGGCCTGTGACAGCACTGGGATCACAAAGACAAACAGGTTGGCCCCGTCAGCTGAACTCACCTGGGTCTTTGGGAAAGTGCCCACTGTAGCCATGTCCTGCGAGAAGCTGGGAGGTTTGCAGGTTGCGGCCCTGCCTGCCACAACTTCCCAGAACATGGGGCTTCCTCAAGGCCAAGGCACTGAAGGGGCCATGAGCAGAGTGGCCTAGCTTAGTTAGGACTGCAGATGCAGAGCCAGGCTGGGCGGGGGCACGGTGGGGTGGGGGGAGTTTGACAGGCGGGTCTCTCGCTGGCCGGGTGTTTCCCCTCCCCACCTCCCACACCTGGGTGTGGAGGAGTCAGCGTGGTGTGTGATGCAAGGGGTCTGTCATCTGGGGCGGGAGTGAGCCTCCGTCTCCTGGACCTTGGCTCCCCCGACTCCCTCCCTCATAGGCCTGGCTGCCACCTGGTCCTTGCCACCCTGGACAAGTTGATGATATATGGATGGACATTCACTCAGGTGTTTAGGGGTTGGGGAATTATTCCTCCCCTAAATGTTGCTTTTAAAAAATTATTGTGATAAAATATCTAACATGAAATTTACCATCTTAACCATTATTAAGTGTATAGTTCATCGTACTAAGGACATTCACATTATTGTGCAGCCATCACCATCATCCACCTCCAGAACTTTTTCATATTCCCAAACCGAAACTCTCACTTCATGAAGCAGTCATGCCCCATTCCCCCTCCCCAAGCCCTGGCACCCACCCTTCTACTTCCTGTCTCTATGGATTTGACTACTCCAGGGCCTTTACATAAGTGGAATCAGACATTATTGTTCTTTTCTGTCTGGCTTTTTTCACTCAGTATAATGTCCTCAAGGTTCATCCATGTCGGAGCATGGGTCAAGATTTTCTTCCTTAAGGCTGACGAATATTCTGTTGTATGGACAGACCATGTTTTGTGTATCTGCTTATTTGTCAATGGACACCTGGCTGCTTCCACTTTTGGACTGCCGTGACTAGCGCTGCTATGAAATGGATGTGTGATTTTCAGTTTGAGTCTTTGCTTTCAATTCTTTCGAGTATAAATCCAGAAATGGAATTGCTACATAGTACAGTAATTCTGTGTTTAATTCTTTGAGGAATCATGAATGCTGCATTTTTCTTTTTTGAGACAGGATCTTGCTCTGTTGCCCATTCTGGAGTGCCATGGCACAATCAATCCTGACTCACTGCAGCCTCAACCTCCTGGGCTCAAGTGATCCTCCCACCTCAGCCTCCTGAGTAGCTGGGACTACAGACACAAGCCACCACACTCGGCTAATCGTTTAATTTTTTGTAGAGATTTGTGAGGTCTCGCTGTGTTGTCTGGGCTGGTCTCAAACTCCTGGGCTCAAGCCATCCTCCTGCCTTGGCCTCCAGCAGTGTTGGGATTACAGGCATGAACCACTGTGCCTGGCCATAAATGCTGCATTTAAAGCACGTGTCAAAAGTAGGACGAAGACATGTTGCACAGAATGAAAAGGGTGCCCGGATCATGCTGTCTGCCTCTCCACGACCACAGACCAGTGACCTCACCTTTCTGAGTTTCTATTTCCTCGTCTGTAAAACAGAAGTGCCATCTTCCTTGTGCTGTGTGGGCTTTTGAGAAGAATTAACTTAGTTTGGAAAGTGCTGAGCCTGGTGGTTCAGCACCAGGGTTGGAAACTGTGCCACCGCTCTTGTTTTTGCGCTGCTGGAGAGCCAGGAATGGTTTTCCCACGTTTTAAGTGTTGTAAAAACTGAAAGACTAAGTGACAGAGACCACCTGTGACCTGCAAAGCCAGAAAGGTCCACTTTTTCCTCCCTGGCCCTTTGTAGGAAAAAGTTTGTGTTTTAGTTTAGAGATGGGCTCTGAAATCAGATGCCCGTGCTCCTGGGTGGCCTCTGCCTCGTATAGGCCTCCTGGCCTTGACCAAGTACTCTGTGATATGGTTTGGCTGTGTTCCCACTCAAATCTCGTCTCGAATTGTAATTCCCATAATCCCCACGTGTCATGGGAGGGACGCAGTGGGAGGTGATTTGACCATGGGGGCGGTCATGGGGTATAGTGAGTGCTCACGAGATCTGATGGTTTCGTAAGGGACTTTTCCCCTTTTGCTCGGCACTTCTTCTTGGTGCTGCCATGTGAAGAAGAATGCGTTTGTTTCCCCTTCCGCCATGATAAGTTTCCTGAGGTCTCCTTAGCCATGCTGAACTGTGAGTCAATTAAACCTCTTTCCTTTATAAATTACCCAGTCTTGGGTATGTTGTTATTAGCAGCATGAGAACGGACTAATACAGTAAATTGTATTGGTCTGTGCCTCTGTTTCCTCATCTGCAAAATGGGAATAACAAACCCACGGGGTTCGTCGTCGAACTTGCATCAAGTCACTGCTTAGCAAGGCAACCCCAACTACCTCATTTCAGTTGTGACACACTCAGCTCCTTCCAGCACATTCTGCAATGCATGTCTTGTGTTTGCTGAGTCATGCAGTTAGGATGTGAGGTTCTCAGTGGCAGGGGTCTTCACTGGCTTTGTTTGCTGATGTGTCTCTGGGGCTTACAACAGCACTCTGCAGAGAGCAGGCACTCAGTATTTGCAGAATGAATGCAGACCCCACAGGGTTATATGAGAACAAGATGGGTTAATACTTGGGAGACTTTGAGAGCAGTGCCCAAGACCCCCAGGCATGGTGGGGGAAGCCTTACCCAGGGGAGGTTCTTGGGGTGCCTGCTCTGGGTTCTGCCTCTGCCAACACAATTTGGCAGATCCAATGCTGGGTGGCACAGTGGAGAAGGCCAGTAGGCCTCCTGGGGCATGCACAGGGGCATGGTGCCAAAAGAGATGCTGCTGGCCAGATGACCCAAAGCCACTGGGCAACTTTCCTGGGACCTGAGCGATGGGTCCCTGACACTTTTTTGAGCATCACCCAGGAGCCTGCCAAAGACCAAAGCGTTAGTCCTGTTACCTCCATGGGTCACAGAATCTGAAGATGCCCTCTGCAGAAGCCCAGCTCTGCCAAATTTGCAACAGTTGACAAATGCCTCTGCTCTACTCCTTCATTTCGGTGGAGGTAATAACCTCTCAATGATGACCCTACAGGGAAGAAATCATCCCCATGTTATAGATGGAGGCACGGAGGCTCTCAGAGGCAAAATGACTCACCCAAGTTCTCGCTGTTACTAAATACCCATTATGTGGACTTGATCCCAGAGTGGTAACCACGGGGTCTGCTGTTCAGAGAATGGGTGAATGGAAGATGCACGTAAGAAGGAGGCGTTGGAATCACTGGTGTTCTGGGGAAGGGGTAGGAAAGACACCGCCTCTCCTGGAAGGACCAAGGATGGGGTGGCAGGTCCTTCTTGGGGCAAGACCTGTGACTCAAGGGGAGGATGAGGGGAGTAGGGGTTGACTTCATGTTACAAAGAGACACAGACTCTGAGTGATGACTAATTTTAGGTGTCAACTTGACTAGGCCATGGGGTACCCAGATTAGGCATTATTTCTGGGGGTGTCTGTGAGGATGCTTCCAGAAGACATTAGCATTTGAAATGGAAGACTCAGTGAAGCAGATGGCCCTCCCCAGTGTAGGTGGGCATCATCCAATCCCCTGAGCGCTTGGATAGAACGAAAAGTGGAGGAAGGAGGAATTGGCCCCATATTAGTCCGTTTTCACACTGCTGAAAAAGACATACCCGAGACTGGAAAGAAAAAGAGGTTGGATTGGACTTACAGTTCCACATGGCTGGGGAGGCCTCAGAATCATGGCAGGAGGTGAAAGGCACTTCTTACAAGGCAGCAGCAAGAGCCAAATGAGGAAGAAACAAAAGTGGAAACCCCTGAAAAACCCATCAGATTTTGTGAGACTTTTTCACTACCACGAGAATAGCACAGGAAAGACCGGCCCCCATGACCCAATTACCTCCCCCCGGGTCCCTCCCACAACATGTGGGAATTCTGGGAGATAAAATTCAAGTCGAGATTAGGGTAGGGACACAGCCAAAGCATATCAGTCCTCTTGTGTCTCCTGCCTGCTGAACTGGGACATCTCCTCTCACCTTCTCTGGCCCTGGGACCAAGAGTTTCACCATCGCTCTCCCGGTTTTCAGGCCTTTGGATTCAGACTCAATCTCAGCACCATCACCAGCACTCTTGGTCCTCCAGCTTGCAGATGGCGGAACGTGCGGCTTCTGAGCCCCCATAGCCATGGGAGCCAGATCTTCCCAATAACCCTCCCTCCTTTCCTCCCTCTCTCTCTGACTCCTACTGATTCTGTTTTAGAAATCTAAATACCCTTCGCTTTGATTACCTACAGTTGCACACTTGGAGGAACTGTCTTCTGACTGGCCGGAGGCTCCTGCACTTGCCTCTAAAGACAGTGCCATGGGGGAGAGAATGCTGTGGACATCAAACCCAAAAGGCTCTCATTGACTCTTCGTGGCCTGTCATCGTGGCCTCTGGGAGTGGACTTAACCTCACTGGTGTGCTGACCTGACTCTTCAGGCAGCCCAGGTCATTGTTTGTGGTTGTCTCCAAGTCAGGCCATGCTCCCAGCACAAAGGCATGTTGGGTAATTCATCCATTCACCAGCGAGGGCAGGGGTGGAGGTGGCTGGAAGGAGGTGGGTGGAGAAGCAGGTAAATGAGTTGCTTTTGTTGACAGGTAAGTAGACCTGTGTCATGGAACAAGTGTTCCACGACAGGAAATGCAAGATCAGCAATGTCCAGGAAGTTCCAGGACAGCCAGCGACCTGCCAGGGCAGGCAGCAGCCCCTGGGCCTGGGTCAGAAAGGCACAGCTAGCTGGTTGGAGGAGCCCCCCTTGTCCCTTCCATCAGAGGCTGGAAAAGGAAAATGAGATTGTCTACAGAGACAAATGGAAAACCCTTTAGACAGCAGCCTGGGACCACGCACCTTCTCCAGCTGGTTCAGGAAGAGGAATGGTCACTGGAATGGGAGGAGCTGGCAGAGGAGGAAGGAGCACTGACTAAGACTGACTTGAGTGCCCAGAGCATGGCTGCACCCTTGGAGCCTTTCCACACTCAGAGCACAGGAGCACATCATCATCCCAGACTCTTCCCTCAGTCACTTGAGGGGAAAATGGCAGGTTAAATGAGAAATTATAAAAACACGAGAACCTGTGACCAGTGAGAGTTTTGGAGGAGAGAGGAGGGCTAGGGCTCTTCCCCCAGACCACACCACCACGCCCACAAATGCGTTTCTAATTACACCATCTATGGAGGATACGGCAAGCCCTTGCAAACTGGGTTACTTGGAAAGAAAGGAGAGAAACTGTGTGATGTGGTGTGGACCTGTGTCCCCACCAAATCTCATGTTCAGTTGTAATCCCCAGTGCTGGGGGTGGGGCCTGGTGGGAGGTGGTTGAATCTTTGGGGTGGATCTTCATGAATGGTTTAGCACCATCCCCTGGTGCTGTCTTGTGATAGAGTTCTCACGAGATCTGGTTGATTAAAAGTGTGTGGTGCCTCCCCCACCTCTCTCCCTCATGGTCTGGCCATGTGAGACGTGCCTGCTTCTCCTTTGTCTTCACTATCATTACAAGTTTCCTGAGGCCTCCCCAGAAGCAGATGCCCCCATGCTTCCTGTACAGCCTGCTGAACCGCGAGCCAACTAAATGTCTTTTCTTTATAAATGACCCAGTTTCAAGTATTTCTTTACAGCTATGTGAGAACAGACTAATACACTGTTTTTTTGTTTTGTTTTGTTTTTTGTTTTTAAGTCAGTATTTTTTGACTCAATCTTGTGAGAATTAATGAATTATTACATTATTATACATATAATAGTACCTTATTTCCATTAATCTCTATTAAGTTTTGAAAACTGAGCTGGATACTTTGATGGCTCCAGCTTAAAGAAGAGGAAGCAGAGGGTGAGGAGAGAAGCCATTTCTCTGTCTCCTGTCTCTGAGGAGGAGGAGGAAGTAAAAGTTGAAAAACAGGAATGAAGTCAGTGGCAAGACCAGCCGGTGCTACTGATGACCAGGCCTGAGGTTAAAAGATTACCCCCCGCCACTCTAACCACATGTGCTCTCAATCTATCACGACCCTTTCACGTGGAACCCCTTAGCGTTGTAAGCCCTTAAAAGGGCCAGGAACTCTGTCTTCAGGGAGCTCGAATTTTAAGACGTGAGTATGCCGACGCTCCAAGCCAAGTAGAAACCTCTTCCGTCTTTAATCTGGTGTCTGAGGAGTTTTGTCTGTGGCTCGTCCTGCTACAAGGGCAGAGAAGAAACTTGTTGTGATCATATAGGCAACAGAGGTAAAGCCAGGAGCTCAAATCCACCCAGAGGTCACAGATGAGGCATATCAGGAAGATCTACGCTCAGCCCAGCAGCTGGTGCGGCCCTCACAGATGCTGCCTCGGCCTCAGAACAGCAGGCCCGTTGTTCTGATCAGAAGGTCCAGAGTGAGGATGTCACACTGACTGATTTGTCACACCCTGAATAACTGGCCTGGTCATGGCTGGTTCTGTAGGAGCTGGTCGACTAGAGGATCATGAGGCCCCCTAACACCACCTGAGGCCTCTGTAGCTCAGAGAGTATCAGCTAATGGAGAAGTGACTGGAAGGCTCAGGTGTGACTCAGGTAGGCCACTTGGACCACTGCGTGGACCTTCCCTTTCCAGGCGCCTCAGGCCAGAGCCAGGCTTCTTGGAAGGGAATGACTGGGGAAAGAAGAGGAAGAGAAATAGGCGGGTGGGATTTCAGGGGGAGGGAAAGAAGAGCCCACCCGGCCACATCAGTGCCCACCGCGTCTGAGCCGTTTGGAAAGGATGAGGAGTGGCCTGCTGTTGGGAGCACGTCATAATCCCAATAGACACAATCTCGAGTGTCGAAATCCTGAAAAACGAAAATCCTAAAAACACAATTCTGTAAAAAATAATTTTAAAATTTTAGAAAATATTTACATTTTTAAAAGGGAATTTATTTGAGAAACATAAAAATAAAACATAAACATATGTTTTAAAATTAAACAAAACATAAAAATTAAACAAAAAACACAACAACACTTCATAGGCCACTTTATGCAATAAAATAGGCAGTAAGAACACACATGTTTTTGTAAGCATAGGCAGGTGTGCTAATGACAGTCACACAGGTATATCAGCTATGAGCAGATGAACCGTATTCATAAGGAAATGGGTCAGAAAGGGAGATGTGGTAACACAGATCGCTATGGTTGGTGATTGTGGTGATTTGATACATATGTAACAAACACACACTGTGGTGCTGGAGCACAAATTGTTCAACCTGTTTGGAAAGCAATTTTGAATTATGTATGAAGAGCCTTAAAAGTGTTCTTACTCTTTGCCCTGGAGATTCCATTTCTAGAAATCTATTCTAAGGAAGCAGAGATATGATCAAAGATCGTGAAGGAGAAGGTTAATTAAGGCATTATTTATAATAGCAAATGTCAGAAACAGCCTAAATGATCCCAAACCATGGGTTGATTAAATAAATTATGGTGCATAGATAGGGGATATTATGCATCTATTAAATAGCACATTTTGAAGAACACCGAAAGGGGGGGGAAAAATCATAGAGGCCGGCAGGCCACGTGACACAGGAAGGCAGACCTTTAAACTAGATTTTGAGGGAAAAGGAATTTTCCAGGCAAAGGTGGTGGTAAGAAAGCTGCAGGCAGAATTCAAGGTGAGCAAGAACTGAAGGTTTGGGAAGCTCTGGTGTTCTGGGGTGGGCTGGGGGAGTCTTGCGGGAGGGCAGCTGCTGAGGGGCAAGGATGGAGAGTTGATTAGGTCAGGTGTCAAATGGTAGTAAGAACCAATGGACTTTTAGACAATATAGAAACATTGAAGAATTAAAAAAAATTTTTTTTTGTTATACTTTAACTTCTAGGGTACATGTGCACAACATACAGGTTTGTTATATATGTATACACGTGCCATGTTGGTGTGCTGCACCCATTAACTCGTCATTTACATTAGGTATATCTCCTAATGCTCTCCCTCCCCGCTCCCTCCACCCCACAACAAGCCCCAGTGTGTGATGTTCCCCTTCATGTGTCCAAGTGATCTCATTGTTCAATTCCCACCTGTGAGTGAGAATATGCGGTGTTTGTTTTTTTGTCCTTGTGATAGTTTGCTGAGAATGTTCGTTTCCAGCTTCATCCATGTCCCTACAAAGGACATGAACTCATCATTTTTTATGGCTGCATAGTATTCCATGGTGTATATGTGCCACATTTTCTTAATCTAGTGTATTATTGTTGGACATTTGGGTTGGTTCCACGTCTTTGCTATTGTGAATAGTGCCGCAATAAACATACATGTGCATGTGTCTTTACAGCAGCATGATTTCTAATCCTTTGGGTATATACCCAGTAATGGGATGGTTGGGTCAAATGGTATTTCTAGTTCTAGATCCCTGAGGAATTGCCACACTGTTTTCCACAATGGTTGAACTGGTTTACAGTCCCACCAATAGTGTAAAAGTGTTCCTATTTCTCCACATCCTCTCCAGCACCTGTTGCTTCCTGACTTTTTAATGATTGCCATTCTAACTGGTGTGAGATGGTATCTCATTGTGGTTTTGATTTGCATTTCTCTGATGGCCAGTGATGATGAGCATTTTTTCATGTGTCTATTGGCTGCATAAATGTCTTCTTTTGAGAAATGTCTGTTCATATCCTTCACCCACTTGTTGATGGAGCTGTTTGTTTTTTTCTTGGAAATTTGTTTGGGTTCTTTGTAGATTCTGGATATTAGCCTTTTGTCAGATGAGTAGATTGCAAAAATTTTCTCCTATTCTGTAGGTTGCCTGTTCACTCTGATGGTAGTTTCTTTTGCTGTGCAGAAGCTCTTTAGTTTAATTAGATCCCATGTGTCAATTTTGGCTTTTGTTGCCATTGCTTTTGGTGTTTTAGACATGAAATCCTTGTCCATGTCTATGTCCTGATTTTCTTTAGAGTTTTTGTGGTTTTAGGTCTAACATTTAAGTCTTGAATTAATTTTTGTATAAGGTGTAAGGAAGGGATCCAGTTTCAGCTTTCTACATATGGCTAGCCAGTTTTCCCAGCACCATTTGTTAAATAGGGAATCCTTTCCCCATTTCTTGTTTTTGTCAAGTTTGTCAAAGATCAGATAGTTGTAGATGTGTGGTATTATTTCTGAGGGCTCTCTGTTCTGTTCCATTGGTCTATATCTCTGTTTTGGTACTAGTACCATGCTGTTTTGGTTACTGTAGCCTTGTAGTATAGTTTGAAGTCAGGTAGCGTGATGCCAGAAATATTGAAGAATTTTAAAGAATCCCCACTCCCATTATAAAAATAATACATTTGGAAAGCAGGCAATTTGGAAAACATTGAACATGATAAATGGGAAGACACAGGTCTCTGCCATCTTGCCACCTTGGTGAACATGCTTGTCACCATGTGCTGACAACATTCTGTTCTAGGATATAAGTGAATGGCCAGGTATTTCATGAAAGTAGTCACTGTAGATTTTAATATATTATAACAACAATAACTCTTTATGAGTCTGTCTCCCCTAAACTAGAGTATGGACACCTCGAAACTAGAGTAGGGACTGTGGCATATTGGAATTCATACTCTAAGCACCCAGCATGATTCAGGGCTAAATTATTATTGCATGGGTGAGTGGATGGATGGATGGATGGATGGATGGATGGATGGATGGATGCATGGATGCGTGGATGAATGGATGGATAGGTGGATGGACAAATGGATGGGTGGGTGGATGGATAAATGTATGGGTAGGTGGATGGACGAGTGGATGGATAAATGGATGGATGGATGGATGGATGGATAGATGGATGGATGAATGGATAGATGGTTGGATGGTTGGATGGACAGACGGATAGGTGGATGGATGGATGAATGGATGGGTGGGTGGATGGATGGATGGATGGATAGGTGGATGGATGGATGAATGGATGGGTGGGTGGATGGATGGATGGATGGATAGGTGGATGGATGGATAGGTGGATGGACGGAGGGTAGATGGATGGATGGATGGATAACTGGATGGATGGGTGGATGGATAAATGGATGAATGGATGAGTGGGTGAGCAGGATCTTCTTCTGTTATATTATCTTTATGCAATCTGGTAACCCTCCTTGTGAGTGCAGTGACTTGGTAGAAAGGATCTTGGAGTAGGACTGCTCTGTGACCCACCGATGGGCATCTTGGGTAAGGTGTTTCACCTCTGTGAGCCTCAGTTTCCTCATCCTTAAAATGGTGAGAGACTGAGTATACAAACAGATGTGGGGACCCACTCAGAATCCAGAGATGACATAAAGATTGCTTTAAGTTGAAGACATTTGAGATTTAATAGATGCAGAAAAAAGCCTCCTCAGACCTTCCATTATCTGACTAAAAAGAGCAACTTCTGGGCAAGGAGGCAACCATAATTCTCCTCTCTGGGGGAGTTTTATGGCCCTGAAGAAGACGGAAAGACCACTCATACCTGTGCAGACATTATCACAAACTTTGTTGCCCTTCTCTTCTCCTAAAATCTCATTTGTTTTTCCTAAAGGAAACAATTTGTTTTTCTCATAAAAGTCACTTTTCCCCCATTTCCTTTTCTCTACTAAGTAGGTATACAAATCTTTAGCTATTTATCAGCCAGCTACTCTTTTTTTCTTTTCTTTTCTTTTCTTTTTTTTTTTTTGAGATGGAGTCTTGCTCTGTCACCCAGACTGGAGTGCAATGGCACAATCTTGGCTCACTGCAGCCTCCGCCTCCCAGGTTCAAGCAATTCTCCTGCTTCAGCCTCCTGAGTAGCTGGGATTACAGGTACACGCCACCAAGCCTGGCTAAGTTTTGTATTTTTAGTTGAGACTGGGTTTCGCCATGCTGGCCAGGCTGGCCTTGAACTCCTGACCTCAGGTGATTCGCCCACCTCTGTCTCTCCAAGCACTGGGATTACAGGTGTGAGCCACCGCACCCGGCCCCAGCTACTTCTTTTGTTGGCTCCCATAGGCACATGAAATAAACCCGTTTCTCCTGTTTATCCGTCTTGTGTCTGTGTAATTCGCAGACCTCAGTTACTGAAGCTAAGAGGGCAAAGTAGTTGTTTCCTTCCCTACAAAGATAGCGAGACTCACAATCTTTGCAGCAGTCAGCCCAGAATGGTCAGGAGTTGGTTGATGACTGTCAGCTTTTCTAGTTTTTGTTCCTGCTTCTAATTTACAGCCAACCAGAGAAAGTCAAATATGTGCCCCTAGCCAATCCCCTAGGATGTCCACTCCCACGAGCCTTCCCAGCTTCCTTTTGAAGATGGCCTCATCAGGGCACCCCTGGAGCCTGTCGTCCACCACCAAGCTCCCCACTGCCTGCCCTGAATCTCTGCCAAATGCAGGTGGTGGAGGCGGCCCCCTCGCTACAGCCTGCTCAGAATACACAGCGTGTGCTTGGCCTCAGGTGAGTGGTCTTCATTTGTTTCCACAATGGGGCTAAAAGCTGTTTCATACATGTCAGGTGCTTGACAGGAACTGCTGTCCTGCTTTGGAGCAAAGGGACTTAGCGAGGGGCCCCCCTACCCCATGCCAGAGTCTCACATGTCTGCCAAACTGGAGAAGGTTCGACTTTGGTGGTTTTCCATCTGCAGCTGCTCAGCAGAGAAACAATTTGGAGAAGGAACAAGAAAATGCTGCATTTAGGAGTTGAAAGAAGCGGCAATTTGGCAACAAGGTACAGAGCAGCTTTCATAAGCGTGATGCTGGTTTGGAGCTGGGTTTATATCCCAGCAGTACCCATCTCTAACCTTTGCTAGGTACTTACTTCCCTGTCCCTAAAGTGGTCCTGGCATTAGTGCCTATGTCATAGGACCCGTGTGGAACTCAGAGGAGAATGCAGGCCAACTTGGTGAGGAGGTCTAAGTAAACACAGGCGTCATTTCTCACCGTTCCTGCATTCTGGGCACAGTCCCTCATCCATCCTCTTCTTCGGGTAAGGTCATGGCTGCAGGCAAGGGCTGAGCCTGGGAAAGGCATTTCCAAAGCGGCCTCCAAAAGCACAGTGGGCGCTGATGAGTGAGAATCAATAGCGCGCCTCCTCCTACATCTGCAGGAAGGAAGGAAGCTGCCACCTCTTTGCCTGGGGGCAGAGATAAGGGAGGACTTGGAAGACAGTCCTCAGAAAGCTGGAGACACAGAAATGGAGCCTGGGCTCTGTCTGGGAGAGCTGGGAGGACCTGGGGTTGGAGGTCCTGTGCATGAGAGGAGCTCCTGCTGCTTTTGCAGCCTGAAAGGCTGAAGTCTAGATGCGCTTGTGCTTGTGGTTTTGAGGGTGCAGAACTCTGTGTCTCACTCTCTGGGCAAGGAGGGGATGATCGCTGCTCTGCCTCCTTCTAAAGAGCTGGTGAGTGTGGAGTGATGGAAAACCTGGTGTGAACATATCTGTTGAAGAGCTGGCAGGGTCCTTTGCTTTCTGGAGATGTGGGCAAGGCCATCTGGAGACTGAGGCCAATAGAAGGCTCCCTGATGCCAGGTTCTGAGGGCTCACATAGGCTCTGCCTCCTTCTCCTATTCCCTTGATTGGAGCAAAACTCCTTTTTGGAGATGCATCTGTTTAGCCCCAGCCAGGCACCCTCCACCTATTATCTGAATTTTGGTCCTGCCGGGAAGCCACCAAGGCAAGTCCTGCTAGCACCACATCCCAGGTGAAGGGTGCAGGTGCCCTGTTCAGCAAGAGGGCTTCAACCCTGGGTTGAGAGGATCCCAGGGCTTCCCTGTCAACCCACTCTTGCCCATGGATAAAAATTTATCTCAGCGAGTCCCATTAAAACTCAAATGTTCAAAATATGACCACAGAATTCGTTTCCTGGGGCTGCTGTAATAAATTACCACCAACTCCATAGCTTTGAACAAAACAAATTTCAATGATGTTGGGAAAACGGGATATTTACATGTGGAAGAATGAAATTAGACCCCTATCTCATACATATACAAAAATCAACTCAAAACAAATGAAAGACTTATATGTAGGACCTGAAACTGTCAAACTGCTAGAAGAAAACATAGGGGGCAAAGCCCTATGACACTGGTCTGAGGAATGATGATTTTGGATATGACACCAAAAGCACAGGCAACCAAAGTAAAATCGTAGATGCATGTGATCACGTCAAACTCAAAAGCTTCTGCACAGCAAAGGAAACAGGCAACAGAGTGGAGGGATACCCTCTGGAATGGGAGGAGATATTTGCAAGTCACACACTTGATAAGAGGTTAATAGCCAGAATATGTAAGGAATTCAAACAACTCAATAGCAAGAAAACAAATAACCCAATTAAGAAATGGGCAATGGACCTGAATAGATATTTCTCAAAAGAAGACATGCAAATGGCCAATGAGTATATGAAAAAATGCTTAATATCCTCAACCATCTAGGAAATGCAAGTCAAAACCACAATGAGATATCACTTCACACCTAATTGTCAGAAAGATGAAAGAAAACAAGTGCTGGTGAGGATGTGGAGAAAAGGGCACTGTTGCACACTGTTGGTGGGAATGTGGATTAGTATAGACATGATTGTTGGTGGGAATGTGGATCAGTACAGCCATGACAGTTGGTGGGAATGTGGATCAGGGCAGCCCTGACTGTGGGTGGGAATGTGGATCATCAGTACAGCCATGACTATTGGTGGGAATGTGGATCATCAGTACAGCCATGACTGTTGGTGGGAATGTGGATCAGTACAGCCATGACTGTTGGTGGGAATGTGGATCAGCGCAGCCCTGACTGTGGGTGGGAATGTGGATCATCAGTACAGCCATGACTGTTGGTGGGAATGTGGATCAGTACAGCCAACACTGTTGGTGGGAATGTGGATCAGTACAGCCATGACTGCTGGTGGGAATGTGGATCAGTACAGCCAACACTGTTGGTGGGAATGTGGATCAGTATAGCCATGACTGCTGGTGGGAATGTGGATCAGTACAGTCATGACTGTTGGTGGGAATGAGGATCAGTACAGCCATGATGGAAAGTAGTATGAAGTTTCCTCAACAATTAGAGTAGAGCTACCATATGATTGCTGGCAATTTCACTTCTGGGTATACACCCAAGGAAGTCAGTATGTTGAAGGGATGTCTGTTCTCTCACATCCATTGCAGCATCACTCACAATAGCCAAGAGATGGAATTAACCTAATTGTTCATCAGTGAATGAATGGATAAGAAAATGTGCATACTTACAGAATGGAATATTAGTCTGCCTTGAAAAAGAAGGAAATCCTGCCATTTGCAACAACATGAATGAACCTAGAGGGTATTATGTTAAGTCAAATAAGCCAGGCACAGAAAGACAAATGACACAATCTCACTCATCTGTGGAATCTACAAAAGCCAAACTTATAAAAGCAGTGAGTAAATGATGGTCACCAGAGGCTGGGGGTGAGAGACTTGGGGAGATGTTGGTCCAAAGACACAGAATTTCAGTGAGACAGGAGGAATAGGTTCAAGAGATAGCTTGTCTATCATGGTGACTACAGTTAATCATAATATATCATATTCTTGAAAATTTCTAAGTGAGTGGTTTTTAAGTATTCTCACCACATAAAAATAAGTATATGAAGCAACACATATGTTAATTAGCTCAATTTAGCCATTCCACACTATGTGTATATATATATGTGTATATATATATATATTTCAAAACACTATTGTACATCAGAAATATCAACAATTTTTATTTGTAAATTTTAAAAACAGAAAAATAGTAATTAGAAAACCTGATGAAACAACACAAATTTATCCCCCTAGAGTTCCAGTTTGGGTTGGTGTATGTCTCAGGTTAGGAAATGAAGTAGAGCTGGAATCTCCCACCCAGTGTCTTCGTGAGAATGTTAGACTCACATCAGGTGCAGCCAGAGCGGCATCCAAGAATGTAGAGGGAGGAAAAGAAAACCGGTGTTGAGGGCTTGTGCGGGATGACCTGGCGATGAGGGCCTGTGCGGGCCGACCCGATGATGGGGGCTTGTGCGGGCTGATCCAGTGATCAGGGTCTGTACAGGATGACCTGGTGATCAGGGCTTGTGTGGGCTGACCAGGTAATTCCGGCCTGTGCAAGATGGCCTGCCCTTGGAGTGATCTGATCGCTCTCCTGCATTTGAAATATCTAGATGTTGCAACAGAAGCCACCCTGACAGTTAGGAGGCTGCCCTGTTATTATAATGCCAGAGAGAGTTCATTTTAAACAGTAAAAAGAAAAGAAAGAGAGAGAGAAAAGACAAATTTAGAGTTCGGACAAAAGCTACCTGAAGCAGCACTCCTCGTGAATCAATGTTATACCTGTTCATCCAAAGGATGTCACATTTAGGCATGGCAACGTTTAGCAGCAATGACAGTGCAGCGGGTGGGGGGGAGTTACACCCTAATTTAATTTAATGGAAGGGTATTTGAGTTTTTATTTATTTATTTGTTTGTTTGTTTGTTTGTTTTTGAGACGGAGTCTCGCTCTGTCCCGCAGGATGGAGTGCAGTGGCACAATCTCGGCTCACTGCAAGCTCTGCCTCCTGGGTTCACGGCATTCTCCTCCCTCAGCCTCCTGAGTAGCTGGGACTACAGACGCCTGCCACCACATCAGATGGGTCATGCCATGCGCCAGGACCAAATCTTCGGCTTTGCAGCAGAACTCCGCTGTGTTCACCATCCTCCCTTCTCCCAGGCTCTTCTGGGACCGGTGTGGCCACACACTTCATATCCTTCACCAGAACCTTTGAGAAGGGAGAGTGAGCGAGGCAGAGCAAGGGAAAGGTAGGACAATTCAGGGAGGGCCTGGTGGCCACCCGGGCACCATGCTCACTTTGTCCGCCTGGAGTTTCCAATGGGCTGGACAATGTTACAAGTCAGCTTTTCTTGGCATGCCAACCCTCGCTTTAAATTTCGTCATCTTACAACATTTACGAACCAGGAGACTTCACCTAAACCTTGACGTCCTGTGGCACCGGACGTGCTTGCCCAGGAGTCTCCTTCTGCTGCAGTCGAACCCGCTGTGCCCTCTGTGGGCTCCAACTCTCACAGCCCCAGGGCTCCTCACTCATGGACCCCATGTCCCGGGCTTTGACTGCTTTGGCATTTGTAAGACCAGATAAAAATCTCTTGTCCTCAATTCTGAAGTCTAAAATACACAGAAAAGCCTGTTCTATCATTCATTTGATGGCAAAATCTGATCTGATACGTGACTCATGCGGTAGCAGTTTCTGACCTGAACTGCCTATAACATGTCATTGAATGATCCTACTCAGGGCGTGGAGACTGTGCTCTGTCACAGAAATATGAAGAGTGCTGCCCTTAAATATTAATAGACCCCACCATCGGGTTTGGGGATTGTTCAGTACATGCACCATTTTACTTTCCTGAAAACCAAAAATTCTGAACCTCTCTGACCCTAAGTGCCGAGAGGGGCTTGTGCAGTGCGGTGGGTGGGGCTCACAGCGAGTCAAACCAACCAAGGCGCCTGCTCACCTGATTGTCACACACCAGCCCCATCGATTCTCACAGCAGCCCCTGGTGAGGAGCTTCTGTGATCCCCAGTTTGCAGATGAGGAAACTGACACATGAAGTGCTAGGAAAATTGCCCAAGGACACGTGGCACAGGCAGGATTTGAACCCAGGCATTTTGGTTCGAGGGGCCAGGTTTCTTAACCAATATGGCATGATGGCTTTTGACTCCTGATCTCAAACAGAAAAGGCACTTCCTGAATTCATGCTAAGAATGTGGCTCGCTAACTCCATGTATTGAGTAAGGCTTCCCCGGAGCTTCTGTCGGGATAGGAAGGGCGCTGGGCTTTCGTGGTCCAGCCATCTGATTCCCGAAGAAGCAACGAGGCCCTGGCTAAATCACAGTGAGATGCAACCCTGGGGACTTGAGCCTTGTGTAAACATCAGAAGAGGGTCCCCCGACTTTGGCAGAGGGAGAAGGCCCTGTGACAGGCAGAATGAAATAATGGAAGCTCGCAGACATTGGATTCAGCCAGAGGTGGATAGAAAGCCTAAATGAGTAACTCAAGCCTTGTGACAATTGTCAATTCATTGTCCACTTTTAAAATGTGTCATGTCCTTTATAGGTGTCTTAGTCCATTTGGGCTGCTAGAACAAAATCCCGTAGACTGGAGGGGCTTATAAACAACAGACGTTTATTTTTCACATTTCTGGAGGCTGAAAGTCCAAGGTCAAGGCCCCGGCAGATTCGGTGTCTGGTGAGGGCTTTCTGGTTCATAGAGGGCACTTTCTCGCTATGTCCTCACACAGGGAGAAGTCTGGCCTTTTCATCCCATTATAGGGGCGCTCATCGCAGTCATGAGGGCTCCACCCTCAAAAACTGATCACTTCCCAAAGGCCCTGCCTCCTTATATCAGCAGATTGGAGGTGAGGCTTCAATATATCACTTTGAGGGGGGCATAACCATTTCAACCCTAGCAAGAGGTTTTAGGTTCCTTGAAACATAGAGTGCTGTTTTCCTTCCTTCCTCCCTTTTCCCATTAACCACGTATCAGACACTGTGTGTTAGACACTAGGCAATTAGAGCAAAAAGCCCTGCTCCCTGCCCTTGAGGAGTTCCCGGCCCCTCCTGCACTACCTGAGGGCTTGCCTGTAGCGAGCATTCAGTGAGCTACAAAATGCAAAGTACAACAAATGGATCTTCCCCTTTGGAGTAGAAAAACCCCAGTGTTATCCCAAGAATGGCCATGTGCCTTGGCCCTTGAGGTGACATGATGTGCAAACGCCAGGACCCAGGGACTTGTGATCCATTTGGCTACTGATAGCAGCAAAGGCATTTTTCCTTCCCCTTTGGGAAACAGTCATGGTTGCTGTTCAAGCTAAGAGTGAGGGTCATGAAAGCAGCTCTGCGCCGGGAAAGCAGTTTCAAGTCCATACCCCACTGCCCACCTGCCCCACACTGCTGATTCCAGACCAGGGAGTGGAGCCAGTTACCCCAGGCCCGGTGCTCTCCACCCTGAGGGTGACTTTCCGAGGGTCTCAGCTGGTGATACATAGGCACGGACACCTCACTGTGGAGGTCCTCTGTCTTGAGTGGGGAGAGGCTGGTACCCTGTTGACAAGAGGATAGTGGGGTGGGAGGGTCAGGGGCACCAGTTCAGGTCCCCCACCTCTGAGTCCCTGAATCTTCCTGGCCTGTGAGCTGCCCTTGAGTTTCCCTTTGTCTCCATCACTGCTCCCCTCCCTCTCCCAGCAGCAGCACAGCCAGGACTGTTCCACCGAAGCCAGCTGTGGGTGGGGTGTTCCCAGATGCAGGAGACAGGAAGAGCCAGGAGCAGCCTGTGGTTGGCAAGGTGGGGTCTAGGAGTGGTGTCGGGGGATGTCCTGGCTGCTCAGCACAGCAGGAGACAGGCCTGGCTAGGAGGCAGGAGGAGGCAGGGGAAGGTCCCTGCAAGGGAGGCAGGGAGTCATCATTTGGGAGGTGGGCTAGATGTGGGGGAACGCCACGGGCCTGAGGCTCAGGAGCTGCTTACAATCCCTAGAGAGGCCTGGAGTGTCCAACGAGTATTAGAGAAACAGAAGTTCCAATTCTGGAAAAACAGAGTTTCCCAGCGGGGCGACAGGAACTGGGGAGAAGGTGGCGTCAGTCACTGGATCGTGTATAAGACAAGAGCCCCCTAGGAAGAAAGCAGGTCAGAACTGAAGGCAGAGCTGGGTGTGGGCCCCCTTAACCAGCCCCTCCAGTCACAGACTCAGGCTCAAGTCCCTGTGGTTGGTGAATAATGGCCTCCAAAGAGAGCCTCATCCTAACCCCAGAACCGGTGAATGTGACCTTACCTGGCGAAAAGGACTTTGCAGATGTAAGAAAGGATGTTGCAATGGGGAGATGACCCTCTAGTCTGGCGGTGCCTACATGCCATCACAAGTGTCCTTACAAGAGGGAGATGGAGCGAGGTTTGAGTACAGAGGAGGAGGAGGCCGTGTGACCATGAGGCAGAGATGGGAGCGATGCAGCTACAGGCCCAGGGACCCCCGCAGCCACTGCAAGCTGGGAGAGGCAGGTAGGATCCTCCCAGAGCCTCTGAGGGAGCCGGTGCTGCCCACACCTCAGTTTTCACGTTTCACACCTAAGACTCATTTCGGAATTCTGGGCTCTAGGACTATAAGATAATACATTTCTGTGGTTTTAAGCCACTAAACCCATAGCCATGAATTCAGCAGCAGCAGCCGCTCCTGCAGTCCCAGGGGCAGGAAATCGGGTCCGTTCTCCCTGCCCCGGGGCCATCTCAGGAACAGAAGTTATTTGGGAAAACATTTTGTGGAGGCGGGGCTGGGAGCGGCTCTGTTTTCATTTTGTACCTTCCTGTACGGTTTGGATTTTCTTCCAGTATAGGTCTTTGTTTTTCGCAGTGTCTCCAGGAGTTATCCATGGGGAGAGATTTTGTGCTTCCTTGTTTGTACTCGTCTGTGTTCAAAGAAAACTCTCACACCCACCGCCTGGTCGAGGTCGTGTTTGCGGGTCCTCTGGTTACTCACAGCGGAGGAATTTCGTATCTCCAGCTCCCGCCCCACCCACCTCTCCTGGCTCCTCTCCCTTCCCCCTCTCTCCCTCCTCCCATTTCTCTCCCTCCTCCCTCCCCTCATATCGACCCCCTCTCCTGCAGGAGAAAAAATAACCCAGTGTCTCCCTGCCCGTAGCACCCCAGCCCATCTTGTTACTGACACCCCTGTCCTCAGGGGGCCTTTTCAAGGTGCATTTTCCTACTGGAAGGTGGTACCTTTTCCACGCAGCACATCCTGTCTCCCTCAGATGATGGATTTCCCCTTGTTACAAACTAATGATAGCTACCATTCATTGCACACTTATTTGACACCTTTTGTAAAGTCAGGACTCGACCAACATGGTTTCTATCTGCACGGCCATTTCATCAACCGGCTGCTGTCACCCCAGCTCCAAAACAGCAGCTAGCTGATGAAATGGTTGATGAAATAGCTTTGTCAAGGTGAGAAAACTACAGCTGTGGGAAATTTGGAGACTGGTCCAAGTCAATATGGCCATTGATGACTGACCAGAGTGTCACTTGCCTGTCCGACTTCCAGGTCGGCAGGCTCAAGTGGGTGCTGCTTTTGCAGACAGCTGCAGCCAGCTGCTCCTGGAGGCTGCGGGCCCCTTCTTCAGCCTCCGGGAGGAAGCTTCTCCCCCATGGGAGCAGCACCCGCTGGGGGGGCACTCATGCTGATTCTCACGTGACCGAGAGTGTGCACAGGAGTCCTACGTGGGCTCATGTCTTAGAAATCGGATGCTGGGAACGACGTCTCATGTGTAGCCTCCAGCTCCACTCAGCTGCAGGTGAAGATCATTTTTCCATCCTGCCCTCAGAGCTAGAAGTAGAGAGTCATTGATTTCTTCTATCATTATTTTCCTTATTTTCAGTGGGTTTCTGAGTAGAGGTGCTCACACATGCACTTGTGTTTATGAACACCCATCCACGTAAAGACCAGTAGGTTGCCGGGCGCGGTGGCTCAAGCCTGTAATCCCAGCACTTTGGGAGGCCGAGGCGGGCGGATCACAAGGTCAGGAGATCGAGACCACGGTGAAACCCCGTCTCTACTAAAAATATAAAAAATTAGCCGGGCGCGGTGGCGGGCACCTGTAGTCCCAGCTACTCAGGAGGCTGAGGCAGGAGAATGGCGGGAACCCGGGAGGCGGAGCTTGCAGTGAGCCGAGATCGCGCCACTGCACTCCAGCCTGGGCAACAGCGTGAGACTCCGTCTCAAAAAAAAAAAAAAAAAAAAAAAGACCAGTAGGTTACCTTCAATCTTATTTTTTTTCAGCTTAGCATAGTCTTTATTGTGTGAAAACCTGAAGCAAAAATGACTTAAGAGACCAAGCAGAGCTGTGTCCTTATTGTTTGGGTATGTGACGTGTGTGCATGTGTGTGTGCACGTGTGTACCTATGTGTGTCTCTGTGTGTGTATGAATGAATGTGTGTGTGGTGTGTGTGTATGTTAGATACATGCCTTTGGACTGATCTCAGCTCCCAAATCCATTTCTGGAGCCTTAAAGAAATGGATGAAATTAACACAGTCAGCACCCGTGGGGGCCACAGGGCATTGTCTGATACCTCCGTGAGCAGCTGGGTGAGGATGGCCTCTGTCGAAACTGCCTGTCTGCAGTGGGTGGCCCTGGTTTTTTATTTAAAACACTGTCAAGTGTTGGATGCCTTCTAAAGACAGCACAGAGGATGAGATGGTGACAATGAGGGGACTCCCCACCCCACCCCTGGCCACCGAGAAGAAAAGTGGAGAATACCATTGCCTTCAAAAGATTAAGTTACAAAACCTACACATGTCTGGGCAGAGGTCGGGCCCCGCACATGGGCTGGCTGGCTCTGCCTCTGGGGAAGCCTGGATGTGCCAGGCCTGGGGGTGTGTGTTGGGGGGAAGCCCGTCCAGGGAAGAGCAATCCAGCTGAGGAGAGCAGGTCTGGAGGCCTCCAGTGAGATGGCGGGAGGCGGAACATCTCAGAGCAGAAGCAGAACGTGCTGGCGTGAGAACTGGGTGGTGAGCCTGGACAGCTGCCTCTGTTCTGGAGCCGCTCAGCCCAGCGCCCCTGCCTCTCCGCCCCGGCGCCCCTGCCTCTCCATTCCAGTGTGGCCTCCCTGCTTCCTTCTGATAATCCGCCTGTCTGCAGGCCAAGATGCTGTGCGGGTCACTCTCTGGGCTGCCTGACATTCATTCTTCTTACCCAGGAGAAGCAGATTTTCTGGTTTGTGCCTCAGCCTCATGGGCGTGCCCGTGCCAGGCAGGGTGCAAGACCTGCAAAACCTCTCAGCCTTCTGAGTCAGAGGTTGTACCCATTTTGCAGATAAGGAATCAGAGGCACCATGAGGTGAAAGGACTTGCCTCAGCTGCTCAGTGAAGCTGGAGCTTGGGCCAAAATAGTTGGGGCCCAGAGCCCATGCCCTGGGGCGCCACGCGGGTCAGGTGCTCAAATAGCATGAGGCTGGAGTTTCTGGGCCTGCCAGAGTGGGGAACAGAAAGCTCACCATGGAGGTACCGACCCTGCTCCAAAGGGCTCAGAGTCTAGCGAGGGCCATACACGAAGCAGGTCATTTCTACGTTGTGATCAGGGATACTGAGAAAACTGAGGTAGCAGGAGATTGTGCCTACTGTAGACAGCCATGGACACAGCACATGGCGGGAGACCAGAGAGAAGCCACCGATCCACAGAGGCTATCCCAGAGGCTGGCGCTGGGGGCTTCACAGGGGTCCAGTTGTCCCAGAGGCTGGTGCTGGGGGCTTCACACAAGTCCAGGTGCCCCAGAGGCTGACCCTGGGGAGCTTGCAAGGGTCCAGGTGCCCCAGAAGCTGGTGCTGGGGGCCCCGCAGGGGTCCAGGTGCCCCAGAGGCTGGTGCTGGGGGTTCCCCAGGGGTCAAGGTACAATTTCCCAGATAAGGGAACAGCAGGTGTCAAGGCTTGCAGCAGTGACTGTGCTGATGTCTGGGGGCCCCAACTGTGGGAGGTGGTGGGAACAGGAGTGTGGGATGAGGTAAGGGGCTTCAACTAATTCACGAGCAGCCTTTGAGCTGTCTTGTGGGTGCTGAACCATGTGAAGGTGGCTCTGAGGTCTGATTCATGTTCCGAGAGTTCTTCAGCTGCCCTGGTGGGGATTGTGTGAGAGAGAGCCAGTGAAGGAGGTACGGGAAAGTTCTTGTCCTCGGCCTCATGCTAGTGCAAACGGAGGTAAACGGAGGAGCACGGGAAAGGCTATGATTCTGCAGGGGAGTCACGCGTGAGTGGAGTGCGTGCAGGCGGCTCACCCAGGCCTGGCTTGGGTCCTCAGCCCTGCCTCCCAGGAACCCTGGAGGGCCGCCCTGCTCAGGCTATTCCTGGCATAAGCGCATGACAGCGGGGAAGGTACAGATGTGGGATTCTGGACCCTTCTGCCAACAGAAGAACCGGGCGCCATGGAGCCTCCTCCCAGCTGCCCTGGGCACGCTGGAAATACCTCCGCAGGCTGTTTGCTTTCCCTTCCTTTCAGCGCCCAACATGTGTTGTTCTGTGCCCAGAGGAACCGGCTCTTCGGGTTCTGTGAGTCCAGGGGATTGGAGCCAGTGGAGCCCCGGGGCCTGGGAGTCTAAATTTGACCTTGAGATTTGCTTTTTTGGGGAGTCAGGGCCAGTTGCCCACAGCAGGGTCTTAGCATGGAGCCAGGGTTCCACGTCCCCCTCGTTCCAGCTCAGGGCGAGGTGGCAGAAGGGAAAGGAGGGAAACAGAGCGGTGGGGAGTTTCACTTCTGTTCTCTCTTTTCTGTGTGCTTCCTTGTGTTTTAAATAATATTTATGTGGCATTTACCAGGCGGCATGTGCATTATAATTCCCTCAATTTTACTGATGAGGAAACCGAGGTGGAGGAGAGTGAGTAGCTGCAGAGCTGCCCTGCGGAGCCGGGCCATCTGGCACTGGAGACAGGCTTCTACCCTTGGATATATTAAAAACAAGCAAGTGGCTGAGGCAGGCGGATCATGAGGTCAGGAAATCGAGACCATCCGGGCTAACACAGTGAAACCCCATCTCTACTAAAAATACAAAAAATTAGCTGGGCCTGGTGGCACACACCTATAGTCCCAGCTACTTGGGAGGCTAAGGCAGGAGAATCACTTGAACCCAGGAAGCAGAGGTTGCAGTGAACCAAGATCATGCCACTAAACTCCAGCCTGGGCAACAGAGTGAGACTCCGTCTCAAATAACAGAAAACAAGCAGGTGCAGGTGCTTATGCCTGTAGTCCCAGCTATTTGGGAGGCTGAGATGGAAGGATCGCTTGAACCCAGGAGTTAGAGCAGCCTGGGCAACATAGCAAGACCCTGTCTTAAAAAGAAAAAAAAAATGAAAAAAACAAAACAAGCAAATAGACCTGAAACACTCCAGCTACCCCTTCTGTAAGGAAAGCCAATGAGAGTTAGTCCCAACCTCATCTCTCTCCCCAGGCCCCTTCCCAGACCCCACTGCCCACTTCCATGGGAGGGAAAGGGAGATCATTAGGGCATTTCTTACATTCTGGCTGTCTGGCAAACTTAAATGGGTTACACCTGGAGCTACTAGCCCCCTTAGTAACCCAAGGATACTGGTGGATGCAGGCTGCTTTCCTGACCCAGAATTCGGTGCCCACGAAACATCCTCTCAATCTGAGGATAGGATTTTGACATTATCCCTGTACATCTTAGAAGAGCTCACTTCCCCTTCAGGAGACATTCCTATGTGGAAAGAGTGTATGGACGGCCTCTGGCCTTAGACAGTTCAGCAGGCCAAGCCCTCTGGCCTCTGCCGCTCATTAGCTGGGCCCGTTACATAACTTCCCTGGGCTCTACCATTTAGCCTTCCTAAAAGCAGAAGCTGCAAGGCTCAGAAGGGCATGACGTCACTTGCAGGGCATTCCATTGGCCATTGTGAGTCAGGGTGTGGAAGAGACTCTGCCTCTCTATGAGAGTTGCTGTAAAGTCACATTGCAAGGGGGTGTGAACTCAGGGAGTGGAACAATTGTGTCCACTTTTTTGTTGTTGTTGCAAACAATCGACTGCACAGGGATGGCTGCATTTAATCCTCACAGCAACCCCACTGGCCAGACAGGGAAACCGAGGCACAAAGAGGTGAAGATCCTCGGCCCCATCAGGAATTGCTAGAGCATAAACCTTGGTCTGCTTGCCTCCGGAGTCTGGTCTCTCATTCCTACCCTCAGGGGCTGGCCTGTGTGCTGGGGACCCCGGGGCACGTGGCCCAGATCTTGTCCCATTGCCTGTTAGTGCTCGGCTCCCAGTTACTGCAGCCACCCTAAGGCACCTGGGAAATGGAGGGAAGCAGGAGCAGGTTTGCTTCTGGTGCCTCGGGCTGCCTTGGAGAAATCCAGGCCTCCCTCTTCCCTGCAGAGGAATCTTACAGTTTTATCTGAGTCCTTTTCACTGTGTGCTAAGCTTCAGGGTTACAGACAGGCTGCTCCCTTTGGTGGCCTTTGTTGGAACGCCATCAGTGTGTACCTTAGGTTCATAAATAATTCAGACTGGCAGTTACCCAGGAAGGAAGCAAACGCCCTGAGCTCACAGCCAAGACAGGTTACAACAAGAATGCGGTGAGCAATGCTACAGATGGAGAAGCAGGGGGGCAGCAATTCAGGGCACACTTGCCAGCTCCCAGCTTTCCAGGTGGGCTCGGGACCATGGGTGTCTTGCAGAAGCCGCATGCCTCGCCCCCAGCGTGCTCAGTGTGGCCATGGGTGGCTAACCCAGCACCCTCCCCAACCTTCTTCTCCCCTGCCTGCTTCCACCCAGAGGATGGAGAGCTAAACACTCACCATTCCAGTGTCCCCTGCGGACAGAGGTGACTCAGAGATGACCTTGACAAAAGATCCAAGAACTGCTGAGATCCTGGCTCTGACCATGTGAACCTCAGAGGCCCCCAGCAGGGACATCGCTCTAGTCTGGTGATGGGAGAAGGACAATCCGTATGTGTTTAAGGCACGGTGGATGGGTTTATTCTGTGACTTGCAGTCCAGCGCCTCCTGATAGTGACAGACATTGCCAGGGCTCTGACTTGTTTTTTCTGACTTGCTTTTATTCTGCTCACTCTAACAGAGCCAAGCATTTGGCCAGTGCTCCAGTCCCTCCTGTGACCCTGAACACCACCTCAATGGTTTCCTGCTTACTTTACTTCTTAGGCTGCTAGAATTAACCACTCGCCATTACGCCCCTGCGTCTCCCTACAGCTCCTCCCTCATGGTCTTGCCACCACACCGAGCTGATTTCTTTTGTATTTTTTGTAGAGATGGGGTTTTGCCCTTTTGCCCAGGTTGGTACTCTTAAGCTCAAGCCATCCTCCTGCCTTGACCTCCCAAAGTGTTGGGATTACAGATGTGAGCCATGGCACCTGGCCGGCAAAAATTTCTTAGACACAACATCAAAAGTATTCGATGTTTAAAAACAAACACTAAAACCATCAATTGGACTTCATCGAAGTGAAGAGGTTCTTCTGCTTTTGAAAGACATTGATAAATTAATGAAAAGACAAACCACAGGCTGGGAGAAAATACTTGCAAATCACCCATCTGATAAATGACATGTAGCCATATAGATAAAGATGGCTAGAAACTCAAAAAACAAAGAACCTAAGTTTTTTAAAGAAGAAGAAAATAGGCCGGGCGCAGTGGCTCACACCTGTAATCCCAACACTTTGGGAGGCTGAGGTGGGTGGATCACCTGAGGACAGGGGTTCAAGACCAGTGTGACTAACATGATGAAACCCTATCTCTACTAAAAATACAAAAATTAGCCGGGCATGGTGGCAGGCACCTGTAATCCTAGCTACTCAGGAGGCTGAGGCAAGAGAATCATTTGAACCCAGGAAGCAGAGGTTGCAGTGAGACAAGATCGCCCCATTGCACTCCAGCCTGGGTGACAGAGTGAGACTCTGTCTCAATAAATAAAAATTAAAAAAAGAGAAAAGAACAGACACTTCACCCACCACATAGAAATGGTAAATAGCACATGAAAAGAGATTCAGCAGCATCAGTCATTAGGGAAACACAAATTAAGACTACGGCGGCTATTACTACAAACAGCTTAGAATGACTGCAATAAGAGCTCCCACACCAAGTGCTGGCGAGGATGTATAGAGACCGGAACTCTCACACCCTGTGGTTAGAAATGTAAAATGGTACAAGCACTTTAGAAAACTGACATTTTCTTGACAATTAAACACACAGCTACCACATGACCTCATTGTTCTGCTCCGAGGTGTTTATCCAAGAGAAAAGTCTGTACCCAAGTGAAGACTTCTGCATAAATAAGCAAAAGTCATAGCAGCTTTATTTGTAATAGCTAAAAATAGAAAAAACCCAAATGTTCATCAACGGGTGAGATGGATGAAGAAACTGCAGTGGCTGGGCGTGGTGACTCACGCCTGTAATCCCAGCACTTTGGGAGGCTGAGGCGGGCGGATGACGAGGTCAGGAGATTAAGACCATCCTGGCTAACACGGTGAAACCCCGTCTCTACTAAAAATACAAAAAATTAGCCGGGCAAGGTGGTGGGTGCCTGTAGTCCCAGCTACTCGGGAGGCTGAGGCAGGAGAATGGCGTGAACGCGGGAGGCGGAGCTTGCAGTGAGCTGAGATTGGGCCACTGCACTCCAGCCTGGGCGACAGAGCGAGACTCCGTCTCAGAAAAAAAAAAAAACCCTGCAGTATCCACACAATGGAAGGAGGCATATGCTGACTATCTTGTTGTTGGGTGGTTTCAGGACCTGCACATGTGTCAACGCATGTGAATTGCACACTTTAAATATGTATAGTTTATTATATGGCAATTACACCTCAATTACGTTGTTTAAAACCTTAAAAGATGCTTTCGAGATTATTAGTAATTGGGGTCAGGGCTCAGGGGAGGGTCAAAAGAAAACTTTTTAGAGTGATGCAAATGTTCTATTTCTTGATTGTGGTGATGGTTACACAGCAGCTACCAATTGCTACATTAAAATAGGTGGATTTTATTGGATACAAATTACAACTCAATGAAGCTGGGGAAAAATAAATTTGCACTAAAATATCTTGGTATGTAAGGACAAGGGGAAAATACTGTGGTGGTATGTAATTTTTGTTTCTAATAAAATGAAAATTGTAATTGCAGAGAAAGAATTAAATGCTCTTTCAAAAAGTAAAAAGTAACATGTTTACATTAAAGCAAAAAACAAATGCCTTCTTTGTTGTATTGATTATCTGGATATTAAAAAGCAATTACAAGCTGAATAATAATAATGATGATTATTATTATTTTTGAGACATAGTCCAGCTCTGTCACTCAGGCTAGGGTGCAGTGGCATGATCTCGGCTCACTGCAGCCTTGACCTCTCAGGCTCAAGCAATTCTCTCATCTCAGCCTCTCGAGTAGCTGGGACCACAGGCATGCACCACCATGCCCGGCTAATTTTTTCATTTTTATTTTTATAGAGATAGTGTTTCTCTATGTGGCCAAGGCTGGTCTCGAACTCCTGGGTTCAAGAGATCCTCCCACCTTGGCCTCCCGAAGTCCTGGAATTACAGGCGTGAGCCATCGTGCCCGGCCTGATTAATTTTTCTTGATACCTACTCACATGCTTCAATCAGTTTTTAAGCCTTATTTGATTCTATTGCTGTTAGTGGCATTTTTCAGAAGAATTTGCTATTTTCAGAATTGCCTTATTTTAATCTTTCATAAAATTGCCTGGAATCTTCTCCAAGAAGACATTTTTGTGGCTAATGAATTTGAATTTGATGACCAGCTAAGTGGAATCTTGTCTGTAGACCCTGAGGTTGTCAGATGAATGAGCAGCTGCGGAGGTAAGATCTGAGTTGACTCTGCTCAGGGGAAGACAGTCTCAGTATTTTCTAATGAAAAGGTTGATATTTCACCCAGATATCGTCACAGCTCCTGTGTTCTGAGTTCAATCCAGAGAGTCTTTCATAAATGTCTTTTTGGGGTGAGATGAGTCAAACAGGCTTTTTTCCTTTGACTGTTTTATCAAATTTATGTGCTAAAAATCACAGGCCTTTTCAGTTTCATTCCATTCTCATACATAAAAAACATACATACAATTAAAATATGAGCTCTAGCAAAAATCTGTTTCATAAATTGAGATGCTCCAAGAAGCAATTTTAGGACTCCAAAGTTATTCTCAAACACTATTTGGGTAGACATGATGCATTCTATTCAGTTTCTCTCTTTCTTTCATGATAAATTTAAATAGTCTTTCTGTTTGCAAACTTGTTTTTAATAATTGCTAATAATTAAAACAACAATAATTGTTTTAATAATTGCTTTTAATAAAAGCTTTACATTTATTTAATGATTTGAATAAAAATTAAGTCATTATTCAAATTAACTGAATGGGCTTTTCTGTTGGAAACATCTGATAACATGAATATTACACTGGCCTCGCTTAACAGTCTGTGAAATTCTGCTCATGGAGGTAACACAATAACAGTTATCACGTCATCGAGTAAATTCATAAGAAAACTCGAATTTGAGAAAGAAGGAAATTAATGAGCACTGACATTTGATCTACATGAAAAGTCCCAGAGTGACATGACTGCAGGCGTCAGTCACTGTCTTTGGCTGTCTGACAAGAGTTACCAGCTTTTGAGGCCGATGCTGCTGTTTCTTCTGCTTTTCATGTGACTGATGATGTCATGGCATTTACCATGAATGATAAACGTTCACAAACATTTTGTGTAAGTTAGACATCATAATCAACTTTCTGGAGAAACAGAAATCCAATAACTTAATTTCTTATTTCACATGCACTTTCATTTTATTTTTTAGCTCATCACGGCCCAAAGGGTTTATTACAAATATAATGTAATTATATATATAATGTAAGTAAAACTGCATTGCTAAATGATGAGAGAATTACAGTCACACCATGAAATACAAAAGGACCCCATTGTGGTGGCATGGTCAGACACCTCTCTACGCATACTCCGTTGGCACAGCTTAGTCTCCACGTTCTGAACAAATCTCCCAGCGCCCAACCTGTCATTTCCAGCTGCTTCCCACTGACCTTGCCAACTGGTGCCCTCATAGCTTTCTACATCTTTCTGGCCTGGACTCAGGCCACAGCACAGCCACTGGTGCACCCACTGGGCAGGACTGGCAGCATCAAATGCTCCTCCCGCCAAACCCACCAAGACTAAAGGGGCTCCCCCACTCCCAGCCACTGTGTCTGGGTGCATTTGTTTTTTTCAGGGAGCTCCTCGTGTTGTCCATGGAAGAGAAGCTTTAGTGATAGGAAAAGGAGGAGCGGCTGATTGCTGGTCTTTCAGAGGCAGCCAGAGTTCCAGTGGGGCTTGTGCCTCCTGTTCACTTTATCAGGAGAGACCATGGCAGAGGCAGACCTGCAGTGGAGGTGCCAGGGCGGCAGGGAGAGCTGCGCTTCTCACCAACTGTCACCCAACGATGTCACCTACTGAGGCTCGTTGCTTCTCAATTGTTTTGCAAAATGGGGTTTTCTAATTCTATAATTTCTTCCATATTGATCATCTTGAATTCCCTGTAGGAAGAACTGACCTACAGCAACTAGCACTATGTTTTAACCCTGCAAGAAAGTTTCTATGGAAAAACAGAACGACGGTTTCATGACTTCCTTCCATTGCCGAATTTTAGCGTGAGAAGTGGCATCCTCATCATGTCTGTGGTGCCCAGTGAGCTGGGCATTTGGCAGGTGTAGGCTCTGGACTCGAAGACTCCTGTGTCCAGTATCTCTTTCAGCCACACCCATTTTGTTTGAGGCCGTTTTGTCCTGTCTGTGGCCATGAACTGCTGGCCCTGCTATCCTGCTCTTGCTTCTGTTTCCACAGGCTGGCCGGGCACATCTCCCCATCTCTCTGTGGACCTGCAGTGGGCCTGCCCCAGAGGCTGTGCCCCTCAGTGTGGGGGTGGTATCACCAGCCGCAGTCAGGCCTGACCCCCCACTTCGGTGCCTAGGAGACTGAGGCACAGCTGATGTGAACTGTCTTCCCTGGGGTCACACGCTGGCTGGAGGCGAGCTCAGCCTCCTGATCCCATCTGTTGGCTGCCCGGTGCCCCATGGCTCCTGGTCTCCGTGGCTTCCCCATGGGCTGGTTCCCTGTGGTGGTCCAGGGAGGACAGCGGGGGGTGGGGTGCGGTGGAGGGAAAGGGTGGGGTGCCCGCAAGCTGCTGGGAGCACACACACAAGTTAGCCACGTCCCCTCTCTAGAAGGGAAAATAAAATACAGTCCCACACTGCAGATTTCCACTTCTGTTCTGTACAAGTGAGTGTGTGTGTCTAAGTGTGATCTTGTGTCTGTGTGTGGTGTGTGTGTGGTCTGTGTGTGTGTGTGATAGGTGTCTGTATGTGTGTGGAGTCTATGTGTGGTGGGTGTCTGTGTGTGGAGTATGTGTTTTGTGTGTGTGGTATGTGTGGTGCATGTGTGTTGTGTGTGGTATACGTGGTGTGTGTGGTGTGCGTGCATGTGTGGTGTGTTTCTGTGTGTGTCCATGTGTGGTGTATGTGTGTGGTGTGTGTAGTGTGTAGCATATATCTGTGTGTGGTATGTGTGGTGTGGTGTGTGGTGTGTGTGAGGTGTGTGTGTGTGTTGTGTGTTTGTGTGGTGCATGGTGTTTGTGGTGTGAGTAGTATCTATGTGGTATGTGGTGTGTTTGTGTTTCTCTGTGTGTGGTGTTTGTGGTATGTGTGTTGTATCTATGTGGTATGTGTGGTGCGTGTTTGTGGTTTGTGTGGGAGGGGGTTGTGTGTGGTGTCTATGTGGTGTGTGTGTGGCATCTGTGCAGTATATGGTGTGTGTGTTATGTCATGTGTGTATGATGTGTGTGTGTGTGGTTTGTGTGTGTATGGTGTTTATGTGGTATGTGTGGTGTGTGTGTGGTTTGTGTGCTGGGGTTGTGTGTGTTGTCTATGTGGGGTGTGTGTGTGTGTATGTGATGTGTATATGATGTGTGTATGTGTGATTTGTCTGTGTGGTCTTTGTGGTGTGTGTGTGGTGTCTGTGTGTTATGTGTGATGTGTGTGGTGTGCATATTGTATATGTGTGGTTTGTGTCTGTGTGTGGTATATGTGTGGGGTGTATGTGTGTGGTGTATGTGTGTGGTGTGTGTAGTGTGTGGTACGTGTGGTGTGGTGTGTGGTGTGTGTGAGGCATGTGTGGGTGTGGTGTGTGTGTGTGGTATATGTGTGCGTGGTGTGTGTGTATGGTGTCTATGTGGGATATGTGTGTGTGGTTTGTGTGTGTGGTGTTTGTGGTGTGTGTGTGGTATCTACATGGTATGTGTATGTTTGTGTGTGTGGTATGTGTGGTGTTTATGGTGTGTGTGTGGTGCGTGTGTGTTCTGTGTGGTGTGTTTGTGTGTGGTTTGTGTTTGGGGTCATTGCGTGTGGTATCTATGTGATGTGTGTGTGGTGTCTATGTGGTGTGTGTGTGTGGTGTCTATGTGGTGTGTGTGTGTAATTTGTGTGGTGTGTGTGTGATGTGTGTGGTTTGTGTGTGCGTGTGGTGTGTGTGGTATATGTGTGCGTGGTGTGTGTGGTATGTGGTATGTGTGGTGTGTATGTTATGTGGTATGTGTGGTCTGTGTGGGGCATATGTGTGCATGGTGTATGTGTGGTGTTTGTGGTGTGCGTGTGGTTTGTGTGTGTGAGGGAGTGTTGTGTGTGGTGTGTGTGTGAGAGACACAGAGAGAAAGAAGTAGGGGGTGGTTGGAGTCAGCTCCATCCTGCCTCAGTTTCTCCATTTCCCCTCGGGTCAGGTGGGCCTCATTGGCTTTGGGGTGAATCCGCAGGCCCCTGGGAGCTGGTTCTGTAAGGTTTTTGGTGCACAGGGCTCCGCACCCCCATTCCCTCCCATAACACTTGCACTAGCACCCAGTTGCTTGGGTCATCTGGACCAGGTCTGTCTGCTGGAAGCTGGTCTCTGTCCACCTTGGTGAGGCCCGTGACCCGGGGCTCTGCCCGCCCAGCAGGGCCATGGGGCCCAGGCCAGACATGTCCTCTCCCGCACGGCCTCTGGCAGTGGCCGGCTCCGGTGATCCGGGCTGGGACGCAGGTGGCCCAGGTGTCCCTCTTGCTGGAGAGGGTTTTCTTCAAGGGCGCGTGGACACTTTTCTCACCATCATCTTTGTCTTTGTGGAGCCGGATTCAGGCTGTGCACTTGCTCACTCACACCTGCTCTCAAGGACGGCCTCTCGGAAGGACCCACAGGCCAGGCCCTGGATCAGAGAGAAAAGATAAGAACCATGATGCCTCTGGCATGACCTCACTCCTGGGTGGGTGGGTCGGCCCCCAGCAGCTCCCTGGGCAGGACTCAGGAAATGGGGTTCCCTTCCCTGCCCCAGCAGTGGTTTCTCGGGTGCTCTGTGGCTTCCACCAGCGTCCTCCTTGTGCCAAACTGTGCCTGCCCTTTGGAAGCCTCTGTAAGTGTTTCAGTCATGCCACAGACCAGTGCACAGGACAGGACGCACTGCCCGGAAATCTGAGCTCCATTCTCCAGCTGTAATCCCTTCATGCCCCGGGGAAGTCTTTTAACCTGGCTGTGCCTCAGTTTCCTCAATGCTAATAGCCAACTAACCTTTCCCTTCCTCCTCTCCAAAGCCCCACAAGATTTGGCATGAGAACTGAGAGTTCTCTATAAATTCAAGCCTTCATTATTCCAGAATGCTCACCTCCACAGCAGGCAACTAGGCCCTCAGGTGTTGAGGGCCCTCCCAGCAGAAGGAAGGGGTCTGTGCCCAAGACACGTCTGGCACCACCTGCGGGTGCAGGCTCCCTCCTACCTGAGCTGGAGTTCTGTCTCAGCCTTGCTGCTGCTTCTCTGGGAACACAGGAATCTCTTTGCTCATGGTGCCAGGCTTGGGCGCCCCAGGCAGTTTTGCCTGTTGTCTCGTTACCCACCCTGGCTAGGGGAGGATTCCTTTGATAACTTTCCACCCCCAAAGAAAAGACGGTCTTGAAAAGGAGACAGAGAGAATGCCCACCCTCTGTCAGGACAGAGCTTTACTCCAAGCCTCCGTCTTCCCAGTCTCTGGGTAGCTGCCACTGACTTAGGGCCCAGCTGTGGGTACCCCACGTCCTATGACAGTATGTGATAAGTGCTGGTTTCTTTTCACCAAAACAAAATTACTCAAAAGAAACTGGACCTTCTGGGAACTGCCTGCTCTCATTTCAAGGTCGATTTCAATCTTTGGCTTCATTAAAAAAAAAAAAAAAGAAAGAAAGAGAAAGAAAGAAAAGAAAGAAAGAGAGAAAAGGAAAGAAAGGCAAAGACAGAAAAAAAACAACCCAAATCTGACTTCCACCTCCCACGGCAGAATGTAGCCCAGCCTGGGGGTTTTCTGGACCCACTGCAGGGCAGCTGCCATTTCTCCCTCCCTCCCTTCCTCTGTCCACACCTTTCTCCGTGATCCTGATCCCGGGGCATCCTGCATCCCTCTGGTCTGAGGAGTAAGCTGGCCCACCCCATATCCCTGTGCACCCCACGCCTCTGCCTGGGAGACTCTGGGGCTCTTTCTCAGGCTTGCGGGACACGTGCTCGCTCAGAAGGGCAGCGGCTCAGGCAGCACCATGCTGTGATCCTACCAGGGCCTGGTGTGTGGATCGCACAGATGGAGGACCGGCCGCCTCCCTCGCCTCCTTCCCTGTCCCCCTCCACTTCCTGTTGCTGCAGTAACCTGGCAGATGACCCGCTGGACTCGCCTCTTTTTGGTGCTGGGAAGCCACCTGCCCTGCCTGCTGACCCTTGGTCAACAGAAGCCAGCTGGGCACGCCTCGCACGCAGGCCGTGGTTGGGAGATTCTGAGAACTGTAGGAGGCGACCCAGTGCTCCCGGACTCGCAGGCCAATCCAGGAGAGCTAGCTGTGGAGGCTGCGGGTCCTTCACTGCTGTGGTCCGGCACCTGGAGCGTGTGCTAACAGACATCCTGGGATGAATGGAGGCCTCGAGGGCAGGTGTGCTGCCTGATTCCTCCCTAGACGCCCAGTGGCCAGCCCCACCGTTTTCATGCCCAGCAGGTCCAAACAGATGTTGCTGAGGCTGCAGGGGCACCTCTCCCCATGGAGGAAGCGGGCTTCCTGCTCTCCTTGAAGGATGCATTGGGCTCTGCTGGGGATTGCTGTGGGCTGAATCGACCCCCAAGTCCATGTGTGGCAGCTCCAACCCCCAGGGCCTTGAAATGGGGCTGTATTTGGAGATGGAGTCTTTACAGAGGTGACTAAGGTAAAGCCACATTCATGAGGGTGGCCCTGATCCAATCAGACTGATGTCCTTATAAAAAGAGGAGGTGAGAACACAGACATACACAGAAGGAGGAGATGCCATTGATAAGGCAAGGAGAGAGGCCTCAGGAACCAGTCCTGCAGCCAGCCCCTGGGGTCGACCTCCAGCCTGCAGAGTTGTGAGCAAATACATTTCTGTAGTTTAAGCTCCCAATGTGTTGACGCTTATTCAGGGATGAGCTGCGTTCTGGTGGGGGACCCTGGCCACCCTGCAGGTCACACTGGGAAGGGCAGGGTGAGGGGAGAGATGCTCTGGGGGTGGGTAGGGCGTGTCTAGGAGACCTGATTTTCTTTCACGGGAGCTTTGTTCTCCTTTGACCTGAGAAACACCTGGGAGTGGCTGATGAATGCTGGTGCTGGGCCTGCTGCGGTCACCAGGGTCCTGGAGGTCCCCAAGCCGGCTTCTCGAGTGTAATTTTCTGGCACCCAGGTCAGGGGAACAACTCTTCCATAAAAGACAAGCCGGAGCCCCCATGGGGGGCTGTGTCATCCTGAAGGGGCTTCCTCCTGCCTCCTGCCCTCTAGATGTGTGGCTGAGGTGCAGCAGGATGTCCCATGGGAGGGGGTTTCAAGCTCGGACCCCAGAACCTCGCCACATTGGGGATCTGAGACTGTCACCTGCTCTGAGCTCTGAGCGTCTCAGGCCCTGCGTGGAAGCACCGTGGCCTCCTCCTCCCTCTGCTCATGGCTCCCAGACTGAGCCAGCCCATCTTAGCATTCTGCTGCTCCAATGCCAGGGATGTTCTAGATGGGGCGAGATGAAACATTCCCCAGAAAATCCCCAAAGTCAGAGTTGGCACCGAGCAAACTCTCAGGACTGGAAAACTCAGTGGCCATGGATTGGTTGGGCCGGGAGTGAGGTCTGGGGAGTGCTCTCCAGGACCCCGGCTCCTACAGGGCCCTGGAAGTCCCTAGTGCTGGGCTCCCGTCCCAGGGCAGCCGGCCCTCCTTGGCTGGCTCAGCAGACCCACAGGGGTGCTTGGCAGCATTAAGTCATTAATCCCCACACCTTCCTTGTGAGGTAAGCATTATTATCCCCAGTTTCCCGGCAAGATGAGACAGGTAGGTCGCTCTAATGCTCAGACCACAGGGCCGCCCGGCTCAGGCAAGCTAGTGGGGGTGGGGGCTGGGGTGGAGGATCCTGCAGCCTGTAGTCTGGGGGCCACAGAAGGGTAAAAGGTTGGGGGAGGTGGGGGATAGGGACAATTTGCATGGGAGTTCAGATCCCCCACCTCTGCACCTCCCCTCCCTTCCTCCAACACCCTGAAGACCCCACATTCTACCTGTGTGGGTGTAGGGCAAGGGGTGCTCTGTTGGGGGCATGGGGTGCCATAGGCAGCATGGGCAGAGTTGGGTGGATGGATGTGAGGATTCTGTGAAACAGGACAGAGGCTCCAGGGGTGAGGGCACAGGTCTTAGAGCCAGGCTGGGGGTGGGGCCGCCCAGTTGGCCACAGGGTGAGGGGCAGAGGCCAGCCCCACCTCGCCCGGGGCATTTTTCTTTGAAAAGGAGTCCAGATGATGAGTACCAGAGCCCAGAAGTCTTGAGGACACTCCGGCACCCCCTGGAGAATGTGGTTTTCTGAAGCCAGATGACAGCGCCCCCAAGAGGGAGTGGCTCTGGGCATCCTTAGTGCCTTGGGGTGGTGTTGGCTGGGGATGCCTTGACTTGGAATGTTAATTTCTTTTGGAAGCACCTGCTGGCTGATCCATGTCTGGCTGTCCTGGGAACGTTCGCCCAGGGGTCTGCCCCTGGGGTCTCTCTTGGGGTAAGTATGGCGCTGTGAGCCAGGGCCAGTCCAAGTCCTAATTCTGACCCCCACTGGTCATTTGGTCACCTGAGTCCTGGATTCCTCACTGGGACAGTCCGGGGAGCACTAACTGGTCTCAGGAGCCTCCTCGCTTCCATGCCAATGCTGTGGGTCCCGCCCTTGTGGCTCCCCGCTGTGCCCCAACACTCAGGCATCAGGTTCTGGCTGATCTCAGGACTTCTCATGCCCCTGACCTTCTCCAAGTTCTCTACAGAGCATCTTCCCTTGAGAAAAAAATCAGGAGAAAAAAATTGCATCTTATTTTTACCAACCTCTAAGTGAAGTTTAGAATTTCCTTCTATTTTGAAAGTAAATAACTTGCAATGGTGTTCCTGGTTAGCAAGTGACCTTGGTCCCAGCTGAAGTCACAGAAACATTCATATCGCATCTCAGGTGTTGCTGCTGTCTAGAAACGATGTTTTCACTCATGATGGTGGTAAAAGTGCGATGGTCATTAGATCCCATGCCCAGTCTTGCAATGAAATGTACTCATAGAAAGCTCAGATACTATTATATCTAACTTTGTTATTTGAAGTCTGGCAAGTGTGTTTTGACATCATTGGTTCCCTTTGGAATCCTACATGCTGTTTTAAAACACTCTGAGCAGCATCCGTGGTACAAAAACATTCAGGAAGCCCTACTTTATAACAGCGCGTCTTCTCCCGCACGCCAGGCTGCTTCTGGTGGGGGTTGCCCCCTCCCCTCCAGCTGGCTGTCCTGCACCCCCAGGGCTAAAACTCATGCCTTTGCCCAGGCCCAGCTCTGGCCACACATGTTCACGGAGTGCCCCTCTTTACAGAAAAGCATCCAAGTGCTCTGGAAATCAAGGCTCTCCGTGAGGTGGTCCCACTCCAAATCCACCCCCAATCCCATCTGATGAATCTGATGTCTGTACCCAAGCAAAGCATGTTGAATGAATGCTTGTCAATCCGTCGTCAAAACCAGGATGGGGTCAGCTGTGCCTGGGGAGGTCTCGAAGGCCTGGGTCCTGCCGTTAACCCATGTGCTTCCCCTCTCTGCCTCTTCCCTCTTCTAGAATGAGAGGCTGTGCCCGTGTTTCCTTGGCTCACAGGTAGTGGCAGAGGTGAGGTTATCCTTAGAGCTCCCCAGGAGAGGCTGGAGAAGGTGCTATTATGACCTTATCGGATGCTTTCCCTTGGGAGAACCAGCCCAGGCAGGAGCCCCGCCTCCCTGTGGCCCACAGGGGATGGTGGAGGGGGCAGCTAAGAGTGCACCTCCCCTTCAGATGCAGCCCCGGAAAGGAGGGGTGCTTCTCCCAGAGAGGCTCCGCGGGATCCTTTGGGGAAGGCTTCCTGTTGCCAGTCTTTTCTCTTATCTCCATTGCTGCTTCCCCACGTCAGGTTGGCTCGGGAGCAAGGTGGTCCATGGGTGCCCCAAGTGGAGGCCATGGAGGGTGAGGAGGAAAGCAAAGCCTTGGGGTGTGCAGATCTCCAGCCCTCAGCTGCAGGGCAGCCTGGCCCTGCCTCACTGAGTGTCAGTTTCCCCGAGGGTAAGATGGAGTCTCGACGCCTTTCTGGTGGGGTCGGGACTGCCATGTGAGTGAGGGGTGCCGTGTGTATGAGGAGTGCCGTGTGTGAGGGGTGCCGTGTGTGTGAGGAGTGCCGTGTGTGTGAGGAGTGTCGTGTGTGTCAGGAGTGCCGTGTGTGAGGGATGCCATGTGTGTGAGGAGTGCCGTGTGTGAGGAGTGTCGTGTGTGTGAGGAGTGCCGTGTGTGAGGGGTGTCGTGTGCGTGAGGGGTGTCGTGTGCGTGAGGAGTGTCGTGTGTGTGAGGAGTGTCGTGTGTGTGAGGAGTGCCGTGTGTGAGGAGTGCCGTGTGTGAGGAGTGCCGTGTGTGAGGAGTGCCGTGTGTGTGAGGGATGCCATGTGTGTGAGGAGTGCCGTGTGTGAGGCTGGCCCTCGTGCCAGCCTCAGGTGGTGCTCAGTCTCCAGGCAGCTTAGTGCCCTGGATGGAAGGGCAGTGATGACCGGCTGCCACTCAAGGCCTCCTGGGCAGCCCTGCCCAGTGGACACAGAGGACCCCAGTGCCACCCTTCCCCCACCTTCTGCAGAGGTTGAGCTACTCCAGCTGGAGCTGTGACCAGCAGCCAGCAAGGCCCAGGCCAACCACCGGGACCACTGAGCCTCACAATCAGCCCTCCTGCCCCGGGGAGTGAGCCAGGCTCGCAACTGCTCCACAAGATGCCAGTGCTGTTTGTAAACACACGACCCGGCTCACGAGTCCCCTTCCTTGACTGTCAGAGGCACTGTGCTGTGAGGACACAGGCTCCCAGACCCCAGAGGGAGCTGGGGTCCACTCATGGGTGTGGCAGGCCTGCTGCCGGGACACCCAGGACCCCTTGGAAACCTGTAAACCTCTCCCCGCCACCCACCCACTGCGTGCCAAGTTCCAACAGGGACCTGAAGCAGGTGCTGCCAGACTGCCCACATACCAGCCTGGAAGGGGCCCTGCGACCTGGCGGCTCCCTGTGCTCCGGAACTAAGGAAGAGCAGGGAGGGAGCCTCCCCAGAAGGCTGACAAGGACCCTAGGGGCTGTCACTCAGAAGACAGGGGCAACTTGGGGGAGGGGCTCCCACCAGCGACATTGGTCAGCCCAGCGACAGCGCCCCATCCAAGCAGCCACTGCTTATGTGCAAAATCACAAAGGCGGTCTGAGGACCCCGTCCTAGCGGTCACTGCTTCGGTGCAGTCACAGAGGCCATCTGGGAACCGAAAGAGCCTCGAGGCCGGCAGCTTTTGCACTGTTTGCCTGCGTTTAGCAGAACAGCTCTGCCTTCTTTAGAGGAATCTGCGAAGACGCTGACAGACCGAAGGGGGCCCCACATGATCTGCTGGGCTCTCCCAGCCCTGTCGGAGCCTGCGGGGGCTCCTGGAAGCCACAGTGTGAAGCCCCCTCTCTGGTCCCAGCGTGTCCACTCATGGGGAGATGGGGGCCCGTGGGTGAGGCAAGTTCCCTCTCACATTCCATGCGGGCCCCAGATGAGTCAGTTTAATCCTGTAAGCCTCGGTCCGGGCGCTGCCCCTTTCTGAACATAACATTGGGTGGAAAGCCAGCCCCACGGTTCATTGACACATTGTTCAGGACTGCTTTCCCACGACAACAGCAGAGGCGTGTGACAGCACAGCGTGGCCCACAGAGCTGAAAACGTTCAGGATCTGCCCCTTCGCAGAGCCATTTGGCTGTCCCGTGCCAAAAACAATCAGTGGGGCTCAGGGGTGGGTCCAGGAAGGAGAAGGAGCCGATTGGGCTGGGAGGGGCTGACAGCGCCCGGTCGGGTTAGACACGGGTCATCTGAGCCCAAGCTGAACCTGGCGTTGGAAATCTCCCGTCTGAGTGGCTCATTAGGCAGCTTCTGCACACTGGGCCTCCACGACCAGACCCAGGGCCTTCCTTCTGAGGAGGTATCTTCATATCTTGAACTTAGTGGAGGGATCACAAGACCCTTTTGCTGGAAGGGAGTTAAAGAGCCAGAAACCCTTTCGGCCTCTTGTCACCTCCTCTGATTTAGAACGTGCGGGTTCTGAGATATTTTATAGACTTACTTGACCTCCAGAAAATTCGAGTTTGCCAGTGGGGGACTGTCAAGCTGCTGGAGAGGTGGCCGTCACGATTTAAGTACCTAGTCACACGCTTGCTGGATAAACAAGAACCGCCTCCCTCTGTGGGGGTAACACGCCGCAGAGTGCAACAGTTTTTAGAGTCAGAACTGCTGAGGGGCACTCTCAGGTTCCCCCGTAAGCAATTATACCCACCTTGGCCCTGCAGATTTCAGAGAAGATATGTTGGTCCCTTTGATTTAAAAAAGTCAATCTCTGCGTGAAGACGTTGAAACAAACAAGAGGACTTGGGTGTCAGCTGCAGACAAGCAGTTAGTCAGAGCAGCACACGCTCCCGACCCCTGCCCGTGTCTGGCAGAAGGGAAGTGAACCTCTTTTGACACAGCCTCTGTGAGGTCCCCTTAGCTTTGTCATGTTCTTTCCTCTGAGCAGAGCTCAAGGCACATGGCTTTGCCACCCCTGCAGGGGACCTTAAGGTGGAAGAACGCGCCCTCACATGATGGCCGGGAATGTGCTGTGCCCAAACACCCGGCCAGTATGCCTGCCAGTGTCTCGGCTGGTTTTACAGTGTGAACACTGGGGCTTCTCCTTAGGTGTCCCAGCTTCAAGTCAACCCTGTAGGTTTTCCTCCTCAGTGTGCAGCCTCTCCTGGAGGACCCTCTCATGCCTAGCCCCAGTGTGGATGAACACTGGGTCCCCCACAGGGCTTACGCCTTCTCCAGGTGACCCTCCTGCTAGGGCAGCCCCTGTGCCCCATCTCATGGTGACACACACACCTGGCAAACATGAGTGTTTGGGGGCTCATATAATACACCGAACTCATTACAATTGCATCTTTTTTTTTTTTTTTTTGAGACAGAGTCTCACCCCGTCACCTAGGCTGGAGTGTAGTGGCACGATCTCGGCTCACTGCAACCTCTGCCTCCCAGGTTCAAGTGATTCTCTTGCCTCATCCTTCTGAGTACCTGGGATTACAGGTGCCAGTCACCACTCCGGGCTGATTTTTGTATTTTTAGTAGAGACAGGGTTTCACCATGTTGGCCAGGCTGGTCTTGAATTCCTGGCCTCAAGTGATCCGCCCATCTTTGCCTCCCAAAGGGCTGGGATTACAGATATGAGCCACTGTTCCTGGCCTACAGTTGCATCTTTGATCCTCTAAATATCAATGGCTCCGTTACTGGTGCAGAGGAATACACCTCTAAGGTTAAACACTGGCAAGGTGTATTAGTCTGTTCTCACGCTGCTGATAAAGACACATCTGAGACTGGGTAATTTTATAGAGAAAAAGAGGCTTAATGGACTCACAGTTCCATGTGGCTGGGGAGGCCTCACAGTCATGGCGGAAGGTGAAGGCAGGTCTTACATGGCAGCAGGGAACAGAGAGAGAAGGAGAGCCAAATGAAAGGGCCTTCCTTTTATAAAACCATCATATCTCATGAGACTTATTCCCTACCACAAGAACAGTATGGGGTAAAACCCCATGATTCAATTATCTCCAACCAGTTCTCTCCCACAGCGTGTGGGAATTATGGGAGTTACAATTCAAGATGAGATTTGGGTGGGGCCACAGCCAAACCATATCACAAGGGCATTTGTCAGCCGAGCTAGATGAACAGGGGCTGAAATACTAGATGATATGATCACTGTCTCTGCTCTTTCCCTAGATGGGCGGCCCCTCCAAAGATCACTGTCACCCTCTGGATTTCAGATCCAACATCACCTCTTCTGAGAGGACTTCCTGACCACCAGACCCAAAGATGGGCTGCCATGCCCCCTCCTCAGCAGCTGCACCTGACGTCCTCACCATGTCGACTCCCGTGACAGCACAGCACCTGCCATCATTTTGGTGCATTATCCGTCTCCACCTGGAGGATGCCAGCTTCAGGGAAACAGACATCACAGATTTATTGACCTCTGTGTCTGCTGTGCGTAACACAGTGCCAGGCATAGGGAGGAGCCCCAGAAATATTTGTGGAATGAGAGAAAGAAGACTGAATGAACGACTACAGGCTATTATCTATGTTAATGCAATCACCAGTAGCATTTTGCTGCATTGGGGTCCATTCGTTCTCAGCTTCTAGTTTTTCCTCCTCTTTCTATCCTGCTGCGGATTGCTCCCCCGACTGTTGTAGGTGAACCCCTGTCCTACGGCAGGGCCATTGAACTTGGAAGCTAAATTGAAGCTGCCGCAGTTAGGAAGCAGATCTCGATGCCGTGTGGGACCAGAGACTTTGTAAGTCCACAGGTGAGGTCAGGGACCATGCAAGCCCGACCCCATTGCTACAAACACTGAACGCCAGCTGCATCACTCAGCAGAGTGTGTACCAGCCACACCTGCACGGGACCACTGGACCACCGTGAGCCTGGGAGCCCCGGCTCTTGACAGAGGTCCTGGGGTGATGCCAGGGACCCTCCACAAGGGCGGGAGGCCAAGAGAGCCCTCTGGGGACAGGAGGCTTTTGTAGGAACCCAGAAACTCTGCATCCTAAGGACGATGGCATTCCTCCTTGTGGGGATGGTACAAAAGCCCAGGCTTGTCGGCTTATCTGAGCTGCCGTCTCCTCCCTTGTTTTATGGATTAGGCTGATGTGGCTGGAATGGAGTATGGCACTGAGATCAGGAGGATCCGATGTCATCCTCATCAGATGATCCATCCTTATGATGTGGCTGGAATGGAATATGGTACTGAGATGGGATCAGGACGCCCCAGCCCACTTCTCCAAGAAACTTTAAGAAAAAATTGTGGAGGCCTGGGTGGGCGGATCACTTGAGGTCAGGAGTTTGAGGCTAGCCTGGCCAACATGGTGAAACCCCGTCTCTACTAAAAATACAAAAATTAGCCTGGCGTGGTGGTGTGCGTCTGTAGTCCCAGCTACTTGGGAGGGTGAGGCAGGAGAATCACTTGAACCCAGGAGGTGGAGGTTGCAGTGAGCCAAGATCGCGCCACTGCACTCCAGCCTGGGTAACAGAGCGAGACTCTATCTCAAAAAAAAAAAAAAAGTTGTGGTAAATATACACAAATAAAATGTACTATGTTAGGTGAGCATAGGTGTACAATTCAGTAGTGCTAAGTATATTCACATTGTTGTGCAAACAACCTCCAGAGCTTTTTCATCTTGCAAAACTGAAACTTTTCAGTTTTGTCCATGGAAAACAACCCCCCTTTCCTCCCTCCCCCGAGTCCCTGGCAACAACCCCCAAGGGATGTTTCAGTGACTTCAGTGTCTCCACATGATAAGGATGTTGAGAATTTGAGGTGAGCACCAACACGTCAGGTGCTACACAGTTGCCCATGAGAGATTTATGTATAAATTATTTCCTGGAGGCAGAGCACCGTGGCTCATGCCTACAGTCTCAACACTTTGGGAGGTCGAGTCAGGAGGATCACTTGAGCCCAGGAGTTCGAGACCAGCCTGGGCAACCTAGTGAGACCCCTGTCTCTACCAGGTAATAATACCTATCACGATCATCTCCCGGATCTCCAGTGCAACAGAGAAGGACGCAGGTTTAGAGAAGGGCCTGCAGAGGCTCAGTTCCCAGCAGTGTGACATTGGGCACCTCAGGGCTCACACCTGACAGTGACATTGGGGATCCCTGCCCAGCTGCACCGTGCTGTTCCCTCTGCCCTTCCCAGCACCATGGGTGAGTATGGCTCCTTCCGCTGGTCTCAGCCCGCACCCACCTCTTAAAGAGTCCTGGGACTCCACTCAATGGAGTGGCCACGAGAATCCCTCTCTCAGGCTCTGGGTCTAGGGAAGGGGTCCCAGGAGGCAGACTCTGCAGATGAGACCCTGTCCAGGTGGGATCCCTGCCAGCTGGGCGGCCCTGAGGGTCCCAGAACCTGGGATGAGAAGATTCTCAGCCCCAGTGTTCAGGGAGCTCCCCCTCAGCACAGTGAGTGGGCGGGTGGCAGTGGAGGGAGGCACAGTGGCTGGAAGGTCACAGGAATGGTGGTTGTAAAGGCTAGAAGTGGGTGGCTACAGCTTCAAAGAGGAAAATGGGCCATCTCGGGGCTGAAGTCAAGGGTCTGAGACATGGGAAGGGGACCCTGAGCCTTGGGAGGGAAATATTTGGGCAGGTGCATCTGATGTCTTTAAACCCAGATTCCACCTAGTTCTCTGGGCTTGCAAAAGTGGTCCTCTGCCCCTTGTTCAGAGACACATTCCCCCGTTCACCCTCACCTTCTCTTCTGCTTAAGGGTAGAAAGGGGCCTGGTATGGTCGTGTCTTATGGGACAAATCTTGGCCTCCTCAGCACCTGCCTCCCCTCCCCTTCCTGGCCCGACCTCTGGGTGTCTGGTCAAATCGCAGCACTGCCTGGCTGACACCTGGGGCAGGACCCAGAAGACCATGCCTGAAGGGGGTTTTCAGGGCTTTGGATCCAGGGATACAGGGTGGGGACCCCCTAGGAACCCCAGAGTCGGCATAAATATTCTTTTAAGCTGAAGTCATATAAGAAAGATTTAATAGATGCAGAAAGAAACCTTCTTATAACTTCTCTTACTAAAAGAAACTCCTGAGAGGTGAGAAGTGCCATAATTCCCTCTTGGAGGTGGCTTCTCCTCCTAGGAGAGAGATCAAGAGTAAACCTGCTATAAATTCCTTCTCCAGGGGAGTTTCATGACCATGATGAACACTCACATCTGCATAAACAAACTCCAAACTCTATCCTTCACTTTCTCATCTCCTGTTTGCCCTGCCAAAAGCCCACATGTCTTTCCCAAAGCAACCTTGTTCTTCCATAGAAACCTGTCTCCTACTCCCTTTCCTCTAGAATTTAGGCACATGCTATGGTCTGAATGTTTGTCTCTCCAAAATCCCTGTGTTGCAATCTAATCTCTAATGTGGTGGATTAAGAGGTGGGGCTTCGGGGGACATTAAATCCTGAGGGCCCCACCCTCATCCATGGGATTGGTGCCCTTAAAAAAAAGGTGGAAGCGGCTGCCTTATCCCTTCCACTGCATGAGGATGCAGGGAGAAAGTGCCATCTTGAAAGCAGAGAGCCTGCCCTCACCACACACGGGACCTGCCAGCACCAGGGAGGTAGGAGGCGGGGCTTGACTCTGGAGGCGGGGCTTGGACATCAGACCAAATTGAGGACTAGCTAAAACAGGGCTGGGGTGGAAGCAGCTTTCCATCAGGCAGCCCACCAGCGTGCCATGTCAGTTGACCATCGCCATGGCAATGCCTGGGAGTTACCGCCCCTTTCCATGGCAATGACCCAACGACCCAAAATTCCCTAGAAATTTCTGCATAACCCACCCTAAATCTGCATGCAATGAAAAGTGGGTGTCAATATGACTACAGAACTGCCCTGAGGTGCTACTCGCTGCCTGTGGGGTAGCTCCACTCTGCAAGAGCAGTCCTGGAGCTGTAACACCACCACTTCAATGAAGCTGTTTCCTTCTACCTCTGGCTTGCCCTTAAATTCTTTCCTGGGCAAAACCAAGTGCCTTCACAGGCTAAGCTCCACTTTGGGGCTTCTCTGCCCTACATCACCTTGATCTTGGATTCTTCAACCTCCAGAACTGTGAGAAATACATTTCTGTTGCTTGGGAATTACCCAGCCTAAGGTATTTTGTTCACACTGCAAGCACGGGCCCTTTGAGTTCCCCACCACTGAGCACTCTGCCTGTGTGTGTGCTGGACATGTAAATCAACTCTGCCTTTTCTCTCCATTTTTTTTTTTTTTTTTTTTTTTGAGATGGAATCTTGCTCTGTCGCCAGGCTGGAGTGCAGTGGCATGATCTTGGCTCACTGCAACCTCCGCCTTCCAGGTTCAAGCGATTCCCCTGTCTCAGCCTCCCAAGTAGCTGGGGCAACAGGTGAGCGCCACCACACCCAGCTATTTTTTTGTATTTTGTATTTAGTGGAGATGGGTTTTCACCATGTTGGCCAGGATGGTCTCGATTTCCTGACCTCGTGATCCGCCCACCTCAGCCTCCCAAAGTGCTGGGATTACAGGTATGAACCACCGTGCCTGGCTGTACTCTGCCTTTTTTCTTGCTAATCTGTCTTCTGTCAGTTTAATTCACAGGTGCTCATTTGCTAAACCTATAAGGGTAGAAGGAAAGGTTTTTCTTCCCCAACAACAGAAAAGAAAGCTGGATAAGAAATTTACTGCCATGAAGTTGCACAGTCCCTCTGAACCTGTGATCCTTGCACTAAGGTGCTAGTAGGTGCTAATGCCTCACATCAAATATACCTTTTGTCCTCAACCTGGTCCCTTGGCACTGCTTAGCTCTGTTGGGAGGCCCTGACTCCCTCACTGGCTGGGAGACAGGCCTGGGTATCACCCCCAGTGAGTCTCTCTGGCCACTAGTTGGATGCTTGTGATGTCTGGTGTGACCCTTGGTTCTCTGACCTCAATGACTCTAGCTTGAGTCAGGCTCCATCTCCTTTTCTCCTGGCCCAAGATCTAGAAGAACTGGATTCTTACCCTGGCTGTGTAATCTTTGGTAAGTTACTCCACCTCTCTGATCTGTCCTCTCTTGTTTCATCTGCAAATTGTGGGCAGTGCCCTAGGTCAAAGATCACCAGGTTTGATTTGAAGGCTTTGCCATTCATAAATTTGTGTTTTGCATTTGGGCTTGTTAGGAAATAAGGAGAAAGTGTTGGAAAAATTCCGTTTCTCTTTGGTTTTATACTTTTTTAGAAATTAATAAGATATATACCAGTTTCTGTTTCTAAATTTGAACTACCAAGGGTGATTTTTAATTATTGTGTTGAAGAAATAAGCCATTTCCAGCAGCAGCAGCAGCCAGGAGGAAGTTCTCCCTGGCGGAGGAAGGGATGGTGCCCTTGGGGAGGGCATGTCCATACTCTTTCCCAGAACCCCAAGCTGGCTGGGCCTCCCGGACACGGCGATGCTTCGCTGGATCCCTGGGCTGCTCGCGCACCCTCTGCCTCCTTTCCCTGGCTGCAAACCAGAGAGAACTCAGGGAGGGGAAAAAATTAATGCGACGTTGTTGTAAAGTATTTGAGGACAAACATGGAACAATCTCTTTTCACCCCTGGTTGCGTTTCAGAAATGTAGCTGGCCATCCACCTGGGGCAGGGGGCGGGGGAGGCGTGGGGTTCAGAACACCATGGAGCAGTTTCTCCTCGGCCTTTTGCAAGGCAGTATATGCAGCAAGTGTGTGCAACCTGTCCCTTCCTGCAATTTGGAAGGAAGGACCTGGGGATGAAGAGGGGACACCCTCACCGTGTCCCAGACCTAATCCTCCACCTGCTTGGCTGTTCCTCTACTATCTCCTTCTGCTGCTCCGAAGTTCTCTTCTGATGATGAGCCTCAGCCCTGCAGAGCCCCAGACAAGGTCTGTGATGTGCAGGAACCTTGGCCAAAGGAGCAGGCAGACAGGACAGACTCTGCAGAGCCCACTGCAAAATGAAAACACGGAGCTCCTCGTTCAGAAAGCATTAAGGGTTTCAAGACGTCCACAGCAGAGCTTCAACGGACGCACAGGCCCTTCTGAGTTCGAGAGCCTGGAGGTGCGTGCCTCAGTGGCTGCTTGTGGGAGGCTGTAGGCCTTGGGAATGGACGAGAATAGAGGAAGAGCGTGTTTGTGTTTTGTCTGCACCATGGTGATGTGTGTTGTTTAACTAAACAACCAAACCAAAGAAAGGTGCTGCCCTACAAACAACCTCTCTCCCAGGCTCCCTGTGTGCCCTTCTGGCCCTTGGAGGAGGCACAGATGCGTGGAACAGAGCCAGCAGACACCGCCTCTCTGGAAGTGAAGATGGAGCCAGGCTGGGTGCACGATTAAGTCAGTCAATGCAGCTTATATGTAGTCTCGAGCTATTCCTGCTTGGCCTCCATGTGGTAACCAGGTTTTAGAGAAGCAGGTGAAGACAGAGGAGATAACAGAGGTCCAAAATGTCCCTCAGTGTGAAAACCTGGTCCCAAAGAACTTTCACATGCCCTTTGCCCCCTGTGTGCTACTTCACTCACCTTGAGCCTTTTACCCTCCCAGTAGCCCTGTGAGTGCGGAGGAACAGTGCCTTAGCCCATTGCATCAACCTGGAGTCCAGTTTTACCCTCCCAGTAGCCCTGTGAGTGTGGAGGAACAGTGCCTTAGCCCATTCCATCAACCTGGAGTCCAGTTTTACCCTCCCAGTAGCACTGTGAGTGCGGAGGAACAGTGCCTTAGCTCATTCCATCAACTTGGAGTCCAGGGCAGGCTGTCTCTTGCTCAGGGTCAGTGGACAGTGAATGGGGGCTGGGACCCAGATTTTCGGACTCCACATCAAATATCTTTTATCCTCTAAGTGCTGGATGATGGAATTAGTAAGCATCTTTTAAGTTCTATCACCAGGAGCCTTAAAATGGTTACGCCGGCCGAGTGTGGTGGTTCACGCTTGTAATCCCAGCACTTTGGGAGACATAGGTGAGCAGATCATTTGAGGACAGGAGTTCGAGACCAGCCTGGCCAATATGGTGAAACCCCGTCTCTACTAAAAACACAAAAAAATTAGCCGGGCATGGTGGTGGGCACCTGTAATCCCAGCTACTCAGGTGGCTGAGGCAGGAGAGTCGCTCGAACCCAGGAGGCGGAGGTTGCAGTGAACTGAGATCACACCATTGTAATCCAGCCTGGGCAAAAAGAGCAAAACTTCATCTCAAAAAAAAAAAAAAAAAAAAAAAAAAAAAGGCTTGTGCCAAGTGAGCTCGCTACCCAGTACACTGAAGCAAAGCTCTCCTTCCGCCCTGCCGGAGTCTTACCTAGGCTGGCAGACTTGGCCTGGGGCTGCCACCGTGGAAACCATGAGAAATCAGTCAGGTGAAGTTGGACTCAAACTGTTTTTAATTTTTTTTTAATTTTATGATTCATCTTTTAATGCTGAATCTGTTTTTGTTGTTGCTTAAAAGTTAGCTTTTAAAGACTAAATAAATGTACAGAATTGGGATTATGCTATAATAAAGTTGTCTTTTTTATGTATTATGGACGTTTTCTCTCATTATACATTTTTCTGCAACAGTTTGAATGTCTACAAAATGTTCTATTTTATAGGTTTACCCTTATTGATTCAATCAGTGTCCAATTGTTGGTGGTTTTCAATTGTTTACAATGTTTTATTTTATTGTGAAATCATCTTACTTCAACAAATTCCTAAATGCAGTCCTTTAATTTGGGACTTTTTTCTTTTTTTCTTTTTCTTTTTTTCGATAAAGCGTTGCTCTGTTGCCCAGGTTGGAGTGCAGTGGTGTGATCATGGTTCACTGCAGCCTTAGCCTCCTGGGCTCAATGCAATCCTTCCACCCCAGCCTTCCAAGAAGCTGGGACTGCAGACAGGTGCCACCATGCCTGGCTATTTTTTTTTTTTTTTGGTAGAGACAGGGTCTCACTTTGTTCCCCAGGCTGGTCTTGAACTTCTAGGCTCAAGGAATCCTCCTGCCTTGGCCTCCTAAAGTGTTGGGATTACAGGCATAAGCCACCACACCTGGCCTAACTTGGGACTTTTGAAAAAACCAAGACATTTTTGGAAAGAAGTCAGTATTTTGGCTGAATTAGATAAAAGATGACATAATAATGGCAAATCCCATACATGACTCATTCTGGTGCCTCAACGCAGGTTTCATCTTGTGAAGTTATGTTGAGCTCCCACTCATAGCTGGGAAACCCAGGAGGGACAGGGACGCCTGGGTGCGGCCGCTGCCTCCGGACACGAGACATAGGTCTGCACTCCGCTTCCCTCTGCCTCCGTCGGGGCCCAGCTGGTCACTGGCCGTCTTGAGCCGTGAACACTTCTCTGCTCTTCCTGCCACCCTGCTGCTACGCCTTATCTTCAGCTTCGCACATCCATGGAGACATCACCCTCCCTTGGAATGCATTTGCTTTGGGTTTCCAGCCCATTGGTCTTGCAACTTGAGTGTTGTAAATGTGCAGCCAGACAAAGCTGTCAGGATGTACGAGGTCCAGAGGGAGGCCACTCAAACTCCACCCGCGCTGTGGCCCTCTCTGGTGGGCTTGTGGCCTCCGTCCTGTGGTCCCAGCCATGGGTCCAGCTCCAGCTGGAAGAAGTCAGGAAGGGAAAAGAGGACAGGCGCTTGCTCCTGAAGTCACTGTGTGGACACTGCCTGTTCCCTGTACCTTCACATGTGGTGCCACACCTTAGTCTCAGGAGTAGGAGGGCAGGCTCCATCCAGGTGGAACTGGGGCGTGAGGAAAATACAGAAGGTCTGGGGTCTTGGTCACCGGTTGCCGTTTTGACACTAAAAAGGGCTCAACACGGCTGTGGGTGTATCAGGGAGAGAGAGACCTGTGTCCAAGTTAAAAGTACCCAGTTACTAAGCAGCTTCAGGAGTGGAGGGGAACCCCCATCTGCCTGGAAAGGTAGCATTTTTTTCTTAGCTGGCAAGAGTCTTTTTACATGACGAAGGCTTAGGACTAAACATCAGAATGATGGAGTAAGTCTAACCACAAATATCAGTATAGGCATGTTTGATATTTAAAGTGTTTGAAATATTGCGAGAATTTGGCACATTAGAGGAACAACACATTGAATTAGCCTTGTGATTTGGGTTTAAATTGTGTCATTGAGCAATTGTTTTTAGCCTGTGATTCTGGGTGGAAAAGTATAAGAGCATTTTACTGAGTTTTTGCACAATGTTGGGACAGTCCAGGGCGTGGATATCCACCTGTTCAAACTCTGCTTGTTGGATTTAGTGGAGTGACTTTAGTACTGGAGATGTTATTGCTTCCTGGAACCATCTGTAATAATTTTAAAAGACAATAATGAATTTGCAATGCAGTTTAACGTGTTTAAGGGAAAATCATTTATTAGGTTTGTAAATATGATTGATACCATTAGGGCGTTTAGTAGTTCAAATCCATTGGTTCAAACATTAGTCTTATTTTTTTGAGACAGAGTCTCACTCCGTTGTCCAGGCTGGAATGTAGTAGTGTGATCACGGCTCACTGCTGCGTTAACCTCCGGGCTCAAGCAATCCTCCCACCTCAGCCTTCCAAGAAGCTGGGATCCTAGGATGTACCACCACTCCTGGCTAATTTTGTTTTTTTTTTTTTTTTAGAGATGGAATTTCACTATGTTGCCCAGGCTTTTCTTGAACACCTGGACTCATGTCATCTTCCTGCCTCGGGCTCTTAAAGTGCTGGAATTACAGGCGTGAACCACCACACCTGGCCAAACATTAACTGAATTGAGTCTCCTTGAAAATGGTATTAAAATGGTCTGACTTGACAAATAAAATCAGTTGATTTGTAAGGTGAACTTCAAAACCCAAGGAAAATTAGATATTGAAATATGAAACTTATTACATTCAATATTGTTTCTGTCTATGTTTTACAGCGTAACTATTTATTTCATCATTTGGTGACACATTTTTATATTTCTCATAAACCCTTTAGGCCATGGTGAGCTAAAAAATAAAAGTGCACACAAAATAAAAAATTAAGTTATTGGATTTCTGTTTCTCCAGAAAGTTGATTATGATGTCTACTTATGCAAAATGTTTGTGAACGTTTATCGTTCGCAGTAAACGCAGTGACACCACCAATCACATGAAAAGCAGAAGAACCAGCAGCATCAGCCTCAAAAGCTGGTAACTCTTTTCAGACAGCCAGAGACAGTGACTGACTCCTGCAGCCGTGTCACTCTGGGACTTTTCATGTAGATCAAATATCAGTGCTCATTAATTTCCTTCTTTCTCAAATTCAAGTTTTCTTATGAATTTACTCGATGACATGATAGCTGTTATTGTGTTACCTCCATGAGCAGAATTTCACAGATGGTTAAGTGATGTGGATATAATGTGTGTATTATCAGATGCTTCCAACAGAAAAGCCCATTCAATTAATATGAATAACTTCATTTTTATTAAATCATTAAATAAAAGTAAAGCTTGGCCGGGCGCGGTGGCTCAAGCCTGTAATCCCAGCACTTTGGGAGGCTGAGACGAGCGGATCACTAGGTCAGGAGATCGAGACCATCCTGGCTAACACGGTGAAACCCCGTCTCTACTAAAAAATACAAAAAACTAGCCGGGCGAGGCGGCGGGCGCCTGTAGTCCCAGCTACTCGGGAGGCTGAGGCAGGAGAATGGCGTAAACCCGGGGGGCAGAGCTTGCAGTGAGCTGAGATCCGGCCACCGCACTCCAGCCCGGGCGACAGAGCCAGACTCCGTCTCAAAAAAAAAAAAAAAAAAAAAAAGGAAAGCTTTTGAACATTCATTCTGTTGAAGATGTATCATTTGCTGCCTTTAAAAATGCAAGATGTGGCCGGGCGCGGTGGCTCAAGCCTGTAATCCCAGCACTTTGGGAGGCCGAGATGGGCGGATCACGAGGTCAGGAGATCGAGACCATCCTGGCCAATACGGTGAAACCCCGTCTCTACTGAAAAAAAATACAAAAAACTAGCCAGGCGAGGTGGCGGGCGCCTGTAGTCCCAGCTACTCGGGAGGCTGAGGCAGGAGAATGGCGTAAACCCGGGAGGCGGAGCTTGCAGTGAGCTGAGATCCTGCCACTGCACTCCAGCCTGGGTGGCAGAGCGAGACTCCGTCTCAAAAAAAAAAAAAAAAAAAAATGCAAGATGTAACTTGCAGTTAACTATTCAATATTGCTGGTATCGTTTTTCTTGTGGTGATACAAATGTTAGTGTTACACAGCATCATGTAAAAATGTGCTATTATCAAATTTTAAAAGTATAGAACAGGCCAGGCGCAGTGACTCATGCCTGTAATCCCAGCACTTTGGGAGGCCGAGACGGGCAGATCACCTGAGGTCAGGAGTTTGAGAGCAGCCATGGCCAAACCCCGTCTCAACTAAAAATTCAAAAATAGCCAGGCGTGGGGGCACGTGACTGTAGACCCAGCTACTCAGCAGGCTGAGGCACGAGAATTACTTGAATTTGGGAGGCTGAGATTGCAGTGAGCTGAGATCACACTACTGCACTCCAGCCTGGGCGACAGAGCGAGACTCAGTCTCTAAAAAAAAAAAAAGGATAGAGCAGAAATCAAGTTGGAACTGTTTTTAGTGAACAAATCATTTATACCTGAGTCTTAAGCTGCAATATGCCTCTAATTGAAGAGAAAGTTACAGATATTAAAACTTACAAATTTTTTACATTACTAAAATGCAACATTTCCACAGCAATGCTAATAGAGGTGTCAAGAAGTCCTTAATCAGGGCAATAAATGCTTTCTTCCTTTTTGCTCCATCATTAGTCAGATTTTAGAATTGCATAGCCTCAGAGAAAGTAGTTTATAAATCCATCTAAATGACTTACAATAGATTTGTGTGTGTTTGTGTGTGCGTAATTGGGTCTTCTAGACTTACCTTGCATTTAGTTCCAAATCAGTGGGAAATCTTTAATCAAACTACTCAACAAATAAATAACTAAAAACTTCTTTTGAAACTTTTAGCAATTTATTACAATTATTAAAAACAAGATTGCAAACAGAAAGACTATTTAAATTTGTCACCACAAAAGTAAGAGAGGAACTGAATAAAATGCATGATGCCTACCCCGTGTAGGAGAGTGACTTTGGAATTCTAAAATTTATTCCTGGAGTGTCTCAACGCATGGAACAAATTTTGTAGAGTTCATATTTTAATTGGATATATGTATATTATGTATCAGAATGGAGTAAAATTGAAAAAGCCTATGACTTTTAACACATAAGTTTGACAAAATATTTAAAAGAATCATGAATGAAAAAAGCCTATTTGACTCATTTTGCCCTATAAAGACATTTTTGAAAGAAAGATTCTTTGGATTGAAGTCAGAACACAGGATCTGTGACAATATCTGGGTGAAATATTGACCTTTTCATTAGAAAAAGTGGAAACTGTCTTGCACTGAACAGTCAGCTCATCCACAGATGCTCACTCATCTGACAACCTCAGGGTCTATGGATAAGATTCCACTTAGCTGGTCAGCAAATTCAAATTCATTAGCCACAAAAATGTCTCCTTAAAGAAGCTTCCAGGCAATTTTATGAAAGATTAAAGTAAGACAGCTCTGAAAATAATGCATTCTTCTGGAAAAATGCCACTAATGGTGACAGAAACAAATAAGGCTAAAAACCTGATTAAAGAATGTGAATAGGTATGAAGAATAATTATTCAGGCTGGCTACAGTGGCACCTGCCTGTAATCCCAGCACTTCAGGAGGCCAAGGTGAGAGAATCACCTGAGCCCAAGAGTTCAAGATCAGCTTGGGCAACATGGCAGAACTCCTGTCTCTACAAAAAACGTTCCCAAAATTACCCGGGCATGCTGGTACGTGCCTGCAGTCTCAGCTACTGGAGAGGCTGAGATGCGGGAATTGTTTGAGCCCAAAAGACAGAGGTTGCAGTGAGCCAAGGCCGTGCCACTGTGCTCCAGCCTGGGGACTCTGTCTAAAAAAAAAAAAAAGAAAAGAAAGAATATTCAGCTTGTAATTGCTTTTTAATATTCAGATAGTCAATACAACAAAGAAGGTATTTGTTTTTTGCTTCAATGTAAACATGTTATTTTTCCTTTTTGAGAAAGCATTTCTTGAGGGTTTCTTGAAAATTAAACATACAACTACTGCATGACCTCATTGTTCTACTCCTAGATATTTGTCCAAGAGAAATGAAAATTTAAAATTAAATTTAATTTTTGTCTCTGCAATTACAATGTTTGCTTTATTAGAAATAAAAATTACATGCAACCACAGTATTCTGCCCTTGTCCTGATACGCAAAGATATTTCAGTACAAATTTATTTTTCCCCAGCTTTATTGAGTTACAATTTATATCCAGTAAAATCCACTCATTTCAATTTAGCTATTGGTAGCTGTAGTTTAACCATCACCATAATCAAGAAATAGAACATTTTCATCACTCTAAAAAGTTTTCTTTCGACCTTCCCCTGAGCCCTGCCCCCAGTTACTACTAATCTGGAAAGCATTTTTAAGGCTTTAAATAAGGTAATTGAGGTATAATTGCCACATAATAAACTATACATACTCAAAGTGTACAATTTGACATGTGTTGACACACGGGCACGTCCTGAAAACACCCCAACAAAAAGACAGAAAGTGTATGCCTCCTGCCATGCGTGGATATACCACAATTTGTCTATCCGTCTCGCCTGTTGATGGACGTTTGGGTTGTTTCTAGTTTTGGCTATTACAAATAAAGCTGCTATGAACATTTACACAAAAGTCTTCACTTGGGCACAGGCTTTCATTTCTCTTGGATAAATACCTCTGAGTAGAACGATGGGGTCATGTGGTATTGTGTATTTAATTGCCAAGAAACTGTCAGTTTTCCAAAGTGGCTATACCATTTTACATTCCTAACCACAGGGTGTGAGAGCTCCAGTCTCTGTGGCAGCTCTCATTGTAGTTATTCTAAGCTGTTTTTAGTAATAGCCACTGTAGTATATATATATATATTTTTTGATAGTGTCTCGCTCTGTTGCCCAGCCGGAGTACAGTGGCACAATCACAGCTCACTGCCGCCTTGACCTCCTAGGCTCAAGCGATCCTCCCACCTTAGCATCCTGAGTAGCCAGGACCACAGCCTAGCACCATCACACCTGGTTAATTTGTTGTTTTTTTTTTTTGTAGAAATGGGGTTTCATTCTGTTGTCCAGGCTGGTCTTGAACTCCTGGACTCAAGTGATCCTCCTGCCTCAGCCTCCTGAGTAGCTAGGACCACAGGCTAGTTCTGTCATGCCTAGCTAATTGTGTTTGTTTATTTATTTATTTTTCTGGAAATATGAGTTCACTATGTTCCCCAGGCTGGTCTTGAACTTCCAAACTCAAGTGATTCTCCCACCTTGACCTCCCAAAGTGCTGGAATTACAGGCGTGAGCCACTTCCCCTGGCCAAACATTAATTGAATTAAGTCTCCTTGAAAGTGCTATTAAAAACCCAAGGAAAACTAGACATTAGAAATGTGAAACAATACCTTTGATGTTAATCAAAAGTGAAGAAACTAAGAATGCTTTTTTTTGTTACACAGCCTGCTCTCGAGGACACCAAGAATCTCTCACTGTTTTCTGCTTTCCCACCTTAGCCCACAGGAAAGGTCGCCCATCCTAAACACACCCCCTTCGTTGCCTCCCAGCCAGTGCTGCCGCCCCCTGACAGTCTCATCTCTCCTCTGATGAAATGGCGTGGAGATTGGATAACTGCCCTGTGCTTTTAAGTGGAAAATATGGCTTCGTGGTTGAACTTAAGACTGTTCTATGAGATAATAGGTCCTTTTTCTCTGAATCTGGGTAATTCAGTCCTGTCTATCCCTAGTTGAAAGTCTGTCCAGTTGGAGAAATATTTAGTAGCCCCAATGCTCTGCAGGCTGGTGAATCCCAGAGGCTGTGAGCTTTTGAGGGATCTAAGCCCCCAGAGCTCAGAGCACAGGCCATGCCTGTAACAATTCCTTAACACACTTCTGCCGCTCTCAGATAAATCCATTGTTGGAAACTCCATTTAGTGGTAAAGATGATGAGATTATTAAAACTCGGAAAAGTTTACTGCTGAATGACTAACGGATGTTTGTTACTGAGCTATTTTCCTCATATCATGTTCAATTTTGACAACTGGGAAACTGTCTGCATTTGTATCAGAAGAAAGGAGAAAGACAAACAGGATTTCTTTCCATGAACATGCACGCTGCCTTCCTTTCCATTCTGTGACTCACAGGTGTGCCGGCCAGCCTTCCGATGGAGGCCCCAAAATGGGGATATTGTGTTCCTGATGATAGGATCTGAGCACTCCGAGGGCCACGATGTGATTTGGATCAATGAGGTCATTGTTCTTTGGGGGTTTCCAGTAAGGCATGGGCTTTCTTAAAACCCTGTGACTAAGCTGTGATAAGCTGCTGGCTCCCTGGGGAACCTGATAGGGTCTGGCCCTTTTTCCCTTTGTGGATTTCTCTGGCTTTTCCTGGCCCTCTCCCACAGTACCCATAGGATGATTTCTTTCCTTTCTGCTTTTTATTACCTTTGCTGAAAAGACAGATTCAGTGAAAGCCTGTGTCTTGTTCTATTACCCAATTATTAGCATCCACCATACTGAGGGCACTCCCCGTGAGAAGCAGCCGCCTAACATGGGCCTGTCCCTGTCCCAGGGAACGTGCAGCCCCAGCTCTAACCATCACAATCTGCGGCATGAAGGGGGCTGGAATCTCTCCTCTGTAGCCAGTCTTTAGACGTTCTTTGGAAACAATAAATATTGTGCAAAGAAAAGTGGATAAAAATTGCATTTTAGGCAGGGTGTTGGAAGTGCCTCCCCCAGCCCAGACACTTCCCTGCCAGTTCATTCCTTTTGGGCTAGTCATTGCTTTCCCTTTGAGGCAAATCCTCCTTGGATGGGCACGTCCTGAGAGGGACTGAGGTCACTAGAAAGGCACTGGCTGGACTCAGCACCTATGGGCCTTGGTGTCAGAGAGACCAGAGTTTGAGTCTGACCCGGCACATTCCGGCCATGCACTCTCCGCCAGGTTTAGATGATCCCACACAGATTTCTCTTCTATAGTTAGTGACAGCAACAACCAACATGCAGGAGTCAGTTCTCAACTGTGTTTGGAACGTTGGTCACCTTCTCCTTATCTCAGGTCACACACTGTCTTGTTAGCAAGCCCTCAGGAGCCGGTGGTGGTGTGCCAGAGACTGCTAGTTATCTCAGGGGCGCAGCCTTTTGCTTTGACTATTTTCCATTGATGGGACATTTGACATCTCTGCCAGCGTTCATATTAACTTGAAGAAAATGGACAGTGATGCAACTGACTCTATCTGGTGTCAATACAGTTGAATTTGTCTTGTCGAGATGCTAATAGCTTACTGAACAATAGACATCACCCAACAGGGACTGTTTTATTGCACCGTAGGCCCCTGTGATCTGGCAACATCCTTCCAGCATGCCTTCTGTCAGGGACTGTAGTCTTTCATTCTTTTTCTACTTTTTGAACCAGCTCTGCCACCATGCTGGCTTCCGTACTGAGTTCCATAAACCATTGACAGACGCTCTTGTTATACAAGAGTCATACTTTTAACTTGTAAAAAATTCCACTTCAGCAAGGGCATCATTCTACCCCCACACCTTTTCAATCTCTGCTGCCTCCCTCACCTTTTCTTTTCTCCACCCTCACATCCTAGAAAATCCATCCAGTTGACCGGGAGGAGTAGCTCACACCTGTCATACCAGCACTTTGGGAGGCCGAGGCGGGTGGATCGCCTGAGGTCAGGAGTTTGAGACCAGCCTGGCCAACATGGTAAAAACCTGTCTCTACTAAAAATACACAAAATCAGCCAGCTGTGGTGGTGGGCATCTGTAATCCCTACTACTCGGGAGGCTGAGGCAGGAGAATCACTTGAACCCAGGAGGTGGAGGTTGCAGTGAGCCAAGATCGCACCATTGTAGTCCAGCTTGGGGGACGGGAGCAAAACTCCCTCTCAAAAAAAAAAAAAGAAAAGAAAAGAAAGGAAAAGAAAATCCATCTAGTCTCAAGACTTTAGGTACCTAGACACTGACTACAAAATTGACCCATCTCTAGGATGGAGAGCTCTCCACCTCCATGGCTGTATGGCTCCCCCAGGCCTCTTGACCTGCATGGTGTTCGTGTCTGTAGAGCATCCACATTGAACTCATCCCAGTTGAGCTCCTGGCTGCCTCCCGCACCCAGAGCAATCTTTGTCCTTAGCTCTGCAGTGGAAATGCCACTCTTCTGGTTGGTCCAGCTGAGGCCTGAGAGGAACCAGGGGGTAACAAACACCCCAGAACTTCACAGCTGGAAGCAGCACTCATTTCACTCGCTCCGTCTCTCCACTGCACTGCCTCTAGCCTATCAGTGTTCTCGGTTTCCCGAACGTCGCAGGCATGATCCCGCCTCAGAACGTTTAGCCCCCCTCACAGTCTATATCAAGTGTGTTGGGAATTCCTAGTGGCTCCACTTCAACTGTCCCCACCTAGGTACCTCTCACTCTCCCCTCCACACCACCCTGGGCCACGTCACCATCAGGCTCTCACTTGTGTCCTGGCCACAGCCGCCACCTGGTCTTGAGTGCCCTGCCCCGTTCACAGGGATTCTCTGAGCACGCCTCTGCTCTAACCCATTTCTCCAGCGCTTCCAGCTTCACACAAAGCAAGAGCCAAAGTCCTTTCAACAACCTACACAGCCCCATATTCACTGTTCTCAAACAACAGAGAGCTGGAGAGCCGGCAGCGTGAGGAACCCCAGAATCCCTGCCAGCGTGGTTCGGAGGCAGCAGGCCTGGGGTGGGCCTGATAACTGGCATTTCTACCGAGTCTCCAGGCAAGCCCTCTGTGATGTTCCCGGCCCCCGGGAACCACATGTGGAGGCAAAAGCAACTCCAGCTTGGATGCCAACCTGCCGTGTTGACTTCGAATTGACCCCAGTTCTGGAAGGCCTCTACGATTTCTAAGTTATCTGCTGTTTCTTGTGTAAGAACACCCACTTAAATCCCACCCCTATCCTATCCCTTGACCATAACTCCTGTCCTTAGGCAAATTCACGTAGCATTCTTGCATATGTGAAATTTCCCTACAATTGTCCTACACCTTCCTTCTGGTACTATGTAAGCCTGAGGAGTAATGGGGATCCACCATCTTGTCTTGCTACTGGCAGAGATATAGACATGGCTTCTGTTCACAAGTCCCTGTTAAATGTTTCTTTCTGGATTACTGTGGTGGCTCACACCTGTAGTCCCAGCTCCTAGGGAGGCAGAGGCTACAGGATCGCTTGAGCCCAGGAGTTTAACTCAGCAGGATTGAGAACGAGAAGAGGAACCTCCACAGGGCCACCCAACAGTAGCAAGAGCCCTTCTGCTGTGCATGGATCTCAGCCACATAGGCAAGGCTATGGCACTATCAGCTTCAGGGTGTTTGGGAACATCCTACCCTCAACCACACGCTGAGTTTCTGGAGCCACAGTTCTCAAACACTGTGTACAAAGAGCACTGGGAATTTGTTAACATGCAGATTCCTGGGCCTGGCCTAGATCTTAATTCAAAAGGCCTGGGCCCAGACATATGCATGCTTTTAACAAGCTCCTCTGCGATTCCAGATTCTGATGCAGATAGTGCCTGGGCCACTCTGGGCAGTCCTGCTCCCTGGGAACTTTTTGCCTTCCCCAGGACTCTGATGTGTGTCAAAGATGACAGAGAGTCCTCAGAACCCACTGTGGGCAGAGGAGGGACCAGCAGAGCTGGCGGTCCTCTCTGCTCACTCTCTCTTTGCTGGACCTCCCTCTCATGAAACTGCCTCTACCTTTGATTCTTTCTCCAGGACCCATATTTACCTGTCTGCACATGATCTCCCCAGCAGAGAACATCCAGGAGTCATGAGGTCAGAAGAACAGGGAGGGGAGCATTGGAGTCATCCCCCTGTCCCTTCACCCTAACCCCTGTGAAGAGCAGCATGGAGTATGAGTCAGGGCAATGAGAATGAAGAAAGGCCCCACAGGGCTGTGTAGGGCAGGATAAGGGGCTCCCTGTAAGAAGCCAGGGCACTGCCCCTCGTTTGTCCTACCAGGGGGGTTCTGTCTTCCGCATCTTGACTAGACATTAGAGGCAGGCCTAAATTCTTTATGTGGGTATGTTCAGAGAAACATAGGCCTGGCAATGTCAGCACTGGATGGGTGGGCGGAAGGATGGATGGATGAGTGGGTAGATAGATATATGAATGAATGTATTAATGAATAGATAGATGGATGAGTGGATGGATGGATGGAGTGGGTGGATGAATGGATGGATAATGGATGGGTGGATGAAAAGATGAATGGATGATGGATGGAATGGGTAGAGGAATGAATGGATAGACGGATGACAAATGGAGTGGCTGGCTGGGTGGATGAATGATGGACAGGTGGATGGATAGAGGGATGATGGATGAATAGATAGATAAAAAGATGGATGGTAGAGTGGGTGGAAGGATAGATGGATGAGTGGGTAGGTGAATGAATGGATAAATGAACAGATGGATGGTGGATTGATCGGTGGATGATCAATGGAGAGGGTGGATGTATGAATGCATATATAGAGGGATGATGGGTAAATAGACAAACAGATGGATGATGGAGTGAGTAGATGGATAGATGGATGGATGATAAAAGGATGAATGAGTGGGTGGGTGGGTGGATGGATGGATGGATGGATGGACAACCTTCACCTCTCTGGTTTGAGGTTTGGATTCCATGCTCTCCAGGGTTCCTGCCAGTCCTGGTTGTGTGAGGGTCCATTGCTGTAAAATCAGACTGCTGGCTGTGGGGGCTGGGGGTGGTTCTTGTGCTGGCAGGGAAAGTGTGAGAGCAATTTGCGGGTGAGACAAGATGAGAAAGAATTGTTGGGGGAGAGAGAGGGAAAGGAGGGCAATAGCAAGGTAGTGGGGGGAGGAGAAAGGTGAAAGAGAGAAAGTGGGTAAAGTAAACTGAGTCTGGTAGCTTTGAAGGTTTCCTCAATTGCAGACCCAATTACTTCTAATAACACCTTGGAGTTCCTTGGCGCCTTCTCCCAGAAGCTCAAAGCCTTTTATTGATGCTGTGAAACTGCTTGACATTCCAGCAGGGAAGACAGAGATGTGCTATTAATAACACCATTTATTGCTGAGGTGATGGGACCCAGAGAGGTAGAGGGACTTGCCCAAGGTCATACGGCACTAGAGGCAGGCCCTAGAAGGGCATAGGGCTGGGCACACAGGGAAAACGTTCCTTCCCCTGACTTCCCCCCTCACCGCTCCGCGGGCCTGGTGTCTTGTATGGTCTGCCCTGCCCTAGCTCTCAGAGAGCCCAACCATGAATTCATAAGCATTAGTAAGTTACCGGTTCTCACGACACACCGTGAGGTCACAGCTGTAACCGACTCATTTTCAAACCAAGGACGCCCAGACTGGAGCAAGCCAAGTGACTCCTCCTAAGTCACTTGATGTGTCAACTTGGAACTGGGAATGGGTGAATTTCAAGATTTGAAGGCCAAGGTTTATCCTTAGGCCACCTGGCTGGTGTGTCCACAAGCCAACATTGCAAAGGAAAGTGATGAAATCAAGAGTTGCTGCAGCCCCCAGAGCACTCTCTCTCTGCCATCACCGTGTGGGGCTTCAAGCCACTTGGCTTCACAGGACCTCAGTTCCTTATCTCGCTGCCCCCCTTGCTGGCTGGGCCTCCCTTTTCCCAACCTGTGCTTCCACATCCCTGCCTGCCTTGATTAGCTAAGATCCTTCTTGTTACCACAGTCACAAGCTGAGGGTTTTGCAGGTTAGGATGGAGGGGGCGGACTGGCATTCCTCAGACCTGAGTCAGAGAGGTAAACGATCCAATAAAGCAGCATTACCAACCCCCTAAAAAGAATCCTCAACACAGCAGCCAAGAATGCACCTGAAAGGGTGTGGTTTCTTGGCTTCCTGGCTCCAGAAGTACCCTTTGTACCTTTATTGAGATGAGAAAAATGCAGTGCATTCTTGGGCTGGGCCTCAGGGGAAGTCTTGTGGAGACTGGCAGGGGTAAGGCGGGTAATCACCTTGCCTGGGGCCATGAGTCCTCTACCTGCAGGTTCCCAGGAACCGTTCCCAGGCTGTGGAGCAGGGGAGGGGCAGTGGGGTTGGGGGTGCACCCAACCGTGAGTGCAGGGCTGCTAAGAGACAGACTGGGAGAAGGAAGGAGGAGGGGCAGCTCAGCGGCTGCTGTGGGATCATGGCACCACTTGTGCCCCATGACTGTGGCTGGGCCCATTCAATCTGCTCTGTCTGCTTCCCCAGTAGACCAGTGGTGCCACAGTGGGCAAGACCCTGGTCTCAAAAGCCTCTGTAGCTCCAGAGACAAGTACAGCTCCTGGCATGCATGTTAGCAGGTGCCTAAAACTTTTCTATGAGATGGATGGACGATGAATGAATGGGTGGTGGATGGATGGAGGATGAATAGATGTAGAGATGAATACACAGATGGACAGATAATGGAGAGTGATGGTTGGTGGGTGGATGATGAATGGATGGATGGACAGTTGGGCTAATGATGGATGAATAATGGACCGATGGGTGACAGATGAATGATGGATGGTGAATGGATGACAAAAGAATGGATGGATGATAAATAGAAGGTAGATGAACAGATGAGTGGATGGATGGACAGATGACGAATGAGTGATGGACAGTGGATGAATGTGGGTGGATGGATGGATGGACAAATGGATAATGGATGGTGCATGGGTGGATAGATGCACAGATAGAAAAATGAACAGGATTCTGGGACACAAGGAAGATATTTGGGATCCTGCCCAAATCCCCACTGTGGCAGGCAATTCAATGAAATACCGAAAAGAGCCAAGCTTATGTATGGGGTGTTTAGAAGGAGGAGGAGCCCCTCTGTTCTCTACCCCAGCAGCACATGCAGGACCCAGGCTTGAATGTACGGGCGCAGAGCAGGAGAGGAGAGTGACAGAGGGAGAAAGGGACGCTCAGGAGCTGTGGGGGGCTGAGGATGGGGGCCCACAGCCTCCCGGCTTCCCTGGCCTCCACCTCTGCCTTTCCCCCAAGTCAGCTGGCAGGCCCCGGCCAGGCTAGCAGTTCTGGGGAGAGTCTAACCCGGGGCGTGACTCTGCTCTGTGGACAGGGGCTGCAGGGGCCCCCAATTACACCTACCCTTTCCCTGCGCACCTTTCATGTGGTGCAGAGGGCTGTGATTACCCGCCCCCCACCCTTCTTACAAGTGACATAAAACTGCGGCATTCAGTGCGGCGACTTTCAAGCTACCCCTGACTTAATGAGCTGCCAGTGGAGTTCTTGAGCTGGGTCAGAAGGAGGGGCCGTAATTGCGTGTTGCTGCTGGAAGGATACCTCCCCTCTGGCATTAGTTCTGAGGGCCATCTGGGGAAGCAAGTGAAGGCTGACGGGTGCCAGAGGAAGTTGGTCACTGCCTTCCAGTTGGGCCTGGCGCCCAGGCTGTGGGGCCTCCAAACCTCTTGGCACAGAGGATCTGCCTGAGCCCACAGTGGAGCCCAGCCCTTGATACCCACACCTGGCCTGAAGTAACCCTCCCCTTTGCAGATGACAGGGGCTGTACCTGGAAGCGAATGAGCTGAAGCTTCAGGGGCCCACATCTACTCCAACCCAGGGAGCACCCAGAGCTTCTGGGAGCTATAGAGGGTTGTAGGTGAGGAGAGGACACCAGAATTCAATCTATTTAAAAGAGATTGCAGAAAGGCAGAGGAAGAGACCTGAATCTCCATGGCGTTAACACTTTCTGGTGATTTATTCGCCTTCTAAATCGGAACTCGTATTTGTATCTTACTTTGATTTAATGACTTTATATTATTTTTCTTAAAGAGAGCAAATTGTCTAAGCTTCAATCCAAAGCACCTGAAAGGGCTCCTGACTCCTGGTACATTCACAAGTCAGTGGCAAACAATTATGAGCTGGAGGTGAGCCCCCCGGCCTCCACCCAGCCCCATCAACCACACAGACGGAGCCTGGGTGCCGTGCACTCATCACAGGATCGAGACATTTGCCCAAGGACTGCAAGCATCAGGGCTGCCGCCCTCTCTGCTGGGTGTCCCCAGACACGTTGCCTCTGTGCGGGCTGGCACTCATCCTGCCTCTGCCTCCTTCTGCCAGAGAGCCCCTCTGGCACTCCTGACACAGGACAAACCAAAGCCCCCCTGCAGCTCAGAAACGCTATTTTGATGACTCCTCGACCCCGTACCTCTTCCAGGTCATCAGTCGAGCCTCTGCTTGAGGAGCTCCTCCCTCAGGCCGGGCACCGCGCCAGCTGCCGTCAGCTGCATAGCTGGGCCTATTTCTCTTGTTCGCTGCGGTCACAGGTGGAATCGTGCCCCACCCCCAAACCCCAGGGCAGGACACCCAGTGCCCCTTGTTCCTTCCAGAGGGACACCTGTGCCCTCATGCAGCAGCTCTGGTAGACACGTTCTTCCGGTCACTCCATCTCCTCTTCTGCAGGGCCAGCTCAGGAACATCCCGTGTCCACCACTCCTCTTCTGGCATCCCCATAGGCACAGCGGCAAAGCAACCCTTTCCCACCCATCTTCCCATCTGCCCCAGCTCGCTGCCGCCAGGAAGGTGCCACCTCCACGCCTACCCATTCTCGGGAAAGGACATAACCCACTCTCCCTCCAAGAGCTCATGGACTGCCAGGATCTTCAACCTCATCCCGCACTCCTGCTCATGAATGAGACGTCTGCTGTGTGGGGGGAGGGCCTCTTCAAGCGCTCCCGCTGGCTGCTGCCCTCTTCCAGCCCTGCCTGGGCCCCATACCAGACCTGCCTCAGCTCTCCTCTGTGAGAGGATGTAGTGGTTGAATTGTGTCCCCTAAAAAGATATGTTCAAAAAGTTATGTTCACAATCCCCGGTCCCTGTGAATGTGCACTTATTTAGAAATCGGCTCTTTGAGGCTGTAGTGATATTAAGACGAGGTCATACTGGGCTGCAGTGGGCCCTAAATCCAATGAGAGTGTCCTTATTAGAGACAGAAAATGTCACACTGAGACACAGAGGAGGAGGCCACATGAAGATACAGGCAGAGAGTGATGTGGCCATGAGCCAAGCAGAGCCAGAGATTGCTGGAGCCACTGAAGCTGGAGAAAGGCAGGGACTGATTCTTCCAGAGCCTCCTGATGAAATCAGCCCTGCAGTCACCTTGCTGGCAAACTTTCGGCCTCCAGAACTGTGGGAGGATCAATTTCTGTGACTTTAAGTCCCCGGTTTGTGGTGCTTTATCACAGCAGCCTCAGTGAATGCATGTGGAGGCTGGCAACCGCGCCAGCAGCTGCAGCCCAGCCCAGGCCGGGCCTGCCACCCTCTCCTGCTGGATCCTTCCCTGTGACGGCCGGGGCCTCCCTTCACAGGACAGGGAAGCACAAAGAACACAGTGAGGGGCAGGGTGAGGTGGGCTCCACGACCGTGTAGAGCCGGCCCAGGGAGGGAGAATCCCCAGACGCATTTGGCACCCCGAGGGGAGACAGACCTCGGCTTGAACCACAGCTTGACATGTGTACTTGGGATTTGTCTTTTTGGGAAAGGGAGAGGTCAAAAAATAAAACAGAATTCCAGCTTTAGGGCAAATGACTGAGACCGTCAATTCATGTGTAGGGATTGACTGAGGTTGATCATTTTGACTCTCAAACTGTGGTTGTAAATGATAATCGCCATGAATTCTGCAAGTGATTGATGGTGTAACAGTTAAATCCCTAGGAAAGAGTTGGCTAAGATTCTGTCAACACAACCTCAAGCCCTCGGTGCTTTTGGCTTCTTTAGGAGAACTGCATGATGGAAAACAATTTTTTTTTCTTTTTAATCACAGCTGCCTGAATTGCTCATCATTGCTTAGATGGCTTGTGAAGGCGAACATATTGCCCCATAAATTTTCAATTGTCCTGTGCAGAGCGTCATGAGTCACCCAGGGTTCTTAAGGATGAATGGATGGTGGAGCGGCTTCTCAGGAAGATTAGCGAGAAGTCACGGCTGCGCTTGCCAGGCCAGGCCTCTGCAGAACTGACTCACATGGACGAGGAAACAGCATTGGGGTAGACGGCCTGACACAGAACTTTGAGAATAGCGATTCTGCAACCTTCCACATAGGCGTACCCACACGTGTCGGGGCGTCTCCCCATTTTGTTGTTTCTTTTTCTTATAGGTATGTACAGTAAGTCTTCACTTAACATGCTTGATAGGTTCTTGGAAACTGTGACTTTTGGCAAAACGACATATAATGCAACCAGTTTACCACAGGTTAGTTGATATAAACAAGAGTTAAGTTCCTAAGGCATATTTCTGGTCGTGAAAACATCACCAAATTTTTATTGTTGGTCTTATTTATTTATTTATTTTGCTTTTTGTTTTTTTGAAACAGTATCTCCCTCTGTTGCCCCGGCTGGACTGCAGTGGCACAATCACAGCCCACTGCATCCTCCACCTCCCAGGCTCAAGTGATCCTACCACCTCAGCCTCCCCAAGTAGCTGGGATCACAGACACATGCCACTGCACCCAGCTAATTTTTAAATTTTTGTAGAGATGAGGTCTCACTATGTTACCCATGCTGGTTTTGACTCCTGGTCTCAAGCAATCCTCCTCCTTTGGCCTCCCAAAGTGCTGGGATTATGGGCATAAGCCATCACACCTAGCCCAAATTTTGAAATAAAGATAAAAACACTTCTAATATTAAACATTGAAACAAATATGAGCTTTTCATACATTTAGGAAAAATTAATAAAATCTAGTAACACTATTCAAAGCAATCTACAGATTTGGTACAATCTCTGTCAAAATAGTTCATGGGAATAGAAAAAAAATCTTAAAATTTGTATGGAACCACAGAAGACCCCAAATAGCCAAAGAAATCCTGAGCAAAAAGAACAAAGCTGGAGGCATCACACTGCCTGACTTCAAAATATGTTGCAAGGCAATAGTAACCAAAACAGCATGGCACTGGCATAGAAACAAACACATAGACCAATGAAACAAATTACTGACAGAAATTAATCCATGTATCTATAGCGATCCGATATTTGACAAAGGCACCGACAACACTCATCAGGAAAAGTGTGGAGTCCTGATAAGATAAGTAAGCAACAATCGGGAAGGGCCCCAGGTGGGGAAGAACAATGAACAGTTGTTCTGAGAGATGGCCAATCACAAACAACCCGATGGCAGGATGACAATGACCTAGTTCCTGGTGGCCTTAGCATCATGACCTCCTTCTGTTAGCCCCTCTACCATGACCCTATAAAACTTCCCTCCAGCCCCTGCCTTTTTGTAGACAGTCCATTGCAACTTTGCAACCTTGCAACATATTCTCATACCTTCTCTAATACATCTGCCTTTCTTTACCCACTACTCTCTTGGCAAACACCTTTACCACCTGCAACACCAGCCCTAGCTAGTCACCACCTGTGAGAGAAAGGCAGAAATCTGCCTTCTTTACCTTTTTTTCACGTATGTGTTGGCCACTTCTATGTCTTATTCTCAGAAATGTCTGTCAGATCATTTGCCCATTTTTAAATTGAATTGGTTTTGTTGTTGTTGCTGTTTTGCTCTTGAGGTGTTTGAGTTCCTTGTACATTCTGGATACTAATCCTTCATCAGATGAATACTTTACAAATATTGTCACCTATTCTATAGATTGTGTTTTCATTTTGTGGATTGTTTCCTTCGCTGTGCAGAAGATTTTTTAGTTTGATATAGTCCCATTTGTTTATTCTTGCGTTTGTTGCCTGTGCTTTTGAGGTCTTATTCGTAAAATCTTTTCCCAGACCAAGGTCCTAAAGCATTTCCCCTGTTTTGTTTTTTCTAGGAGTTTTATAGTTTTGGGTCTTGCATTTGAGATCTTTGATCCATTTTCGGTTAGCTTTTGTATGCGGTGAGAAGTGGGGGCCTACTTTTATTCTGCTGACATCTGCACTCCTAGTGTTTATTATATTCACAATAGCTGAGATATGGAATCTTGGCTTGTGCCCAACAGCAGATGAATGGATAAAGAAAAACGGGATATAGATACACCATGGAATACTATTCAGCCATAAATAAGAATGAGATCCTGTCACTCATGGTAATGGCTTTCCATTGCAGGATCAGATCCACATCCACATTCACTCCAGACAGACGGAACTGGAGAGCATGATGCTGAGTGAAACAAGCCAGGAACAGAAAGCTAAACCCTGCACGCTCTCACGTGCACACAGAAGCTAAAAAAAGTGGATCTCATAGACATGAAAAGTAGAACAAGGGGCCAGGTGTGGTGGCTCACGGCTGTAATCCCAACACTTTGGGAGGCCAAGACGGGTGGATCTCCTGAGGTTGGGAGTTCAAGACCAGCCTGACCAACATGGAGAAACCCCATCTCTACTAAAAATACAAAAATTAGCCAGGTGTGGTGCACGTGCCTGTAATCCCAGCTACTTGGGAAGCTGAGGTAGGAGAATCACTTGAACCCGGGAGGCGGAGGTTGTGGTGAGTAGAGATCATGCCATTGCGCTCCAGCCTGGGTAGCAAGAGTGAAACTCCGTCTCAAAAAAAAATTGTAGAACAGGTGATGCTGGAGGCTGGGAAGGATAGGGGGAAGAGGGGAAAAGAGAGAGACTTGCTAAAGGACACAAAATTACAGCTAGATAGGAGGAATAAGTCATCGTGCTCTATGCAACTGTGGGATGACTGGTTAACGATAATATATCATATAGTTTCAAACAGCTACAGGGAGGATGTCAGTGTTGCCCACACAAACACATGATAAATGTGTGAGATGAGGGCTGGGTGCATTGCCCTGATCTGGTTACCATCGAATGTTTTGCACATGTTCCCCTATCTGTGTTATATTTAACAATAAAGAAGTTTCCCCATCTTTAGGCCGGGCGTGGTGGCCACACCTGTAATTCTAAAACTTTGGGAGGCCGAAGCCGGCTGATCACTTGAGGTCAGGAGTTTGAGACTAGCTTGGCCAACATAGTGAAACCCCATCTCTACCAAAAATACAAAAATTAGCCGGGTGTGGTGATGGGCACCTGTAGTGCCAGCTACTTGGGAGGCTGAGGCAGGAGAATCACTGGAACCTGAGAGGCAGAGGTTGCAGCCAGCTGAGATCAAGCCATTGCACTCCAGCCTGGGTAACAGAGCGAGACTCCATCTCAAAAAAGAAGTTTCCCCATCTTTAACAGTCTGAAACCATTGCTTTAGTCCACCCACTCTATTATGCATCATATGGATGGAAACATTACTACGTACCCCACAAATATGTACGATTATTATGTGACAATTTAAAACATTTAGAAAAACAAAATAAACAAAAAACAAGTAAGATAATTATGTCCCCAATTACTTCATTCAGGGTGGAGTGTCTGGAGCTTCTCCCGGCAACTCCGGGTGGAAGGCGGGAGCCAGTGTGTACAGGACACCCTTCCATCACGGGGCGCACCCACACCCACATTCCTTCAGATGGGTACAATTTAGACCTGCAAATTCACCTAATGTGCACAGTTTGGGCTGCAAGAGGAGAACACCAGCGCGGACACTGGGGGAACCTGCAGACTCCACACAGACAGAGGCCTCTGGATGGGGAGTGACTTTTTTGCCTCATCAACATTGTAATGAAATGGCATTGGACAAAATGACGTTATTTGGGGACCTGCTGCACTGCATACATGGGGACATCCTGTAAGCGCAGAGGAGTAAACATAGGTCCTCCTCTCTCTAAGCATGTAGTGGAGTACCTACAGGTGTACACTGATCTACTTTATGTATAATGTAGCCAGCGGACTAAAGCAACCGTTTTCAGACTTTTAAAGGTGGGGAAACTTCTTTACTGTTAAATACGACACACATAGAAGAACGTGCACAAAACAAACAAACAAAAACACAATTCAATAGTAAGCACAAAGCAGATCCCTGCGGCCAGCACTGACCAGCGCTGCCTCCATGTTGCCTTAAGAAAAAGAAACACGTGCTGGAGAGAAAAAGCAATCGTCTATTTAGGAAAGCATGCTTAGGAAGTAAATTATAAAGGAAAGTAAAAGAGTTATTATGGCAAAAGTTCTCTGGGTAGAAAAGAGGGGGGTGGGATGGAGGGGACTAGGGTTGGGAAGGAACACAGAACAATGAGGACCTTGTTGTTTCCAGGCTCCCCGTGTGCCCATCCCTGCCCGATGCTCTGTGCAGCAGGCCTTTGTTCTTCTTCACGGCTGTGTGGTATTCTGCTGTGGGATTCCATTGTGAATGCTCTTCTGGACTGTCTCAGTCTGGGGCTATGATGACATGTTGCCATAAACTCTCTGTGTCTTGCTAGGGAGTGTGCATTCTTGCTAGGCCGATGCTTTCTCCCCTTTCTCCCTTCCTTCTTCTCTCTCTCCTACCCATCCTCCTTCCCTCTCTTTCTTTCTCCTTCCCTTTCTTCCTGCTTCCTGGGACAGGACTGTGAGGCCCTGTCTGCTCCCGACTGGGGCAGCATAGGGTCCCCATCGAGGCTGCACCCATGAAAGCAAACCTGTGTCCGATCTCCCGAATGCCTGCAATGGCGTCCCGTGCCCAGTGCTTCCTCCTCCCAGCCCACTGAGGGTGCAGACTAGACCTGATTTTCAGTCTTGGCTACCAGATCTTTTCCTTCTCAGTAGAAATAGGCATGATGCAATTTTTAAGGAGCAGCCTGTGACCTTGGGATGCGTAAAGGACCCAGGCTTTGCTCAGGTGGTTCTTGTCTGAATGACCCCCTCCCCTACTCCTCCAGACCCTGTGCATCCAGCTCACCTTCTCATAACCCACCTTCTCCAGGAAGCCTCCTGGGGTTGCCCTAACCCCTGTACACGCTCCTTCTTAATCTCCCGGTGCCCTGGGATCTACACTGCCCCCCGTCCCCACTCTGTGTGCAGGAGGATGGGTGTGTGAGTGCTACCAAGTTGTTCCTTTTCTCACCAGGTTAAAAATGTTCACATCTTCTGATTGGACAGTCCAAGTTCTAGAACTCCATTCACATAAATGCTACCAGAAGTGCTTCAGGATGAATGGACAGGCTGTGTTGAGTGTATAAACACGGGCACACACCTTCAATAAAGTATTCAGCACCTGGTTATGGTGAGCCGAGATCTCGCCATTGCACTCCAGCCTGGGCAACAAGAGCAAAACTCCACCTCGAAACAAACAAACAAGCAAACAAACAAGCAAATGAAGAAAACCAAGACAGTTAAGTGGGAAAAGCAAGTTTGCAAGCCACCTTGCCTAGCATAGTTCCACATTTAGAAAAAACCCAGACTCCCACGAGTGTCAGGGTTGTGTGTGTGGGAACAGCTCAGGAAGGGCAGGTGGTCAGCTGTGTTAGGATTGACCCGGAAAGTACAGTGGGGAACCTTCCCTCACTTCCTTTACACAGTTTATATTGTTCAAACTTGTTATAATGAGCATGTGCTTACTTTCATAATTAAAAAGTAACAATAAAATGTTGAATGAAGAAATAAAACAATTTGTTAAAACCTGTGGAAATGTACTACACAAAGAGTGAAACCTAACGTGAACTATGAACTGTAGTTAATAATCTATAATTATTGGTTCATCAGTTGTAACCAGTGAACCACACTAATTAATGCAAGATGCTGAGTATAGGCAAATGTATGTGAGGGAGAAGGAATATGGGGAGACTCTCTGTCCTATCTACGTAATTTTCCTACAAACCTGATATGGTTTGGCTGTGTCCCCACCCAAATCTCAACTTGAATTGTATCTCCCAGAATTCCCACTTGTTGTGGGAGGGACCCAGGAGGAGGTAACTGAATCATGGGGACCAGTCTTTCCCATACTATTCTCATGATAGTGAATAAGTCTCACGAGATCTGATGGGCTTATGGGGGGTTTCTGTTTTTGTTTCTTCCTCATTTTCTCTTGCCAGCACCATGTAAGAGGTGCATTTCTCCTCCTGCCATGATTCTGAGGCCTCCCCAGCCATGTGGAACTATAAGTCCAGGTAACCTTTTTTTTCCCAGTCTTGGGTATGATTTTATCAGCATGAAAATGGACTAATACAAAACTTAAAATAGTTATAAAAATAAAGATTATTTTTAAAAAGAAAGAAATAAGATAACTAATGGATCCTTGGAGTAGAGCAGAAATTAGCAATTTTTTTCTGCAAAGGGCAGATGATACAGTAAATAATTTTGGCTTTGAGGGCCATGAGGCCTCTGTGGAAAAGACTCGCATTTGCAGTCGTCTTATAAAAGCACACTTAGGCAATATGTAAGTGAAGGAGTGTAGCTGCATTCCAATAAAACAACATTTACAAAAATAGGCTGCAGGGCCAGGGCTGTAGTTTCCCAGCCCCTCGTGCAGAAGCAAAGAAGGGTTTGGGTAGGTTTTTCATCAGATTAAGGAAAAAGCCAAGAAGTCACCCACTCATCTCTGACAAGCTAGGAACCCCAGAAAACAGTGAGATTCTTTTCCTTGCTATGGCAGGTGGTTTTTATCACATTAATAGCAACATAGATTTTAAAAATGGACTTACTAGTTCAATTTCACACTGTCTGACCTCAACAGAACTGAAGGTCATTAATGGCTGAGGATGCAGAGAATGATGATAATTTAGTTAGACAAGATTCTTCAAAAAATAATTGTCCTGCTCCCTCTGGGCCATTGCACCAGCTCCTCTGCTGTCTGCACGGATTTATCCTTCTGCAGATGCGGCCGTGTGATTTCCAAGGTTCAGGACTACCATAGATTGGTATGTGGGTTCTTGCTCTGAGGAGCTTGGAAGTGCTGGTGAAAAGGTCAGCTGGAGAAAACTATTGTTTTCACTTCATGAGAAAGATGAAAAAGAGAAATTACACAAAATGCTTTTGGTAAATCGTGAGGTTGTGTGGACAGAAAGGAAAACCGTTAGGTGTTCTAATTCTCAGCGTTCACTCTGCACAAGACTACGGGGGAGAAGAACAGATGAGACGATAGGTCCTGTCACGAGTCAGGTTTGAAATACGTGATATCTATTCAGTATCTCATGGAATTCTCATAGCAACTCTATGGATTAGGGATGAATGTACCCATTTTGCAAATGAGAAGCATAGGCTTAGAGAAATTGAGTACATTTTCCAGGAAATCATAGCTTTAAAACTGCTCAATATCGGAGCTGATCTGAATACGCAGTCCGCCCAGGAACCACCTCTGGTGAGGGAAGTGTTGTGAACGTGTTTCCTTCCTGTTCAAGTTGGCCTCAAATGCCCGGCTCTGGGTTTGCCTGCATCAGTGTGCATGTTCCATAAACGGTGACACACGTGTGAGTGTCACCACCTCAGCAACGGCCCGCTCTGCTGACTCAGCCCCCACGAGGGCCACCCTGGGCTGAGCCGCCCATGCCCTGAGCCACGAGGGATTTTCCGCAGTCCTGAGTCAGATCAGACGCCAGGAAGGGCTGCTCAGAAATGAGCCTCGTGGGTGAGCTCACGCTGGCAGGTGAGGCCGGGGAGGCCAGCGCCGCAGAGGTGAGAGATGGGAGCGGCTTTGTTCACGGTCACTGGTGCTGTTCCATCCCTCCATTGCCGTTTTCTCCTGTTACAGTCACACTCCAAGAGCTTTGGATCGTACCCTGCCCATCCCGGCTGAACAGGAGTGGGTGGGAGCTCCCTGCTTCTCACCCAGTGGGTGCTCAGTGCTGTCTGCTGAGTGAGAGGACCATGTCTAAGACTTGGGTGTCTCTTGCCTCTCCTCCATGGTGTATGTACTGGCTGAACAGTGTTCCCCAAAATTCATGTCCACCTGGAACCTCAGAATGGGACCTTTATTGGAAATAGGGTCTTTGCAGATACAATGAATTTAATTAAAATGAGATCACAGTGTGTTAGGGTGAGCCCTAAATCCTGTATGACTGGTGTCCTTACAGAAAGAGGACAGACACAAAACACACAGAGGGGGACAGCCATGCGACAACAGAGTCAGAAATGGAGCAATGCGTCTCCAAGCTGAGGAACGCCAGCTGCCATCAGAGGCTGGGGAAATGAGGAATGACACCTCCGCCTCCACCCCGGAGCCTTCTGAGGGAGCAGGGCCCAGCGGCACCTTGGTTTCAGGATCCTAGCCTCCAGAACTGTGGAAAGATGAATCACTTTTGTTTTAAGCCCCCAAGTTTGTGATAATTTTTTAGGACAGGACACTCATATGGTGTATCCACAGGCTCTCCCTGAGCAGAAGGCCACAAATCCTATCCATGAATCAACCAGGTAGGGCACATTTTCCTTCCATCTTACCTTGTTACAACTGGCTAAGTAACTGAGTTAGGAAAGAGGAAAGAGAAATAATCACAGCAATAGTAATAACATAGCCCGAAGCCCTCCTGGCCCTGTGATAAGTGGAGGTGTCCAGACCCAGTGGCCGTCTTCGCCTCCGGAAGGGGGAAGATTTGCTTGCCCAGAAGACCCGGATTGTCCAGAGGGAATTCCTCTCTCCTGATGTCCTGGTGTGCTTGTGAAAATGGGCCTCAGCTCAACAGGAGAATGGATTCAGAGAGCAGCAGGCACCAGCTGTCTTGGCCTCTCTGCCTTCGGGGTGAGGCTGGTGGAAGGGGATGTGCTTGTCCTGGGGTTCCCCAGGATGATGGATCTGGGTTGTGGATTTCCAATACTATCCTGAACAAGCTGTGTTGGGGCAGCCACTTTTGGGCAGGGTCCACCCGGCGGAGGCAGGTGGTGCTGTACATCCAGGTAAGACCTGGCTTTGAATCCCAGCTCCCCCAGTCATTGGCTCCTGTTATTAAATAAGAAGAGTTGCCTTATCTGGCGCTGAAAGACACAGAGTTAATCTAAGTAAAATATCCGGCACACAATACAGTCTTAGTAATTTTTTTTTTTTTTTTTTTTTTTTTTTTTTTTGAGGCAGATTCTCATTCTGCTGCCCAGGCTGGAGTGCAGTGGTATGATTTCTGCTCGCTGTAACCTCCACCTCCCGGGTTCAAGCAATTTTCATGCCTCAGCCTCTGGAGTATCGGATTACAGGCGTGCACCACCACACCAGGCTAATTTTTGGATTTTTAATAGAGACAGGGTTTAACTATGTTGGCCAGGCTGGTCTTGAGCTCCTGACATCAAGTGATCTGCCAGCCTTGGCCTCCCAAAGTGCTGGGATTGCAGGGGTGAGCGCCCGGCCAAAGGTTGTTTTTTAAAAGATTAACAGAGGTTATTAATTTGCATAATATGTTTTAAATTCTTTTTACAAGACCTCATGATCAATTTCCTAATGGAATCTGGAAGCAGATTGAAAGAACGGGACAAGCAGAGGACCTGACCTTGCTCCTCACACACTGAAATGTCCCTTGGGCTTACCACTTCCTTATTGATTTGTTGCTAAAGATGCATATGAATATTTGAGTAGATAGACCACTCACCCCAAGTGCTGCCCCCGCCCAGTGCCTTCTCCTCAGCTGGGCCCTGCAGACATCGCCAAGACTAAAGGGAAGGAGAAAGACTCCAACCCTTGGCAAAGCCAGTGACTGACAGCTTCAGGGCTCAGAGTGGCCGCAGTCAGGGGACTCCCTGGGCAGGTGCCATCCAAGCCTGGGACTTCCCTCCAACCAACGCCCCTGGGACCTGCCCCCCATCTTCTGGTTGGCCATGTATCAAAGGTGGCCAGGCACTTCTGGGGCCAGCTGGGTGGGTTAGAGAAAGGTTTTCCTCTGAGCTGGAGGCAGTCAGGCTTGCAGCCCCCCACTGGCACCCCACATGCCCCAGGAGCAGGACCCTGGAGCTAGAGGGGCATACACCATCCTTTTCCTTTGTGCAAGTGGCAGAGGCTCAGACGGGACAGCAGGCTGAGGGCCTTGGGGGTGCCAAGTGCTGTCCTGGTGGAAATGAACTTGAGATCCATGACGCCGGGCAGGGTGGGCAGGGAAGGCACCTCCCCTTCACTAAACGGTTATAGCAAGAGAGATGGGGCTTGTGGTAGAACAATAAGGTGTTTGCTCACCCATGTGTGGGGCCCCTTGGCCAGCAATGACCTCCATTCACTGGTTCATTCATTCACTTGTCATTTCCTGTTCTCTCTGCCTGGAACTTCCTTTTGGACACCAACATTTCTATGTCCTGCACTTCCTTTGGCTTCTGCTCAAATGCCCCCTTAGAGATGCCTGTCCTGTGGCCACCCCAAAGACCACAAACCACAGAGCACGTCTCAGGACAGGGGTTGGACAGACACCTCTCTGAACCAGGACACCTGCTCCTCAGCCTCCCTGCCTAGAATTGATGCCTCCCGTTCTGCCAACAGGGAGGAATCCGCCTTCTCTACTCCTTCCCTGTGGAGACAAGTGGGAAAGGGTGGAAGAAGAAGCTCAAATGGAAACCTTCATCTCTGCTTTCATCTCCCGCGCCATACTCAGTCGTCTTCCTTCATTGCACCTCCATGTGCTTATTGCCTGTCTCCTGCAGTGAAAGATCCGCCCAGCAGTGAGGACCTGTAGGGCTCGATCACGGCTGTATCACCAGCCCTGAGAATAGTGCTTGGCACCCTGTGCACACTGATAGAGAATTTAAAAATTATCATGCTTTCTTACCATCCATATTAGTCCATTTTCACACCGCTGATAAAGACATACCCAAGACTGGGCAATTTACAAAAGAAAGAGGTTTATTGGATTTACAGTTTTACATGGCTGGGGAGGCCTCACAATCATGGTGGAAGGTGAAAAGCATGTCTCGTATGGTGGCCGACAAGAGAAGAGAGCTTGTGCAGGGAAACTTCCCTCTTCAAAAGCATCAGATCTCATGAGACTCATTCACTATCATGAGAACAGGGCAGGAGAGGCCCGCCCCCATGATTCAATCACCCCCAACCGGGTTCCTCCCATGACATGTGGGAAGTGGGAGTTAGAATTCAAGATGAGATTTGGGTGGGGACACAGCCAAACCATATCATGATCTATATGGAGTAGAAAGTGAAAATCTTTCATAATCCTAAACCTCCTCCCAAATTGATCATTTTAACAATTTGCTGTACATTCTTCCACATTGTAAAGCAGATGTTAATTTTTAAAAACAACCATGAATGCTCTGGTTTTTTTTTTTTTTTTTGAGATGGAGTCTTGCTCTGTTGCCCAGGCTGGAGTGCAGTGGCGTGATCTCGGCTCACTGTGAGCTCCACCTCCCGGGTTCACACCATTCTCCTGCCTCAGCCTCCCAATTAGCTGGGACCACAGGCACCCACCACTACGCCTGGCTAATTTTTTGTATTTTTAGTAAAGATGGGGTTTCACCATGTTAGCCAGGATGGTCTCAATCTCCTGACCTCATGATCCACCCACCTCGGCCTCCCAAAGTGCTGGGATTACAGGCGTGAGCCACCATGCCCGGCTGGATGCTCTTATATTTAGCATTTTGCAACGTGCATAGCAATGTGTCTCAAATGTCTTTCCACATAAGTACATGACTTGACTTGTTCTTTCAAGTCATATGCTATATTCCACTGGTAGATGTGCCATAGTTTATGTGATAAAAACATTGCTGATAGAAGTTCAGGTTGTTTTCAAATTTGGCTCTTATAAAGCATACTGTAAGAAATAGTACACACACATAAATAAAGACACAGTACACATGCTTTCATGTCTTTGTGTAATGATGGAAACATTTCAGAAGCTGATCAATGGATCTGAACAGTTTTAATTTTATTAGACATGGCTAAGATGCTCTCCCAAAGACTGCACCAGTTTATACTCTGTTTCAGCCATCTCAGGCTGCTATAACAAAATACCATGTCCAGGTGGCTGAAACTACAGACACTTATTTTCTCATTGTTTTGGAGGCTGGAAGTCTGAGAGCAGGGTGCCAGCGTGGTTGGGTTCTGGAGAGGGCTCTCTTCCAGGTTTTCAGACGGCCGCCTTCTCACAGGTCTTCACAAGGCCTTTCCCGGGGCATTTGCAGAGACAGATAGATAGATAGACACACAGAGACAGATTGATCAATAGACCTTTCTCTTCTTGTAAGGGCACTAATCCCATTATGAGGGTCCTACTCTCTTGACCTCATCTAAACCTAATCACCCCCAAAGGCCCCATCTGCAAGTACCATCACATTGGGGGTTAGGGATTCAACATATAAATTAAGGAGGGATGTGAACATTCATAGAGGCCCTAACACAGCCCTCAGCCCTCCATCCGTGTCCTGAGCATGCTCCTTAGTCCTATATGCAACAGCAGATGAGTCCCACTTTTAGATCTTTATTGACAAAGTTTTTAACACTTTTTTGGAAACAGGTTAATCTCATGGTGTTGTCTTTTTTTTTTTTTTTTTTTAGACAGAGTTTCACTCTGTTCCCCATGCTGAGTACAGTGGTGCAATCTTGTCTCACTGCAACCTCCACCATCTGGGTCCAAGCGATTCTCCTGCCTCAGCCTCTTGAATAGTTGGGATTACAGATGTGCAACACCACCATGCCGGGCTAATTTTTGTATTTTTAATAGAGACGAGGTTTTGCCATAATAAGACCTATCACAGCTGGGCAATGTGCCACACACCTGTGGTCCTGGCTATTCAGGAAGCTGAGATGGGAGGATTACTTGAGCCCAGGTGATTGAGATTGTAATGAGCTGTGATCACACCACTGCACTCCTTCCTGGGCAACAAGCAAGACTGTCTCTAAAAAAAAAGCAAAGCAAAGAAAAGAAAAGAAAAGAAAAACAACAAAACAACAAAAAACTAAAAGACCTATCAGCATAATATATTTGTACCTTCTCTAGTGTTGCTACACATAGAAGTAGCAGTAAAATAAAAATACTTTAACAAAAACTTGGGAATCCACAGGATTTTTTAAAAAAGAGGATCTCTAAATGTAAGCTTGGGAAATGCTGGTTTAAGGAAGGCTAAGCTGAATGGTACACATCTCAGGCTTGGTCTGACTTGGAGAGGTGGGAAGTTTGTTGGAGCTGGTGAGAGATCCCAGGGGCTGTGAGAATTCCTGGTCACAGCTTTGATTGTAGCTCTGAACAACTTAGTTCATTCACAGGATGAAGCCCAAGTGTATTAGGCAGTGAGTGGAGGAATCTAGTCTTCAGACGAGGGGCAGACCAGAGCTAGATTAGGGGCTCCTGGAATTATCCTATTAGACCACTGAAGTGTAGGAAGGGAAACCAAGGTACGTGGCCAGAGCATGGCATTGGGGTGGGAGATGTCAGAGGGGAGAGGATGGTGACTCAGGAGTCACTCAGGCCCCGCATCTGACCCCGTGGTCCCAGGAGTTCTGCCTGCTGACTGGGAGACCTCTGCCCTGCCCAAGCACTTTCTACCTTGGTCCTGAGGGCTCTGTCCTGGGGCTGCTGCAGGAATCACAGGAGACTCTGTCCTGGAGGGCTGGGGAGGCAGCCGGCAACTGAACAGCCCATTGGCCATCCTGCCTGGTTGGACGTGTGGGTTGTCTTTCATTCGTTATGACTAAGAATAACATTATCTCTTAAAAACTTTCCAGGCCTAGAAAATCTTCCCTACCCATTGGGGAGCAGGATGCTGGGCTCCTGATTAAATGCTTATCCTGGCACTTAAGCAGATTCGAATCTCTTTTTAAGGAATCTTTGGCCTTTCCCGCAGGCAAGCTGCCCACAGCGTGGGGAAGAGCAGCGGGTGCTCACGTGAGGACATCTCCAGCTCATCTGCTCCCGTATCTGAGAGCTGATGGCTGCTTTTGCATCTGCCCACAGGAACATTTTGCTTCCATTATAATCAGCAACACAGAATATGGAATTGGCATCATTCTTGGGCTACATAGACTGATTTCTAGTTCCTGCCAAAAATATGTTTGAAACATCACTGAACAGACATTGTCTAAAAGTCTTGCTATCCATTTTGATTTTCCCAGTTTCATGTTGCTTCAAGTTACAAATCACGAGAAAGTAGCAAACTGATTATTTTAGCTCCCCAAAATAAATTACTTTACTGAGTCATAAGTTAATGCAGTGTCCTTGCATTCCATCTAGAGCCAGTATAAGAATGTTCCCCCAGTCCTCTGCCAAACCACACAGAAAGATGGGGTCTCAAATGAAAGTCTCTGCCATATGCTTCTTCTGGACTGGCAACAACACAGAGTGAGACGCACACTCTCTTGGGCAGGCAGTGGGGAAACCTGTACTTTCATACATTGCTAGCAGAGTACAGATTGGAGGCCAAGTGGCAATTTCCAGCAAAACTATGAATGCATATCCACCTTTTGACCAGACATTTATGGCTTCCGGGAATCTGCCCTCCAGCTCTGTTTGCACAGGTGCAAAATGATATTGTGCATGAAATGATTTCATGTGGCATTTTAAATAATGGTGAAAGATTGGGAAGAAGCCAGATATTCCCTTTATTTTTTCTTTGAGACAAGGTCTTTCTCTGTTGCCCAGGCTGGAGCTCGAGTGCAGTGGCAAGAGTCACAGCTCACTGCAGCCTTGAACTCACTGACTCAACCAATCTTCTCACCTTAGCCTCCCAAGTAGCTGGGACTACAGGTGTGCACCAACACACCTGGCTAATTAAAAAAAACTTTAAATATCTTTTAAATACAGTGTCTTGCTATGTTGCCCAGGCTGGTCTCAAACTCCTGGCCTCAAATAATCTTCTGGCTTCAGCCTTCCAAAGTGATGGGATTACAGGTGTGAGCCCCTGGCCAGAAGCCAAATATTCTTTTTTTTTTTAATGGTAAAATAGATTTTATTTGTTAAAAAGTTTCTCATTACTTCATTCAAAAAAGAATTCATTATTAAGATGGCTACATTGGTGTGTTTTTTTGCTTAGTGAAGAAACATTAAAAATTAAGTTTATAATAATTTTCTTATTCACATACATGACTTTTAAAAACTGTTGTTATAATTTAATATCTCATTTCTGTGTCATAATGTTAATTTTTAATTATGTTGTAAAAATGTGAATTTTTTATTTTTATTTTTATTTTACTTTATTTATTATTATTATTATACTTTAAGTTCTAGGGTACATGTGCATAACGTGCAGGTTTGTTACATATGTATACATGTGCCATGTTGGTGTGCTGCACCCATCAACTCGTCATTTACATGAGGTATAACTCCCAGTGCCATCCCTCCCCCCTCCCCCCTCCCCATAATAGGCCCTGGTGTGTGATGTTCCCCTTCCCAAGTCCAAGTGATCTCATTGTTCAGTTCCCACCTATGAGTGAGAACATGCGGTGTTTGGTTTTCTGTTCTTGCTATAGTTTGCTGAGAATGATCAGAAGCCAAATATTCTTAATAGAGGGGTAGCTAAACCTTTACAGAACTCCCCCAGTATAAAATGCTATTTACCTGTGGAAAAGAATAAGGGGGTTCTCCAGTTAGGATGAGCAGAATCATGGCCCCCAAAATGTGCCTGTTCTAATCTCTGGGACTTGTGAATATGTGACCTTATATGGCAAAAGGGATTCTGTAAAGGTGGTGAAGGGAAGAACCTTGAAATTGGAGATGGTCCTGGGTTACATGGGTGGTCCCACTGTAATCCTGGCGGTCTCTAGTTGATGAAGACAGAGGCAGAAGCAGGAAAGAGGGAGAAATGATGTTGGCGGTGAGGTCTGAGTAATGAGATTGCTGCTGGCACTGAGGAGGGAGGGAGGGAGGGGTCACAAGCCAAGGAATTGGGGCAGCCTCTGGAAAATGGAAAAGGCAAGGACATGGATTCTCCCTCAGAACCTCCAGCAGGAACACAGCCCAGCTGACACCATGATTTCATCCCAATCAAACCCATTTTAGACTTTTCACCAAAAGATACATCTATCTTTTGGCTTTTGAACTCTAAGATAATAAATCTGAGTTGTTTTGACCTGCTGGGCATCTGATAATTTGTTACAACAGCAATCAGTAACTAATATACTAAGGAATGATATGAGGTCTTGCTTAGTTAAAAAAAGAATGGAGGTCCAGTGCAGTGGCTCATGTCTGTAATCCTAGCACTTTGGGAGGGCAAGGCGGGCAGATCACTTGAGGTCGAGAGTTCAAGACCAGCCTGGCTAACACAGCAAAAAAACCTCTCTACTAAAAATACAAAAATTAGCCGGGCATGGTGGTGGGCGCCTGTAATCCCAGCTACTCAGGAGGAAGCTGAGACAGGAGAATGGCTTGAACCCTGGAGGAGGAGGCTACAGTGAGCTGAGATCACGCCATGGCACAGTTGGGCAGAGCGCCCAGACCAGACCATTTACAGTGCCCCCACCCCCTTATCCACAGCTCCACTTTGTGAGGTTTCAGTGACCCATGGCAACTGAGGTCCCAAAATTCCAGAAACAAACCATGTATCAGTTTTAAATTGTACATCATCCTGAGTAGTATGATGAACTCACATGCCACCGTGCCTCAGGTGTGAAGCTTCCCTCTGTCCATCACATGCACATGCTGTGCACATCACCCACCTGCCAGTCACTTAGTTGGCATCTCGGTGGGCACATCCACCTTCCCAGTATCACAGCGCTGTGTTCAAGTAGCCCATCCTTCACTTAATCACGGCCCCAAAGCACAAAAGTAGTGATGCTGGCATAGCGTTATGATTGTTCTCTTTTATTATTAGTTACTGTTCTTAATCTCCTACTGTGTCTAATTTATAAATTAAGCTTCATCCTAGGTATGCATGTGTAGAGTTCAGTACCATCTGCGGTTTCAGGCACCCAGCGCGGTGTGAGGATAAGTGGTGAGCACTGCATGATTGCATGGCTTTGGGCTGGCACCTCACCTCTCTGTGCCTGGGTTTCTCATCTGTACACTGGAATCAGTGCTTTATTCATCACACGGAGCTGTTGTGAAGGCTAAATTAGTGAATACATGGAAGTATGCAGAACTGTGCCTCGCATGTACATGCACAATGGGAATAAAAATGTCTATTTTTTAATTTGCTTGTGTCTGATTAAAGAAACTCGTGAAGGATACAGAAGACACTAACTAGCCACTTAGTTGCCATCTCGGTGGTCACATTTACCTTCCCAGTATCACACTAATTAGTTAGTAAGACACTCACAACTAGGGCTAGGATGGGGGCATCTTGGTGGGGTGGTGGGGTCTTCACTCCGCCTGCAACACAGGAAACAGTGGCATCCAGGACATTCCAAGCCCCCACGGTTCCTAGAATAAGACCCAAAGTCTACCCAGGGCCATGACGGCACTGCGAGTTTACAGACCGAATGGCTTCTCTGCCCCAACCAGGGTCCCTGGGGGACTGGAAGGAGCCGAGCTCTTCCCCACTCAGGTCTCTCTATTGTCCTCTGTTGGGGCTCTGCTGCTCCTTCTCCAGTTTCAGGCCTCACTCCTCCCACTGCCCCTCTCAGGTGTGCTCCCCAGTGGGGCTTCTCCTTCCGTGGCCTCTGCTCCGTTGCAGCTCCCGTTGCCTGGTTTACTGCCCCCTTTCCTGGGTGACGTGCTCCCTCCCGGAGGCATCAACCACACCTGCCTGTCCCTCACCATGCTGTGCCGAGCACAGACGTCAGCCTGACCAGCACGGAACAGGCCACCAGACCGTAAAATCCATGGCGACAATCACACCACGCATTTCAACGGCCCATTGTAACTTTCCCCAGTGTAACCAGGCCATCTTAGCATGCGTCTGGTGGCGAGGCCAGGGAGGTTTGCAGCCGACACTCTCCACATATCAAGCTGAGGTGCCCATGTCTTGGCGCAGGCTCTGTCGTCCGCCTGTCACACCGTGGTTTATCTTTTCATGTGTCTTTTGGGTTGAGTTCATCAATGCAGAGGCTAAGACTGGTCTGGTCTCCATGGAGTAACTAGCCCTGAGCCTGGACACAGCAGGGATTTGATGAGGCACGCTTGTGGAATGATGAACGAACGGATGAATGAATAGCAGGAGCGAGCTGATTTACAAAGAGTCGCAGAGAGGGGGCCAGGGGAGCTTCCATTCTCTGAACTCATGGAAATGCATGAAATCGCCCAGAGCATCCACAGCCAGAAGTTGAAACTGAAACCTTTTCCCATGAGACCTGCGTTTCCTGGGGCCTCTGGCCATCCTGGCCTCCCGTTCACGCACGCTGCAGGGGAGGCAGCTAGGCAGAGCAAGCCCGAGCCCGATTGCCTGGGCTTATTCCCAGACCCGAGGAGCCGGCTTCCCACACTGTGCTCCAGGATCCCATCAGCTGCCGCAGCATCACAGCCGGGTCCAGCCCCTGCAGCTGAAGTTGCTGGAGGCAGACGCACATTCCTGGGCGTTTGGGCAGTAAGACTTCCCGGCAGAGGGCAGGGAAGGAATCTGGGAGTTGCTGCCTTTCTTACGAGGACACATTCTGAACCAAACCACACAGAAGCTGACCCCCAGGCTGAGGCCCAGCCCTGGTTGGATGGCAGGGGCTGTGGCCACTAGGGTGAGAGGTACGCTCACTGCGGCGGGCTGTGCAGCCACAGTGCCCCCTGCCGTTAGTTCTGAGTGACGCTGTTCACTCTTCCCACCCAAATATTCCCCCAACTGTCCCCAGCCCTAGAGAGCTCAACCTCCAGTCCTTGCTTTGCTCATACTCAGCCCCTTCAGCATTTCAGGAAGGCAGGGATTTGAGCAACTGAATTCAAGGCATTTGGCAGGGGACAGCTTTGCTAAGAAAAGAAAAGAGAGAAAAGAAAAGAAAGGAAAAGAAAAGAAAGGAAAAGAAAAGAAAAGAAAAGAAAACGTCAGTTGCAATGCCCCAGACAAAGACAGAGAACAGTTCACGTCACCCTCAGGAATACCCAAGGACACTGAGCATATGTTTAAATGGAATGAGAGGTGGGCGTCAGGAGTTTTACCGCCCGCCCCTGCCATTCCCTGAGAAGGGGCGCTGCCTTGTCTTCAGGATCTGTAGTTCTGGATGTCCACAGCGGACTGCATGACCTCCTTCTTAGGCAGACATGGCAGATGTGGCAACACCAGTCAAGACAGGGGAGAGAGCGCCCTCCTCTGGAAGCTTCAGTTCTGAGCCCGGTGTTTGTCTTGCACTCAGGATATGCTGGTTTCCAGCAAACAGGAATCACAGAGAGACCCTTCCCTTCCTGTTGGTGTGAGTGGTCATGGGTGCATCTTCCCAGCGCAGAGAATAAGACCAGACCATGCATAACATGTGTGTGGCAGAGCCCCCGCTGCCATGCATAACACATACGTGGCAGAGCTGCAGCTGCCATGTATAATGTGTGTGATGGAGCCCCAGCCGCTGGGCTGCACCCCACAGTCTTGAGGGACTGGCACTTGCTGCCACAGCTGGAGAGAAGGTGCCATGCCCAGGGCCTCCATCTTGCCTGTGGCCAATGCATCTTCTGCTTTACACTGAGGCTCCCAACCTCCTTTGCACAGGACCCAGCAGTGCCTCTAGATGTGATTGAAAAATTAAGATGATATAAAACACAGTGCAGTGAAACACACCGTCTTATACACTTAAGGCACAAGTGGAATCGCTAGGCAGAAGGAAACCCATCGAGCACCCTCGAGAGGTCTCTCCTTGGGCTTCAACACCAGCTGAGGCAGCTGTTCAGAAGGGGAAGCCCAGAAGGAAAGAAAGGGATGAAGCTGCCGTGTCTGAGAGAAACGCATCTAAAAGGTGTGTGCGAATTCTGAGTCTTCTCTTTTTAAACAACTGGCATGGGCTTCAGTGGTTGCAGCTTTTTGCTCAGTAATCTGTTCCGTATGGGAGGTGGGGGCCATCTGCAGTGGTCAGCTGAGCCTTGGCTGCCCACAAACCCTGCAGAGGCAGATTCCCTGGGAGAGGAGGGAAGCCATTATCTTGTAAGTCATGCTTTTGCAATACTCACTAAACAGAGATAATTAGACAAATATAAACAAAAGTAAACAGGCCTTGGAGAAGTTTCTGAGATGTCCCAGCAGACATCCATCCTGGCAGAGCTAACAGAAGCAGTTCCTCCTGGCACAGTCCAGCTCTCACCTGGAATTACACTTAAGACCTTTCTTCTTGAGGAGGCTCACTTACAACAACTTACTATTGTATAATTTATAATTCATTGCATGCACATGATTCCCTCCTTAACTCATGGACCCCATTCTCATTTCTTCTCATTGCTCCTGGCTTACTCCCCCCACTCCGTTATTTCTCCTTTTTTACTTTTTTTTTTTTTTTTTTTTTGAGACAGAGTTTCGCTCTTGTCACCCAGGCTGGAGCGCAATGGCGCAATCTCATCTCACCGCAACCTCGGCCTCCTGGGTTCAAGTGATTCTTCTGCCTCAGCCTCCCAAGTAGCTGGGATTCCAGGAGCACACCAGCATGCTCAGCTAATTGTTTGTATTTTTAGTAGAGACCACGTTTACTTTGTTGCTCAGACTGGTCTTGAACTCCTGACCTCGTGATCTGCCCGCCTCAGCCTCCCAAAGTGCTGGGATTGCAGGCGTGAGCCACCGCACCCAGCCTCCTTTTTAACTTTCTAATGATCCATTATATTGCACAAAACTGTTAACATCCTCTCATGAGCTGTTCTCAGCACATTCCTGTAATTTGGATCATGAAACAGAGAATCAATCCTTTTTAGAAATTAGAGGATTTAAATCACCTCAAGTCCTTGTGTTCCTCCTACCATTGACAATCGCCTCTAAGAAAGTAACAATCAAACTCCCCAAGCACCACCCAGACTTTGTTAATACGCAACTGGCAACTGTGGCCATTGGTGTGGACCTTCTATTTCCTAGGGAACTGAGGACCTAGGGGACTGGACGAGTAGACGTGTGCCACACTGCCCCCTGCAGGCTGAAAGTGCTACATCTCCCCTTTCTGCTCTCATTGCCCTGCCTCCTAGCAGCTGGTGTTGGCTGGACAGGGCTGTGCACCTAAATCTTTAACAGCTCAAGAAAATGTCTTACTCCATAAAATAAAGGTTAGATTGCAATCACAGGAGGCTCTTCAACTTATTCCCAGGCCTTTAGGGCAGTGAGTGCGGTTGCACAGGCTATAAGCAGAGCTTATTCTAGCGTATGAAACACCTGACAAGCTGCCTCCTATCAGCAGGCATTTGGGGACCTCTTACCATGCCCTCCACACTGCACGAGGCCAGACAGGGGCCTCAACAGCCCGAAGACAGTCCTTCTTCAATGACTCCACAGCCTTCTGCCTACCAAGTGCAGCACACAGACCTGCTTCTACCAGTTGCAGGAGACTGGAAGAGTAACGAGATTTGTTACCCCACGGTCGTCAACCCCAAGCTTTTGTGGGCCATGAATGCTGTCCCATCGTGCATGAAACTCTTATCCTGTTAGACCCTGCCCAGTGTACTGCATCTGATATGGACCACGCCTGTTTCACATGCTGTATCTGAGTGGAGAGAGAAGAGGAATGGGAATTTTGTTTCTTGCCTGCCTGCTCCCTTCCAGGCCGTCCTAACTGGAGACACATTAATTAACTGCCTCTCTTAGAGTGGCCCCATTCTAGGCCTAGTACCCAAATGTGAACACCATGAAGAAGCCTCTTTGGGAACGTGCCCCTTACGTCTTCCAGGATGCGCAAGGTGAAATCTTTCTTCTGTGTGGGGTTCCTTGGAGGGTGCCAAGGTGAGTCCCCTCCTTCCTACCTTGTCAAGCCTGTTAGGAAACCTGAACCCTGGCTACAGCACTGCCTGACAAAAACACGATGGGGCCACAGACAGCAGCCACAAAGGCAGTGCTGCACTTCCTAGGAGCCATCTTATTAAAAAGTAAAAAGAGGCCAGGTGTGGTGTCTCACACCTGTAATCCATCCCAGCGCTTTGGGCTGAGACCAGCGGATCATTTGAGGCCAGGAGTTCAAGATCAGCCTGGCCAACATGGTGAAATCCTGTCTTGACTAAAAATACAAAAATTCGCTGGGCGTGGTGGGGTGTGCCTGTAATCCCAGTTACTTGGGAGGCAGAGGTGGGAAAATCGCTTGAACACGGGAGGTGGAGGTTGTTGCAGTGAGCTGAAATTGCACCACTGCACTCCAGCCTGAGAGACAGAGTGAGACTCTATCTCAAAAAAAAAAAAAAAAGTAAAAAGAAATGAGTAAAATTAACTTGAATGATGCATTTTATTTAACCGCATATGTTCAAAATACCATAATCCCAATATGTAACAATATAGAAACTATTAATGAGACATTTGACAGTCTTTGTTCTGCACTAAGCCTTTGGAAGCCAGTGTGCACCTCGTCCCAAAAGCACATTTCCATCAGACCAGCCACATCTCAAATACAAGGTGCCACAAGAGGCTCATGGCCCAGGATCTGGCAGCATAACCATGCTCTGGGCCTGGCTAGGCCACGTTCTCTCTTCCTGACCTAGAAAGACAGCCACTCCACCAAGCAATAACTGGTGCCCAGAAAAATAGTTCAGGATAGAAATGGCCATGAAATTTACCATCATATCCTTCTCCCCATATCTAAATCCTATACCATTGCATGAAGCTCACCTCTGTGCTGAAAAAAGGAATAAATGACTTTAACTCACATCTTCCAGATATTCATTCCAGTGTTCCCTTCTTTCCCAGTATATTACAGTGTGGACCAGCATCGAGAGACCGGAGTTCTAGAACCCACAGTGGGATTAGAGTGAGTTGCTTCCGCCTGGCTGGTTTCAACATCTAGTCCTTGAGCATGTTGGACTAACTCAGTGACATGGTTTGGATCTGTGTCCTGCCCAAATCTCATGTTGAATTGTGATCCCAGTTTTGGAGGTGGGGCCTGGTGGGAGGTGATTGGATCGAGGGGGTGGTTTCCCATGAATGGTTTAGCACCATCCCCAAGTGCTGTTCTTGTGACAGAGTTCTCCTGAGATCTGGTTATTTAAAAGTGTGTGGCACCTGCCCCTGCTCTCTCTTTCTCCTGCCCTGTCGTGTGACATGCAGGGTCCCCTTTGCCTTCTGCCATGATTGTCAGTTTCCTGAGGCCTCCCCAGAAGCTGGGCAGAGGCTGCCATGCTTCCTGTACAGCCTGTGGAACCGTGAGCCCATGAAACCTCTTTTCTTTATACACTGTCCAGTCTCAGGTATTTCTCTATAGCAGCACGAGGATGGACGGACACACTCAGTACTCCCTAGATGCACTCCATGGCTCTTTTTCTTTGGTACATTAGTGGGCGTTAAAGAAAAGATCCTACTGTTGGAACTCTGTCGTGAAAACCTCTGGCTTTGAGGTTTTCGTTTCCTCAAGGACGTCTCAGATCCTGTGATGTGCTGGTATAAATTTCCCTACAGCAGAGAGCTGATACAAGGTGGTCCCCACCTTACTGAACCCGGAGTGTTTTCTCTCAGGGCACCTCTTCTCCATTTTTTTTTTTGTTTTTTTTTTGAGATGGAGTCTCTCACTGTCGCCCATGCTGGAGTGCAGTGGCGCGATCTCAGCTCACAGCAAGCTCTGCCTCCCAGGTTCACGCCATTCTTCTGCCTCAGCCTCCCGAGTAGCTGGGACTACAGGCGCCCGCCACCATGCCCGGCTAGTTTTGTGTGTGTGTGTGTTCATTTTTAGTAGAGACGGGATTTCACCATGTTAGCCAGGATGGTCTCGGTCTCCTGACCTCGTGATCCTCCCATCTCGGCCTCCCAAAGTGCTGGGATTACAGACATGAGCCAACCTCTTCCCCTCTTAAAGGACATCGGGTGTCATGGAACACAGGACAGGGACTCTGGACTAGCAGTTCTCCAAGACACGCTGCTCCTCTGACGCCCTATGATCACAGGGCTTTAAAAGTAGGGGGTGACTGGGATCTCCCATCAGACAGAATGCCCAAGTGTGTTAGGCCTCTAGTACTGCCATGACAGGAAATCACACACGTTATAGCTTCAAACGACAAAAAAGTAGTATCTCATCATTCTAGAGGCCAACATCCTAAAATCAGGGTGTTGGCAGGGTTGGTGCCTTCTCAAAGCTCCGAGGGAGAGACCACCCCTAGCCTCTCTCCCCGCTGCTAGTGGTGGCTGGCAGTCCCTGGCATTCTTGGTGTATGGTTGCAGCCTTCCCGTCTCTGCCTGTCTCCTCATGCAGCCGCCTGTCTCGCTGTGTCCTGTCTTCTTATGAGAACACTAGTCTTTGGACGCAAGGCCCATGTGGGTATTCCAGGATGATCTCCCCTCCAGGACTTTAAACAACCGCATCTGCATAGACCCCATTTCCAAAAAGGTCACATTAGGAGGTTCCAGGTAGGACACGAAATTTAGGGGAACACTATTCAATCCATGACAACAGGGAATCCTTCTGTTTGAGAAAAGGCAAAATAGGACAGGCAGGACTGCCCTACCTTTGTCAATTTTGCTGTTTGCAAAAAGGGTCTCTTACACAGTCCTATTCTAGCCTGTTTTCCTGTGTGCTGGAAGAACAAAGGTACTTGCCAAGGCTGCTCTTCAGACCCGCTTGACCCGTGGTCTCTCCACAACCCATCTTGGTGTGTTGGGAGGAACTACAGGGGTGCAGATGAGGACCTGGGTCTGCTGCAGGCCTGGTGAGCCGACAGTGCAGGGTGTGCCCAAGCTCTCCTCTTTTGCTAATGTCGCCACATTCCGCAGGATGTTGGCAGCAAGTACAGTACTGGCAGGGTAAAAGGGAAGGGCTCCTGGGAACAGAAAGGGCCAGTAGGCTTTTTTATTTTACTTTATCTTTGTTTATTTATTTTTTGAGACTGAGTCTTGCTCTGTCACCTAAGCTGGAGTGCAATGGCACAATCTTGGCTGGCTGCAACCACTGCCTCTGGAGTTCAAGCGATTCCCCTGCCTCAGCCTGCCTAGTAGCTGGGATTACAGGTGCCCACCACCATGCCCGGCTACTTTTTGTATTGTAGTAGAGACGGGGTTTCACCATGTTGGTCAGGCCAGTCTCGAACTCCTGACCTTAGGTGATCTGCCTGTCTTGGCCTCCCAAAGTGCTGGGATTACAGGCATGATCCACCACATCTGGCCCCAGTTGGCTGTTTAAAAAGCAGTTCTCGGCCGGGTGCAGTGGTTCACGCCTGTAATCCCTGGCTCCTGAGCTGCCTCACCCCAGTCTCTGCCTCCACCTTCATGTGCCTTTCTCGTGTCTCTGTGTCTGTTGCTTCTCCGGAGTTTTTGGACTTAGTGCCCACGGTACTCAGGTCTGACCTCACCTTGCCTTGATTCCATCTGTAAAGGCTCTACTCCCAAATAAGGTCACCTTCAAGGTACCGGGGCTTAGAACTTGGACGTATCGTTTTGGGGGCCACCATTCAGTGCGCAACAGTGGGGAAGACACCTGCACACAGGGAGAGAGCCAGTGCCTGCCTCGACCCTCAGCACATGGGGCCATTTGCAAAAACCAGAAATGTTCCAGGGAAAGGCGAGGAGGAGAGGACACCCTCCCGGGGAATAGCTGTGAAACCTCAAGAACGCAGAGCCCCACACTTCCTTAACTGGAGACAGTGAGAAATCCCGATCCAAAACATCCCAAGAACAAAGCCCGGGGCTGCTGCTGTCTTCTCCCCGTATCTCAGGTCAGGCTTCAACACGCTTCGAATCCGGGCCAGCCTGCTTTTAACCCCTGCCGGCGGTGTGTGAGGCCTCGGCTCCCTTGGGCTCCTCCCCAAAGTCAACAGGCTCAGGTTACAGGGCCCTTTGTGCCTGCTCCGCTCACCCAGGGCCTGCAGGGCCTGAGGCTGGCCCCCACCCACTGTGCAGGGGCTTTGGACACGCGCCCTGCACACAGCTCCATCCCAGCCCCACTGCCCGCTTGGAGCCTGGCACCTCCAGTCTTTGCCCGCAGGCCTTGGGTGGGCAGCCCGAGCTTGCCTGTAGCCTGGGAAAGGGGCTGAGGAGGGGGAAGAGACTGAATCGGAGCCCTGGGACGTGGGGCGGGTCTGGAAGGTCACCGTAGTGGGAGGTGGAACCACCAGCTTCAGAGTCAGCCTGGAGCCGGGGTCTAACCCAGCTCTGCCTCTTTCTGGGAGTGGCAACTTGTAGCAGCTCAGTTTCCTCATCTGTAAAATGGGATAATGGGAGCAGCCCTCCATAGGGTTGTGGTGGGTTACAAAGAAAACGCAAGGCCTGGCTGTCGACAGATGATGGCTGTAGCTTTTATTACGTTGATGCAAAAATCATTGCAGTTTTTGCCATTGAAAGTAATGGCAAAAACCGCAATGACTTTTGCACCAACTTAACTTTATCCTTGGCCTCACGTTCCTCATTTGCAGATTAAGGAAAATAACCTCCAGACCTGGTCCAAATCCTGCTGCTGCCTCCACTCCCGGGGTGATTATTCTGTGCCTGCTCTGAACTGGCAGGCACAGCTGGTCCTCACTTGTTTGGGACACCCCAGTCCCCAAGGCAGCTGAACCCCTCTCTTCCCTGTTCCTTCAGGGCCAGCCCCTGGCCTGAGTTCAGCCTCCTGGGCTGGGACCTGGCACTGGGCACTGGGCTCAACATGGGGCTGCTGCCATCTGCAAAGTCGTGATGCTTTTTGAGCAAGGGACCCGCATGTTTGTGTTGAACTGGGTCCCCTCAAATCATATGGCTCGTTGTGCACTGGCCTAAAGGGATTCTAGATCTTCCCTCACTCAGAAGCCAGGACCATGGTCAGGTGGGAGGAGAAGAGAAAGCAGGAAGGATGCCCCAGCTCCCAGGGAGGGGACTGCAGAGTGGAAAGCAGGGAGCCAGGGATGGAAAGGCTCGAACAGATCCCCTGTGGCACATCAACAGGACAACCGAGATTTCATCCTCCTGGGCGGGATGTGCCTCCCTCAAACCTTGCTACTGGGCACATTACCTGTCCAACATGAAAAAGAAGAAATGAGAAAAAAAAAGAAAAGAAAGAAAGAAAGAAGGAAGGAAGGAAGGAAGGAAGGAAAGAAGGAAGGAAGGAAGGAAGGAAGGAAGGAAGGAAGGAAGGGAGGAGAAAGATGGAAAGAGAGAGAAAGAAGAAAGAAAGAAGAAAAAGAAAGATAAAGAAAGAAAGAAAGAAAGAAAGAAAAGAAAAGAAAGGAGGAAAGAAAAGAAAAGAAAGGAGGAAAGAAAGAAAGGAGAGAAAGAAAGAAAAGGCTCAGGCTGGGCGCAGTGGCTTACGCCTGTAATCCCAACACTTTGGGAGGCTGAGGCGGGTGGATCACCTGAGGTCAGGAGTGAAACATGGTGACCAACATGGTGAAACCCTGTCTCTACTAAAAATATAAAAATTAGCTGGGCATGGTGGCACGCACCTGTAATCTTGGGAGGCTGAGGCTGAAGAATTGCTTGAACCCAGGAGGCGGAGTTTGCAGTGAGCCAAGATTGTGCCACTGCACTCCAGCCTGGGTGACAGGGAGAGACTCCGACTCAAAAGAAACACACACACACACACACACACACACACACACACACACACACACACCAGAAAAAGAAAAAAAGAGAAAAGACTCAAACAGGGCAAATTCCAAAACCTGCACTGTTGCTCCAGTTTTTGCACTGGGGGCGCATGAAACAAGCAGCATGGGTGGCGTCTTAGGGCGTTTTGGCTCTGGGGGGAGAAGGAGGTTCTTGGAGGGCTGGGATGGGGCCGAGGGAAAGACTCCAAGTTGGAGCTGCGTGGGAGCCTCTCACATTGGGGTGGTTGCTGCAGCCTCTTTGCTGAGTCCTTAAGGGAACTGCCGAGCAGACTATGCTCAAAGGTCGTCACGGCAGGGCAGGCCTCAAGGGTTCCCCACAACTGAGTATCTGACGTCACCCATGCAGGCTGGCAATGCTCCCCTGGGGGCTGCCCACTGTGGTTTGGGCCAAGAGTCCCATTCCCTCCTTTTCTCCTGGTCTTCCTTCCTTGACTCTTGAGTGCCACTGCCCAGGTAGCCACACTGTGCCCAAGGGGATGGCCCGCCCTCCCTGCATCACCCCGACTGGCCCCTTGGCCCCTGTGATAAAGTCCACATTTCTACCCTTTGGTCCCAGGCTCTGCATATTGTCCCCTTCCATGCCCCCAGCCTGTGGTGCTCCAAGTCAGCCAAGAGACCCCAGTTACAGTGTCCCGGCTGCCATGGCAGTGTCAGCGCTGTGGGTATGAACTCACTGGCTCTGGTTCTTTATACAAAACCTATATATACATATTCCTCCTGAAATGTCCTGAAACTTCAAAAGACAGAGAAAAGCTTAATCGCCCCTGTAATTCCAACATCCAGAGAAAATCTCTTGTAACAGGCTGGTGTCTTTTCAGTGTTGGCTGCAGGCAGTATGTGCTGTTTTAAAGCATGAGACAAAGTATGTGGGTTTGGGTCCTGCACCCCCTCACTTCACATCACAGCGTGAACACCTGCCCCCCGACCACCACTCCTTAGTCTCTATTGGGGCTGGGGAGCTAAGGGGCTGCTGGGGAACGGGTGAAAGCAGAGGATGCTCCTGGCTCCTCAGGGCAGTGATATTCTACATATATAAATAAGGATTTTCCGTGCTAAATTACTGTTTTAATGTATATGTTTGTATGTAGTACAGCCCACTTAGAGACAATGTGTGCCAAGCCTCCATGCACACATAAGCCGCACTACGTACGAACATATACATTACTTAGTGGTATATTTTGATGATCTCTGAGTATTGCCTGCCCCCAATTCCCTGCATCTCCCTAGAAAGGAAGCTTCCTGGAGGAGGTCACCCCTCCTCTCACCGATGTGCCCACCCCTCCCTCTCACCCCCTCCTTCTCACCGACGTGCCCACCCCTCCCTCTCACCCCCTCCTTCTCACCGACATGCCCACCCCTCCCTCTCACCCCGTCCTTCTCACCGACGTGCCCACCCCTCCCTATGGCCCCCTCCCTCTCACCCATGTGCCCCCACGCTGCTCGAAGGGTTCGAGGTGAGCTCCTGATGGAAGGTCGTGTTCCTGGACTTGGGGCCCAGCAGTCAAGGGCGTGTGACCCTAAGGCTGTCCATATAGAGCACCAGCCCCGGGGGTCATTTTCAGATCACAAATAGAACAACAAAAACAAAAGGGTGAGAAAGTAAGGAGACAAGAAAATTGGGGAAAAGTAAAATAAAATTGGAAGAGAAATGACTCTGAGTTTAAAGGCAGCAGTGATGACAGGAGAGGAAGGAGGGAAAGAGATTTTGGAGGAAGAAGGAACAAAACGCACACCACACTTACTGAACGTTCTCCCCCCGCTGGCTTGGTTCTAAGAACGTTGTATAGCAGCTCATTTAAGCTTCACAACAACTGTCTGGGTGGATGTCATTATTGTCTCTGTTTTCTGTGGGAAGAAAGAGAAGCACAGAGAGGTTAAGTGACTTGCCCGAGGTCACACAGCCAGTGGCGACAGAGCTGGGACTTGTACCCAGGGAGTAGTCCTCTTGACCCCTAAGTTACAGACTAGAGTGGAGGATGGGACATTTGTTGAGCACCTGACCCTTCCCTTCACCCTTTGTCCCAAAGGGAGGGACAGAAGGGCTGGGCTGAAAGAGCCTGGGGCAGTGTGGGGCCAGCCTGGGGAAACCCCACCACGAGCCTCCAAACTGGACGTCTTCTCATTATCAAGGTCATGGGGCCAAGCTTTTCTTTTTATTTTAAAGCAAACGTGGACGGTTTATGCAACAGAACGACTATATTCCACAGCCTTCAGAGATCACACAGACGTCTTCGAAGACAGTTTCCACTCCGAGGAGACGAATCAGGATGCAACTTGGTTTTCCTCTGCCTCAGGTGGGGCTCGGTTCCAGGAAAGATTTGCGAGCCAATTGTCTTCATTTCACAGCTGCAGGAGCTCTGCCTGGTGAAGTTCCGGGACTTTCCCAAATACTGATATGAGTAATTAGTGGCAGAGCTGGGATAGAAGCCAGATTTTCTTTTTCTCAAATATTTAGCCACTCCAGGCTGTCTCCAGTGGGCTTGCCTGGGGTTAGACCAGTGGAACAAGGTGCCAACCCCATGACTCTGTAGCCGGCACCACAGCCCCTGAGTGCTCACTCAGCCGTGCGGGGAAACCACAGAGGTCGCATGCCCCTCGTGCGTGGCCCAAGGCCCTGCCCTCTGCCCCCTAACCAGCTTGAACATGTACCCTGGAGGGCTGTCTTCTCTCATTTGTCAATAGGTTTAACGGGACCAGGTGTAGAGCAGAAGTCAGACTGGGTCTTCACACACATGGGATGTTCTCAAACTAGGTGTGTCTAACATGGGGTGGGGGTCATCGCAGGTTGGCAGAGCTGGTGACGTTTTTGTGGCTGTTTTGCTTAACCAGGGTAAGATGCGTAATAACTCACCGCTTGTGGCAGCCTGCACTGACCAGCCAGATGGACACTGCCATGTGCTGGAGTGGGCTCCCGGGGACACCTGTGGGCTGGGACCTCCCACTCCACTGCTGGATGGTGGGAAGGCCCCCATGGGGAGCACTTAGAGGGTCTTGGTGAAGCAGCTATTTGTGAACAGGCCCAGTTGTATTTCAGGGATTAGCGGCCCAGCCCTGCTGTCTCCATCCTCAGCTCGGTCTTGGCCCACTGCAGCCTCCACCTCCCCGGCTCAGGTGACTCTTCCTGGGCTCAACGAGAGGCTGTCGCCATCTGTAAAGTCTTCATGCTTTTTGAACAAGGGACCCGCCTCCCGAGTAGCTGGGACTCAGCTGGGACCTCAGCCTCCAGAGTAGCTGGGACTACAAGTGCGCACCGCCACGCCTGGCTAATTTTTTTTTTTTTTTTCCATAGAGACGGTGATTCACCATGTTGCACCAGGCCCAAGCAATCTCCCTGCCTCAGCCTCCCAAAGTGCTTGGATTACAGTCGTGAGCCACAGTGCCTGACCTGGGCTGAATTTTCTTCAGGGCCTCTCTCCAGGTTGAAGCCAGGGAGCGGGTGGTGGCCTAGGTCTTCTGAAGTTTTAAGCAAGCAGGGGCCTCTACAAGCTCCTTAGTGGTTGCTGGCAGGATCCAGTTCTGTGAGCCTGAGGGTCTCAGTTCCTTGCTGGCTGTTAGCCAGAGGCTGTCTGTAGTTCCTCAACATGTGGATCTAACACAGCCTCTTGCTTTACCAAAGTGAGCAAGCTGAGAAGGCCATCCAGGGAGAGACCTGCAAGAAGGAAGTCAGAGGTTTTTGAAACCTACGGTAGAGATGTTCCGTTACTCCTGATGCATTCTGTCCATCAGAAGCAAGTCACCAGGTCCAGCCCCACTCATGAGGAAGAAGTCACACAAGGAAGGAAATCTTGAGAGACGATCACTGAGGGTCATCTCAGAGGCTGCCCAGCCAGTCCTGAGTATTCGGGGGGGGTTAGCTGGACACAGCAGTGATGACTGATGCCCGCTGTGCACTGCTTGTTTGCCAGCCCTGTGCTCAAGGCCTTCTGTGAATTACATCTGACTTCAGGACGTGCATCCTGTTGGTCTCCCTGCTCACATCTAGTAGCACAGAGAAGGTTAGGGACTGACGAGGGCAGAGCCTGGTGCAAACCCCCATCCTCTTGATGCCATAGGCTCAATCTGATCACTAGCCATGATCTTGGCCTTTCTTAAAGTGCAGTGGTTTGGTCTAAGTGGCCTTGCTGAAGAAGGTGGCATTGGGTGCAATTATGAAGGAAGGAGACGCTGGTGACATAACAATCTGGATGAAGGATGTTCTCACTGGGGAAATGGCAGGTGCCAAGATGTGGTTCCCTGATGCTGGGCTGTGCAGGTGGTGATATGGCCTGAGGCTAACTCCATTTGCACATTCTGGACACTGCTACCCTCTGGAGATATGCTGCTGCCCTTGGTATTTGTATTAGTCTGTTTTCATGCTGCTGATAAAGACATACCCAAGACTGGGCAATGTACAAAATAAAGAGGTTTACTGGACTTACAGTCCACATGGCTGGGGAGGCCTCACAATCATGGTGGAAGGCAAGGAGGAGTAAGTCACATCTTATGTAGGTGGCAGCAGGAGAGAGCTTGTGCAGAGAAACTCCCATTTTTAAACCCATCAGATCTCATGAGACCCATCCACTATCATGAGAACCGCACAGGAAAGACCCACCCCCATGATTCAATCATCTTTCTTGGAGTCCCTCCCACAACATGTGGGAATTATGGGAGCTACAAGGTGAGATTGGGGTGAGGACACAGAGCCAAACCATATCAGTATTCTTGACAACAACCCCATTGCCACCCAGCCAACGTTGACTCTTGACCTGGGTTTACAAGTGACAAAATGCCAAACAATGACCAAGCCACCTCTCAGAGGCACTCCCGTGACCACGCGCCCTGGGTGGGCTCCTCCCTGCACGCAGGCATCATGAACCACAAGTGCAAGACAAATACATTGCACAATGCCAGGGGGAAGTGCACCGGTGTTAGCATCAGCAACCACCTGTACATCTCAGATAAATCAGTCCTTTCCCCATCTGGGGATCTGTTCTTCTGTTAGTTACAAGTACAAGGGTCTGCCTGCCTCACACGGATGCTGATGCTGTTAGAAGTCAGTTTTCTCTTTGTGTTTCTTGCTCTGGTTCAAGTAAGAGCCGAGAGCCAGAATTTGGAGCCAGAAAGCCAAGAGGTTGACATGGCAATGGCGGTTCTGTCTGTGGGGCTCTCCCCCAGGGTGTGCACCCAGAGAGTCTCATGTACAGATCTAAGCTGTGCTGGCTCGCAGCCGCGGGATGGGGAGGGTATAGGAGTTTCCTATGGCAGCAGTGCCAAAGGACCACAAACCGGGTGGTTTAAAACAGTAGAAACAGTTTCCCTCACAGTTCAAGAGGCCAGAAGTCCAAAATCAGTTTCCCTGGGCTGAAACCAGGGTGTGGGCAGGGCCGGTCCCTCTGGACACTCTGGGGAAGGTCCTTCCCTACACCTCCCAACTTGAGGCCGGCGTTCCGGGACTTGTGGCCGCACTGACCCCATCTCTGCCTCCATGGTCATGCGGCCTCCTCTTCTGTAGTGAAGTCTTCCTCTGTTTCCCTCTTATAGGGGCTCTTGCAATGCCATTTAGGGTCCACCTGGCTAATCCAGGATAATTTCCCCATCTTTAACTTAATCACATCTGCAAAGTACCTTTTTTTTTTTTTTTTTTTTGCCATGTGACATCACATTCACAGTTCCAGGTATCCAGATGTGAGTATCTTTTGGGAGCCATTATTCAGCCTCTGACAGATGGGAACTGCAGGACGAGGAGATGCCCTTGGCCATCTGTTAGGCTCTGGGGCACCTCTGACCTCTGCTTTGCGCTGGAGGTGCCCATTGACACCCACAGAGGGCAGTTCTAGACTGGCAAAGGTAAGAAAACATGCTAGGGTTGGAGGTGACCTTGGTACCCAGAGGGCACCCCTGGTGACCGTCGTCTCTTCATCTTCTCCTTCCTCCTGTCATACCTCAGGGCTACGTGGGACACCAAGCCAACCACCATGCCCACCTCCAACCCAGAAAACACAAACTCCAGGAACGTCCCAGACTGTCATCCTGGGGCAGAACCAGTGTGTGTGTCATGTTCCTGCAGCCCAGGCATGCCATTAGTGGGTCTCCACCCTGACCCTGAGTCGAGGTGTGAGTTTGAATCCTATCCTAGAGTGTATCACAGTCTGGGATCCTATCCCTGTGGGTTGCTAGTGGGACATGAATGCAGGACAGCTGGGGCCTGGGAAGGTGGTGCCAGGCATGGCTGGCTCCTTACACACAGGACATGGCCCAGCAGGCCAGGCTAAGACACATACACACACACAAACGTCCACACACATGCACATGTTACCCAGCAGGCCAGGCTAACACACACGTGCACAGGCACACACACGTGTCCACACAGAGGCACATCAACGGGGTGTCCTGCAGGTCAGGCTAGCTGCCCAGGCTGTTTCCACTCCCTGGTGAAGCTGCTCTTTCTTGGAATTGTTCTGCTGGTGCTGAGCCATGAAGACTTCGTCTGGGGTCTGCAGGGGTCAGAACAAAGAGATGCAGGGACCCCAGTCCCTGCTTGCTCCACGGGCTTGCTCTGATGTGCAGAGAGAAGTTGTTGAAGGTAGGAGGGCGAGTAACCTCACTGCTGTTGACTGGGTTGGGAGGAAGGAAGCTGGGAGACTCCTCCCACGCCCACCCTGCTGGAGTTCCCAGAAGGAGCATCATGAGGAGTTCACTCTTGACCAATGAACTTCACTCTCCTCTGTCCCCCAACACTCAGGAGACCCAAAAGGCAGTGGTCTGGGTTCCCAGCTAAATCTCACCTCTAATTATAGTAATCTCCATGTGTTGTAGGAGGGAGCTGGTGGGAGGTCATTGAATTGTAGGGGTGGGTTTTTCCCATGCTGTTCTTGTGATAGTGAATAAGTCTCATGAGATCTGATGGTTTTGTAAAGGGCAGTTCCCCTGAACACACATTCTTGGCTGCCACCATGTAAGACGTGCCTTTTTGCTCCTCCTTCACCTTCTACCATGATTATGAGGCCTCCCCAGGCAGGTTGAACGGTGAGTCCATTAAACTTCTTTTCTTTATCAATTACCCAGCCTCAGGTATGTCTTTATGAAAGTATGAGAACAGGAGTCTGGGTTCCCACTGCCTAGGTTAAGGGCATGCAGTCACAGAGTGGCTGCCCCCAAATTCCCTCTTTAGCACCCCAGTGTGAATTTCCTGAGGCTGCTGTAACAACTCAAACACCACACAGTGGGCAGCTGAAAGCAACAGACATTTATTCCTGGTGTGGGGGCCACAAGTTTGAGATGGAAATGTTAGCAGGGTAGCAGGGTCATGCTCGCTCTGAAACCAGAGGGAGGGTCCTTCCTGCTGCTTCCAGCTTCTCTGTGCCCCCTGGCTTGTGGCCACATCACTGCAGCTTCTGCCTCCGTCTTCAAAGGGCCTCTCCCTGTGTGTTTCTGTCCAGATTTCCTTCTTCCTATAAGGACGGCAATCATCCTGGACTAGGGCCTGCCTTAATCCGGTCTCACCGCAGTTTACCTTGAATATATCTGCAAAGATTGTGTTTCCAATAAGGTCATATGCACAGCGCCAGGGGTTGGAACTTGAACACATCTTTTTGGAGACACAACTCAACCCTAACAACTCGGTGGGTGAGACCTGATACCAAAGCACGCATCCGGCTGACAGTGTTGGTGCGGAGCCGGCAGCTCTGTCCTTGTCCCGGTAGAAATAAGGTTATTGTGGCTGCAACTGTCAATCAAGAGCTGTTTGTTGATAGCTCCAAAGAGACGGCACGATGGAGATGCCAGGATTTCACCCAGAAGGGAGCCAGAGCCCAACGGAGACAAGGAGGCCAGACAAGCCACTTCAGGGAATCCCATCTATACCCAGTGTTGAGGGTCATTGGACCCAGGCAGTCAAAGTCTACACCTGTCAGACATCTTAGAATATCAGGAAAAGGATCAGAAACACCAGCCTGAAATGTCAGGGGAGCAGATGTGAGCCGTGGGGAATCTCGAGGCAAAAACGTTTTTCAACAGCTAGATTTTGCAGTGTTGGTGAGGTAGTACACACTGTTGCCTGAATTTAAATTCTGATTTGTTATTTTCATTATTTTTTAGAGTTCCTCCCTTCTCTGATATTTATTTTTGAGATGGAGTTTTGCTCTTGTTGCCCAGGCTGGAGTGCAATGGCACAATCTCGGCTCACTGCAACCTCTGCCTCCTGGGTTCAAGTGATTCTCTTGCCTCAGCTTCCCAAGTAGCTGGAATTATGGGCATGTGCCACCATGCCTGGCTAATTTTGTATTTTTAGTAGAGACAGGGTTTCTCTATGTTGGTCAGGCTGGTCTTGAACTACAGACCTCAGGTGACCCGCCCGCCTAGGCCCCTCAAAGTGCTGGGATTACAGGTGTGAGCCACCGCACACAGCCGATTTTTTATTTTACTTTAATCTCTGGAATACATGTGCTGAACATGCAGGTTTGTTACATAGGTATACTTGTGCCATGGTGCTTTGCTGCACCTATCATCCCGTCGTCTAGGTTTTAAGTCCACATGCATTACGTATTTGTCCTAATGCTCTCCCTCCACTTTACCCCACCCTGACAGGCCGTGATGTGTGATGGTCCCCTCCCTGTGTCCATATGTTCTCATTGTTCAACTCCCACTTAAGAGTGAGAACATGCAGTGTTTGGTTTTCGATATAGCAAATTATTTGATATAGTGAAGCATTGTGCAAATGATCTCCAGGATTCACAGTAGGAGGACAATTGTGTCAGGGCCCAGAGCAGGATACTCCTAAATACAGCACCTTGGCAGGCTGAGTATTTTAAGCTGGAGGAAACTGGAAAACCACAGAAGTAGACCTCCTTTCCTTCTCTCCTGAAGACCCTCATGTGACAAGCGTCCTGCCCCACATCCAGAGGAAAGGAATGAAGACCCAGAGACCCAGAGATGAGTCTGAACAAACAGGCCTTGCTAAGTTCCCCCTCGTTCATTATGATTAAATCATACCTTCTCTTGGTCCAATTACACTTTGACATGACTGTCCCTTCTTCATTAAATCTAAGCATAAAAATACAGTTTTCCCTGTGTTTTGGGTTCTCTATATCTGAAGACTCATGTGTTATTAACCAAAGGTTAAATACCTTTGTTGTGCTTTTCTCTTGTTAATCCGTCTTTTGTTATGGAGTGTCAGCCATGAACTTAGCAATGGGTGAGGAAGATACTACTTTCTCTCCCCTATCATTGCCGCCCTTGCAGTTTGTTTTGCAAAGAGGTCTATATCACAAACAAGGCTTATATAATGAAAAGGAGGATACCAGGTTATACCAACAACACAGCCACAAATTTATCAAAAGAATGAGCAAGTTTCCCTCCCCCTACCCCAGCACTCAGCAACACACACACTACAGAAAAAGGATTTAAAGAAATCACACCAATATCTCAATCGTGGTTCTCTAGGGAGCGGTAATATGTGTAACTTCTTTTCCTTCACTTTTTATACAGATTGTGACTTGCAGGGTGGATGAAACCCTTGCGGCTTGTCCTGCAGTGCTGAGCAAAGACAGCCCTTGCTCTATCTCAAACCTAGAACCATGAGCTTTGGAGCCCTTTGAAAGCACCCTGAGTCTCTTTTGTGTGAGCAAGCACTCTTTTATTTTTGCTGCTTTACTCTGGGAGGAGGGCGGCCAAGCTAACTTTCCCAAGGGCATACCTTCAAGTTTCCAAGCTACTTGAGTCTCAGGGTGAGCACAGACTTATCTAGGATTATTTACCCAGTAATAGAAATGGCTCTTTGAGAAGTCTTTCTACCGCGGTGTCAGCAGTAACTCTTAGTTGAAATGTAAATGATTAACATATTCTATGGAAAAGGACATAGAAAGCCCATTAATGCTATATCATAGGACCTACAGATATTTGCTGTTGCTTAATATACTTGCAAAGTATAAAGGCTGTAAATGTCCAGGGAGACATGCCAACAAATACCACATTTGCATTGCAGTTTTACAGATTAGATAGAAAGTAAACAGCATGGCTCATATTTCAAAGAGTTTCTTCACACCTATTGTCCACTTGACAAAAGAATGTTACCGACTTAGGCGGAAAGGTTCTTTCTGAGAACTGAAAAATCTGGTGCCAGCTAGACCCCTTCCCAAAGCCACACTAGAAGTCCCCTCTCGGTCCCATGGTGACTTCACGGAACTCGTTTTTCTGGAAGGAGGTTGCCACCGCTTCAGTCTTTGTGCTAATGATCAACCAGGTTAAGTATCGCAATGATGGGAACAGAATATTCCAAGGACATCGTTGCCCTTCTCCAGTTGCTAGGCAACACCTCCTTCACCCGAGATGGACAAAACAGGTCAGGGGAGATACCAAAAAGAAGGCTTCTTATTTCAGGTCAGCCTCACTGCTCCTTGGAAGCGGACAGGACAGGCGAGCCTCTCTGGGGGCCACCTACTCAAGTGGCATCGTTGTCCTCTTCTCTCCAGAGTCCTCGATTCCATGGAATCGACAGTGAAGCCCCTGGGGGCCAGATTGTGGAGGGCAGGGCGGGGCGGCTGCTGAGGGCCTGATGGCGGGGGTGGCTCACCCCCCGGCGATGTGGCGATGTGGCTCCTAATAGCCGGGTGGGAGAGGGATTGGCTATTCGTCCCCACATCGCAGGGGGTGCCTCACAGATATCACAGAGTTTGTGTTCACCTTCTGCCATTTGGGGATTAATAGCATCGTCTCCTCTTCCGGATATCGGGAAGAGTATCATATGGGGTTGTACAATGTCTGCCATCGTGGGAGTATTATTAATGTTTAATAATTCACCAACCAAGTTTCTGCTGTCTTCAGGAGACTCACCTAACGCATAAGGACTCACATAAACTTAAGGTAAAGGGGTGGAAAAAGATATTCCATGCAAATGGACACCCAAAGTGAGCAGGAGTAGGTGTCCTTATATCAGACAAAACACACTTTAAGGCAACAGCAGTTAAAAAAGACAAAGAGGGACATTACATAATGATAAAAGAACTAGTCCAACAGGAAAATATCACAATTCTAAATATATATGCACCTAAACCTGGAGCTCCCAAATGTATGAAACAATTACTACTAGACCTAAGAAATGAGACAGACAGTACCACAATAATAGTGGGGAACTTGAATACTCCACTGACAGCACTAGACAGGTCATCAAGACAGAAAGTCAACAAAGAAACAATGGACTCAAACTATACCCTACAACAAATGGATCTATCAGATATTTAGAGAACATTTTACTCAACCACTGCAGCATACACATTCTATTCATCAGCACATGGGACCTTCTCCAGATAAACTATATGGTAGGCCACAAAACAAGTCTCAGTAAATGTAAGAAAATTGAAATTATATCACGCATTCTCTCAGACCACAGTGGAAATAAAATTGGAAATCAACTCCCACAGGAACCCTCGAAACCATGCAAATACATGCAAATTAAATAACCTGCTCCTGAATGATCACTGGGTCAACAATGATATGAAGATTAGAAATCCAAAAATTTTTTGAACTGAACAATAATAGTGACACAACCTGTCAAAACCTCTGGGATACAGCAAAAGTGATGTTGAGAGGAAAGTTCATAGCATTAAATGCCAACATAAAAAAGTCTGAAAGAGCGTAAATAGATAATCTAAAGTCACACCTCATGGAACTGGAGAAACAAGAACAATACAAACCCAAACCCTTGCAGAAGAAAATAAATAATGACGATCAGAGAAGAATGAAATGAAATTGAAACAGGAAAAAAAATACAAAAGATAAATGAAACAAAAAGCTTGTTCTTTGAAAAGATAAATAAAATTGATAGACCATTAGAGAGATTAACCAAGAGGAGAGAAGATCCAAATAAGATCAATTAGAAATGAAATGGGAGGTATTACAACTGATACCACAGAAATACAAAAGATCATTCAAGGCTACTATGAACACCTTTATGTGCACAAACCAGAAAACCTAGAGGAGGTGGATATATTCCTGGAAATATACAACTCTCCTAGATTAAACCAGGATGGTGAACAGACTGATAAGAAGCAGCAAGATTGAAATGGTAATTTAAAAGTTGCCAACAAATAAAAGTCTCGGACCAGACAGATTCACAGCTGAATTCTATCAGACATTCAAAGAAGAATTGATACCAATCCTATTGACACTATTACAGAAGATAGAGAAGGAGGGAATCCTCCTTAAATCATTCTGTGGAGCCAGTATCACGCTAATACGAAAACCAGGAAAGGACATAATAAAAAAAGAAAACTACAGACCAATATCCCTGATGAACATAGATGTAAAAATTCTCAACAAAATACTAGCAAACCGATATCTAACAGCATATCAAAAAGATAAGCCACCATGACCAAGTGGGTTTCATACCAGGGATGCAGGGATTGTTTAACATACATAAGTCAATAAACATGATACACCACATAAACAGAATTAAAAACAAAAAAATCACATGATCATCTCAATAGATGCAGAAAAAGCATTTGACAAAATCCAGCATCCCTTGATGATTAAAACCCTCAGCAAAATCCGACATAGAAGGAATATACCTTAAGGTACGATAAATCCACAGCCAACATTATACTGAATGGACAAAAGCTGAAAGCATTCAAGGATGGTCATTTTCACCATTTCTATACAACATAGTACTGGAAGTCCTAGTCAGAGCAATCAGTGGTATGTGGTGTGTGTGTGGTATGTGGTGTGCGGTGTATGTGTGTGTGTGGTGTGTGGCATGTGTGTGGCATGTGTGGTGTGTGTTTGGTGTGGGGTGTGTGTATATGTGTGTGGAGGGTGTATGTGTATGGTATGTGGTGTGTGTGTATATGTGTGGTGTGTGTGATATGTGTGTGTTGTATGTATCAAACTCTGCCTAAAACATGCCCCTGGTGAACACCACACACCATGTGATGTGAATGGGTTAAAAGCCTGAAGCTAAACCAAGTGCCTGAAAGATTTTAGCCTCACCAGGTATCTGTTTGCATTTCAATAACAAAAAGGACCCTTTTCTTCAAAGACAAAAGTATGTCCGCATTTCAAATAGTAAAAAATATCTCAATGAAAAAAACTCTGCGTGCCTGCTGCATGCAGGCACTGTGCCTCTAGCCAGAGATACAAAATTAACACTTTGGCACTGACCTCCTCGGAATGGACAACCTGGCAGGGCTGAGTTAGATCTGGGGGCGAAACACAGCCAGTCTGGTTCTGTGTCGTTAGAGTTGCAAACCCCAGTCTCTGCCCTGCCTCCTGCCCCACAGCAGGACCATGAGAGTAGCCAAGGCTGTCCAGGCGAGCACTGGCCCTGTGTCCTCCTGTTCCATCGGCTGGAATGCAGCAGAGGGGCCGGCCTGAGGCTGAGTGCTGGCAGAGGGAGGGCGACAGACAGAATCGCCAGTCATTTCTCTGGGGTCCTGCTGAGCAGGGTCATGGGCATTGGGCAGCCATCCTCAGAAGCCCCGGGCCCTCTCCACCTGGGCCTGGCACTCTTTCTAGAGTACATGCTGGCACCTGAGGTGGGCCAACAGACCCGAGTGCAGGACTAATTCACCTGGAATGTCAATATTTGGGTTCAGGGTGACTGAGTTCATACAAATATACCAGATATACTTGGTGTGCATTCTTGTAAAACAGGAAGAAAAATAAAACACTTCTCTGATCAAAATAGTGTTCTGTGTATGCGGAAGTCCTCCCCACAACCCCAGTGATACCAGGTCGTGTTATCAGAGTCAGAAAAAGTTTTCCAGTGGAGTGTCTCTTCCTCCTCGTTCCAACTCCAACTAATGGCCATCATGCCACCCTGAGCTGGGAGTAGAGAAGTTTAGACCTGGAAGACAGCCTAATGTTTGGTAAAAACAAAAGAACATCAAACAAACAAACAACAGCTGGGGTCCAGAGAAGCCGAGATTCTGCCTCCATGGTGCCCAACTCATCAGCAAACCCCACAGAACTCCATGATCATGTCACATTCATGATCAGGAATGCAGCCACAAGCGGAGGCTCTGGGGACAAGTGAAAACTCCCAAAGTAGCTCTGGTCTGGAGGCCCCATTAGTAGTGGCCTCGTGGGTCCTTATCAGCAATAATACCAGTGACAGCCAAAAAATCCTCCTGACTTTAACCCAAGTCTATTTCCACTGCATTCCAAAGCCTCCAGTATAAACTTTTGTACAGTCTCCGAGCATTCACCTGCAGATAACACAAACCCCGACTGGCCTGTGTTCATGTCATAAAGAGTCACATGGCCTCACAGGGTTGGGGCAGTGGTCCAGCCATGCCATCAGGGAACAATCGTTCTTTCCCTCTCTCTGTCTTGCTATCCTTGATGTTGGCCTTCATTCCCCAGGTCATTGCTTCACAATCGCAAAATGGCTGCTGCAGCTCCAGGCATTGCTTCTGCGCTTCAAGGAGGAAGAAAGAATGGGAGAAGGGAGGTGGTACCTGTTTCAGGGAAGTAAAAGTTTTCACAGAAGCCCCAGCAGATCTCTGTGTATGTCTTACTTCTTGGAAGTATTGTGTGGCCACTACTAACTTCAAGCGAGTCTGAAAAGGTGAGTATTTTTAGCTGGGCATGTCACCTGCCTGGACACAATTGGGGTTCTGTTAGTTAGGACGTGAGGAAATGGGTATTGCATTGGCAACTAATAATGCCTGCCCCAGTGGGTGAGTGAGGACACTGGCATCTCTCTGCAGGAGGGAGATGTGAGTAAAAGTGCCCAGCGTGGCGAGAGAGCTGGCACATGCCATCCAGCTGTGCTTGCTTTGTGTCTTGCAAAAATGATAAAGTCTTACAGCTAAGCTCTCCCACTTTTCAGGGAATGTTAATAAAATCTTGACCTCAGAGAATTGAGAATATCAAGTGAGGACATCTTTGCACAGAGAGGTGGGCCCCCTGGTGTGGGAGGAGGGTCTGCAGTCACCCAGCTCAGTGTGCCAAGCCTGCGTGGTCCTCCCAGAGGCCCTTGCCTGTGTGTTCTAGGTCCCACCTCGCTTCACCCCTGCCGTGCCTGGCGCTTTCAGTTCAGGCTTGCTGGCTGTCTAACCCCGTCCATGAGAAAACCCAACCACCCTCAGGAGGTGTGGGTGGAGAGACAGATGGAGAAAGACAGAGAGGGAGAGAGAAAGACACACAGAGAGAAAGAGAGAGAGGGACAGAGAGGGAGGGAGCTTGCTTGCTTCTTTCTGGTGGCCGAGTGCTACCCCAGCCCCCTGGCCTCGGGCCTTCGCCACCCTGTTTCGTGACTGCCCACCCTGTCTCATCCAGCCCCTGCTCCGGGTCCCTTATAGACTCGTGGGCGTCATTTCCTGATGATTTCAAATGGCTCCCATGGAATTCCATGACAAGAGCCATCTACGTCCTTTCCCTGTGACTCCCTGGCTCCTGGTGGTCATTTGCCCCCGCTGTGTCTTGGGGAGCAGCCGCCGCGTGTGTGGGGTGTAGGGAGGCTCCACTTGAGAACAGAAAGCCTGGCTGACTCTTCTTAGAGTGTGATGTGCTTTCATATAAAATAAGTCTAAAGAACAACGCAATGCTCACTTTTCAAAAGGGCCCTGAGTCCAGGGCGGCGGGCGGGGTGTGGAGGAAGCAGCCTTGCTTTCCTGGTTCCGGGGCAGACGTCACCCAGCCTGCATGTCCCTCCTGATTCATTCGGGAGGCCAAGTGCTTTTGGGCCTGCCTGCTCCATCCTTTCTGCACTTCGCAGGTGGCAGCCATGAGCTGTGTGTCTTATCTGCACCTGGGTGAGTCACTGGGCAGGGAGAATTATTCAGAAAGGAAGTGGATTAGGTCATTCATTGTCTGCCACAAAAGGGAGGGAGGAGAACTGTTAGAAACTAAGTCCTTTTGGCTCTTGGAAAAAACCTTTTGTGATCCTGAAGTTCAAGCTCTCACTCTACAAATAAACTGAGGCCTGGCTTTGGCAGGGCTGGCATCCCTGCCTCTCCTCTGACCTTGTGGGGGGGTCCGCCTTCCCTGCGCATCTCATACCTGCCGCGCTCGGCCCAGCCCCTCAGGTGGACATCCTGGCTGGCGGTGGCCCATCTTCTTCTCCACCCACATACCTCCTTCCTACAAGAGGGGTCCTCTGACGTCCCGTGGCCCACAGAGCCTGCTAGTGTGCTCTCAGGAAAATAAAAGAACCCCAGCACTTGTGGTGGCAATCCCACTGGTGCTGGGAGCAGTGGTTAGGATGAATTTCTGCAGGTGGTCAAAGCATGGACTGGTCCCTGCAAACAGCAGGAAGGGAAGCCTCAAAAGTCACCAACCTGGTGTGTTAGTCTGTTCTTTCATTGCTATAATAAAATACCTGAGGCTGGGTAATTTATAAGGAAAAGAGGTTTATTTGACTCATGGTGTTGTGGGCTGCACAGGAAGCAGGTGTCAGCATCTGCTTTGCTTCTGGGGAGGCCTCAGGGAGCCAACAATTATGGCAGAAGGTGAAGGGGGAGCAGGCATGGCACACGGTGAGAGTAGGAGCAAGAGAGGGAGGAGGTCCCAGACATTTTCTTCCTTTTCTCTCTCTCTCTCTCTCTCTCGTGTGTGTGTGTGTGTGTGTGTGTGTGGCAGGGTCTTGATCTATCGCTGAGGCTGGAGTCCAGTGGCACGATCTTGGTTCACTGAAACCTCTGCCTCCTAGGTTCAAGTGATTCTCCTGCCTCAGCCTCCTGAGTAGCTGGGACTACAGGAGTACGCCACCATGCCCGGTTAATCTTTGTATTTTTGGTAGAGACAGAGTTTCACCATGTTGGCCAGGCTGGTCTTGAACAACCGACCTCAAGTGATCTGCCTGCCTCGGCCTCCCGGTGTCAGGATTACAGGTGTGAGCCACGACGCCCAGCCCAGACTTTAAACAACCAGATCTCGTGTGATCTCGGAGCAAGGATTCACTCATTACCACAAGACGCACCAAGCATTCATGAGGGATTCGCCACCATGACCAGGACACCTCCGAGCAGGCCCACCTCCAACACTGGAGGGCGCATTTCAACATGAGATTTGGAGGCAACACATGTCCAAACCATATCATTTGGCCTCAGGCCAAGATTTCATGGTGGGGTTTGCTGGGTTTGCTGAGCCCAACTACCACAACCGCAGGAGGAATGATCCAGCCTCTTCTCCTGAGTCATGTCCTGGGGGAAAGGCAGCAACTGGGGGGCAGCTGCTCCTAGATCCCCAGAGACCCCACAGCCCAAGTGCCTCTGGCTTCCACCGCCCCTGCCCCAGAGAAGCCACCTGTGAACCGACCTGGCCTGCGACTGGCCTCTGTCCAGGATTCTGCAAAGGCTGCGAGTGCTGAACCTTGTTCTTGGCCCTGAGACGGTGACAGTAACTTGGAAAAACCAGGTACCTCCCTGCCACATGGGGCGCCCACTCCAGAGGGACTTGGGCTCCCCAGCTGGTGTGGCTCAACCAGAGACTTCATCTCAGCACAGAGGAGGAAGTCAGCCTGGGCACTTTTTTGAAGCACAAGTGACTCTACATGAAAGAGTGAACCAATTTTTTAAAGTTTTGAACACTACAGTGACATCATAAGCTATAAAAACATATGTACCGCAAACCTTTTCTGTAAGGAAAGGCAATTGCACATAGTACTTTGAACAGTGTCACAAGTGTGTTTGAGAGGTTGTGGGAAACAGCAGACTGTGGATTGCAGGGCCTTGCCTGCCACGGGGAGCTCATGGCACGTGTGCACCTGATCTCTGGAGCCTATCCTGCTCTTTCTCTCACTCATCTACAAGCAAACTTAGCTGACACGATGTGAGTTAAAGGTAGGGATAATGGGCCCCAATGTCATGTATAGTCACTAGAAAACCCCGAGTGTAGCAGAGCTTTGCCCCACGCCTGGAAATATCTATGTCTGCTCAGACGTCCTCGTCCTCAGCCCTGGCCCAGCATCTCTCGGAGGCCATGTCTGCTCCTCCAGTGCTCTCCTGGGCAGCACCAGAAGGCCAGGCACTCCTCAGACCCTGCGTTTCCATAATGGGGCTCCTTATCGCCCCCCAAATCTGTGCCTCTTCCATGTTCTCACAGTAAATTAAGGCATCTTGCATCCCCTTGCTGAAGCTGAGGATCTCAGTGACAGCCTCGACCCCTTTCTGTCCCTCATGTCCACAGCTAAGCACCCTTTCCGTCAGAAGGCTTCTTCCTGTGGACTCTCACATCAGTCCCCTCTCTGCATCCCTCCTGCCCTGCCAAATCCAAGCTTGTCCCCTCTTTCTAGACTATTATGATGGCCTTTCAATCACTTTCCTTTCGCCGGTCTTGATTTTTTTAATCGGTTTCTCTGCTGCAGTCTCTGAGGTCTTTACACAATACCCTCCAGCTTACGTACTCTGTGGCATCCAGGGCTTTTAGGATAATGTCAAAATTCAAAATTGGGACCTTCCTACTCCTTTCCTAATGCTCATCTTCACAAGATTTGATATTCAGAAAACACTGGCAGATGACCAAAAGTAAATAGGAAGAAAGGAAGAAGATCTGTGTGTCTTTATACGTTCTCATAAAATAGAACAAGCTATTCCATAGCACACAGAAAAATACTTAAAATCCAAATTCTCTTCCTCCCTCTCAGTACTGGCTCGAAGACTCCCCAAAATCTCCCCTGTCCTTCCCCCAGCTGCTGGCTGTGCTGGCCTCTCTCTAAACCTCTTCATGGAGGCACCATGTCATGGACCCCAAAAGCTAAGCAAAGGGCAAGTCGTCAGCCAAAGTCCTCAGGAAAGAGACATGTTATTAATTCCTCTGTCTTCTTGTAGAAGTCTGAGCTCTCCACCTGCACTATGCTTCTTTGACTAGATTGGGCTTTGCTTTAGTATTAGTTCTAAAGACCCTTGAATTGAATGAGAATCCCGTATTTTTATATTTTCTCTTTTAGGGCCCTACACCTCATAGATTGTAAAATGAAACGCTATTGAAAACAGGAATCTTTCCTAGCTTTGTCTGACCGCACAATCAATCACAGCTGCTAAAGCTATTCTCCTGACATCACAGAAACAGACCGCCTCCTAATATGTCTGTTCACCACTTCAGAAGAGCATTTACTCTGGCAGCCAAGCCCTTTTATTGTACCCCACCCCAGATCTCACTTCCAACCTTTGACCCCCTTAAGCTTTGTACATCATGAATTAGTGCTGCCAATGGCTAGGGGAGAAAAGCTGGGTTCATGGAGCAGGTATGGGTTTTCTGTGAGCAGAGAGGAGAGAGGTTAGGGAGAGGCATGGCCTGAGGCCGTCTCTTACCATCAGATACATCCACTTCAAGCCCTCTCTTTCCCACTCCCCACATCTGGTAAAGGCTAGCTGTGCCATGCTAAAAGCCAAAGATCTCCTCATGATCCTATACAACCCACATCTAACAGCGGAGTTGTGCATGGGTGTGTTCACACATTACAAACCCTCTCTTAAAACTCTGAGCTGTGTCTCACCTGAATAGACACAACTGTTTATCCATCTAAGTGTTTTTCTTGTTATGAATAAGCCCCATTTCTTGTTTGAGGAAGTGCAGGTTATGGGCAATAACGTTGAATGAATGGCAAGGAATAAAACAAAAAACAAAATTGTTGTGGTGTGAGTCCTAATTAACACTTTGCACTTTGAGCTTATTAAAGTGGATGGTTATCGATTGTAAACTGAGGTGTAAATATTTAAAGTATAGAACATTTTTTAACTGAGACTTGGAGATATATATTAATGGAAAAAGGACATATGATAACTCGTCTTTATTCACCAGAGTTTTAAGTGATTTCCACCTCTAGTTATTTGGACTGAATAGGTAATTTTGATCAGTAATCCCAATGAAAACAACTCTAAAGCTGGATAAAATGTCTTTTAAAAGTGTTTAAAGGACTTGGAGCCATAATAAGGTTGTAAAACTGTCTGGATGAAGATCTAGGAATAGAAAGAAATATAGAGAAATGCAGCTGGCATCGGGTGCTGCCCGAGTCCGGGAGGTTTCTGCTCTTTCAGGAAGAGGAGTCTGGGAAGCTGAACAACACTTTTGACTGCCTCATGAGGCAGGAGGTCAAGTGCAGGAGTCCAAGTCCTGCCAAGATTAAGGCCTTCATAATGCCCTTAAACTGAGTTGGGAGCCCAACTCTTTTTACTGAGCAGTAAGGAGGAACAAAAGGTAAACCTGTTCTCACATATACTTGTCTCAGCTTCAAGTCACCTGAGAGGCCCTAAAAAATATCACCACTGAAATTGTATAAAGGTAATCCCAGATTAATGGTATCTCCAGGCACCTGGCTGAAATAAAAGAAATTCATCTCTGGAGAAAGCAACATCCTACCAGGCCTCAAATTATTTCTAAGCAATCTCTTAAATACTTGTTTGGCATTTTGTCAAAGATAGCCAGAAGCACAGGAGGTGTGACAATCTAACTTAGAACTAGCAGAAGGAACTGGTACACAAGCACCCTAAATAAAAGAATTATCAGACACAATCTCTAAAATAATTGTGTTTATGTGTTCAAGGATATGAAAAACAAGATTTAAGATATCTATAGAATACCAAACATATTCATTTGTGAAAATTACAGCAGCTTTGGGGAAAAAAAAGAAATTCTAGAACTGAAAAATACAGTAACAAATTAAAAACGCAAGGAGCATGTTTTATAACAGAATGGAAATAGCTGAAGAAAGAATGATTAAACTGGAAGATAGGCCACAAGAAGATAGCCAGATTGAAGCAAGAAGAGTCTAAAAATGAGAAAGACAAGAAAGAATATTAGACTTGGAAGACATGGTGAAAGGACTAGAGTTTCAAAAGGAGAGGCCGGGTGCGGTGGCTCAAGCCTGTAATCCCAGCACTTTGGGAGGCCGAGATGGGCGGATCACGAGGTCAGGAGATCGAGACCATCCTGGCTAACACGGTGAAACCCCGTCTCTACTAAAAAATACAAAAACCTAGCTGGGCGAGGTGGCGGGCGCCTGTAGTCCCAGCTACTCGGGAGGCTGAGGCAGGAGAATGGCGTAAACCCGGGAGGTGGAGCTTGCAGTGAGCCGAGATCGCGCCACTGCACTCCAGCCTGGGCGACAGAGCGAGACCCCGTCTCAAAAAAAAAAAAAAAAGAGTTTCAAAAGGAGAGAAGAAAGAAAATGGGCGGAAGCAATATTTGAGAAGATAGCAGCTGAGAAAACAATTTATTTCTTTTCTTTATTGTATGGGGAGTTCAGAGTTTTTTCTGAGCTTAATTTTTAGGAAGATGAAGCACTTTTAAAGTGCTCATTAATCACTATCAAATAACTAGAGAATAAAAGTCTCTGTTTTAGATATAAGAAAACAGGACTTAAAGTAGTTCTAAACTTAAAGTAGTTCTAAACAGAGTTATATTAAAATATCACTTTTTAATTAGACTAATCAATTAATATTGGAAATAGGTTTATCTTAGCAAATATTCTATTAATATCTGTTTTGGTACTTTGAGAATATGGTGGAATGGTTTCTTAACCACTTGAAAATAGGGAAACTAAGATTGTCCCCTGACAGTTAAACCTTACAATACAGAACTAGCTGATCAGGGCAAAGATATGCAAGCCTTTCTTAATTACACAGAGTAGTGCCCAGGAAAGCCTCACTTGAAAACGACCTGAGTGATGTCACGTCTTAGTCAATTAGGTGTGTAAATGAAGGGGCAATTTTATCAGCTAAGCAAGCAGAGGAGAAGGAGGGTCACAGAGCCAAACATTGGCTCGGCCTATAAAAGCTTAGTCTAGGGGCAAGGACAATGAATATTACCATACTCCAAACAAGACTCTTACATCAAAAGATTCCATACATCTCATTTATCCAACTACTCCCTTGCTGTGATCCCAGATCCACCATTGCAATTCTCTGATGATGGTTTGGCTTCCTAGACTGTCTCCATAAAGAAAAATGGTCTTTGGTGATAGTGTGCTTCACTATAAATTGTAAGTTAGTGTTACGGTTTATACATCGGTCTCTGTTACATTGATTAATGTGAGTCTACTGCTACAGATGCATTCACTCAAAAGCCAGGGGTCTGATTCCATAGAGCTGGGAGCCAAAATGTAGAACAGGTTATATTTGTCAAGGTAATGCCATTCTATGATTTCCTTAGATTTGTTTTTCATTATTTAAATTAAAGCCCTGGCACCATCATTGGCTATTTATTTCTTTTAAAAGTTAAAGCAACATAATCATATATTTAAGAACTGTATCTACTATTAAAACATATTCTAAAACAGCTTATCCTTCTTTTACTCCCCCCCACCGACAATTCCAATACCCAAAGACAATTGATCACTCCTCATTTCTTCTGGAATTTACCATCATAACTTTTAAGTCCTGCAGACATTCTATTTATTTTTCAATTAATTTTGAATATGTTGAGGTCGGGCACGGTGGCTCAAGCCTGTAATCCCAGCACTTTGGGAAGCCGAGATGGGCGGATCACGAGGTCAGGAGATCGAGACAATCCTGGCTAACACGTTGAAACCCCGTCTCTACTAAAAAAAAATGCAAAAACCTAGCCAGGCGAGGTGGCGGGCGCCTGTAGTTCCAGCTACTCGGGAGGCTGAGGCAGGAGAATGGCGTAAGCCCGGGAGGCGGAGCTTGCAGTGAACTGAGATCTGGCCGCCGCACTCCAGCCTGGGCAACAGAGCCAGATTCCCTCTCAAAAAAAAAAATTTTTTTTGAATATGTTGATAAAAAATTAGAAACATGATGAGTCTTTACTTTTTTGGAAGTTTTCCTGTCTTTATTTATGATTGATTATTGAAATACTTCAACTATTGGATTCATATTTTCATATGTGCTTTCTTATTTTTAATGACTTTTTTTATATCATGCTGTTTTGGTTTTAAGAATGCACAAATTCATGATAATTTTTTGACGATTTCCTCTATTCCCAAAATAATTTCTTTGTCCTTTACATGTTAAAATTCTTTTTATTTGTTTTGGTTTCACTGGCATATTATAGCCTTTCCCAGCTTTATGTTTGTGGTGGACAGACCCTTCAAATGGCCTCAGTAACCTGCCCCCATCCTGGAGTTCACGACCTTGTTCAATTCCTTCCCAATTAGTGTGGGAAGGATCTGTGACATGCATCTAACCAACTGACTACTATAAAAGTGGCCAGATGTCCATGATTACAATAATGTAAAATTTAACTCAGTTTTGTTGGACTCTCTCTGCTTTGCTGGTTTTGAGGAGGCAAGTGGTCATGTTGGATAATCCACATGGCAGGAACTAAGGGCACCTCTAGGAGTTGAGGTGGCTTCTGGGCAACAGGAAATTGAAGCCTTCAGTCCAACAACTGCAAAGAACTGAATCTTGCCAACAAGATGAGTGAGCTTGGAAGTGGATCTTTTCTCTCGTTAAAGCTCTATGCAAACTTAGCCAGCCAGACACCTGGATTAGAGCTTGGCTGAGACCCAGGCAGAGGACTCAGTGAAACATGCCTGTGCTGTGTTTATTATTTAAGCATTAAAAAGTTGATAAGAAACTGTGTTTCCTTTTTTTTAATTTTAATTTTAGGTTCAGGGGTACATGTGCAGGTTTCTTATATAGGTAAACTCATCACAGGGTTTATTGTACAGATTATTTAGTCATCCAGGTACAAAAGCCTAGTACTCAATAGCTATTCTTGCTAATCCTCTACCTTCTCCCACCCTCCACCCTCAGGTAGGTCCCAGTGTCTGTTATTCCCCTCTATGTGTCCCCATGTTCTCATCATTTATCTCCCACTTATAAGTGAGAATGTGCAGCATTTGGTTTTCTGTTCCTCCATTAATTTGTTAAGGATAATGGCCTCCATCCATGTTCCTGCAAAGGATACAATCTTGTTCTTTTTTATGGCTGCATAGTATTCCCTGGTGTATATGTTCCACAGTTTCTTTATCCACTCTATCACTGATGGACATTTAGGTTGATTCCCTGTCTTTGCTATTGTGAGTAGTGTTGCAATAGCCATACCTGTGCGTGTATGTTTGTGGTAGAATGATTTATATTCTTTTGAGTATATACCCAGTAGTGGGATTGCTGGGTCAAATGGACAGAAACTTTGTTACTAAAATTTAAAAGGAGTAGCCACACAAAATATTGGCAAGGATATGGAGCCACTGCAGCTCTCAGGCATTGTTCACGGTACAGCCACTCTAGAAGACAGTTTCACAATTCCTTAAAAAGTCAAACATTACAACAAAACGAGATATTATTACAAATGTATTCAAATACCCAAAATTTGAAACGTCAACACCACAAGCACTGGAGAGGACTCTTATCAATTGCTGGTGGGATGCAAAACGCTACAACAAATTTGGAAAAAGAAAAATTAGCAATTTCTTGTAAAACTAAACATTCTCTTACCATACAATCTAACAATCATGGTATTTACCTTGGTATTTACTCAAATGAGTTAAAAATTTATGATCAGCTGGACATGGTAGCTCACACCTGTAATCCCAGCACTTTGGGAGGCTGAGGTGGGTGGATTACTTGAGGTCAGGAGTTCAAGGCCAGTCTGACCGATATGGTGAAACCCCATCCCTTCTGCAAATACAAAAATTAGCTGGGTGTGGTGGCGGGTGCTTGTAATCCCTGCTACTCTGGAGACAGGAGAATCACTGGAACCCAAGAGGTTGCAGTGAGCCAAGATCATGCCATTGCACTCCAGCCTGGGCAACAGAGTGAGACTCCATCTCAAAAATAATAATAATAATAATAATAATAAAATTATGATCACACAAAACTGTGCATGCAGACATTTATAGCAGCTTTATTCCTAATTGCTAAAACTTGAAAGCAACTAAGATGCCCTTCAGTGGTAAATGAATAAATAAACTGTGGTACATCCGTACAATGAAATATTATTCACCACTAAAAAGAAATGAGCTATCAAGCTATAAAAAGACATGGAAGAAACTTAAATGCATATTACTCAGTGAAAGAAGGCAGACTGAAAGGCTGTATACTGTATGATTCCAACTACATGACGTTCTGGGAAAGGCAAAGCTACAGAGTCAGTAAAAACCTCAGTGGTTGCCAAGAGTTAGTGGGGAGGGAGGGATGAATCAGTGAAGCACAGAGGATTTTTAGGACAGTGAAATAATTCTGTATAATGGTATCAGGGTGGACACATCATGATCCATTTGTCAAAACTCATAAAATACAAATAGCAAGTGTGAACTCTAAACTATGGACTTTGGATGATTATGACGCATAAATGTAGGCCATAGATGGTAACAAAGTGTGCTCTGCCACAGAATATCGATAGTGGGAAGCCTGTGCCATGTCGGGGAGGAGAGGGGGAGGGACCATATAGGAAATCTCTGTACTTTCTGCTCAATTTTGCTGTGAACCTAAATCTGTTCCAAAAAATAAAGTCTTTTTAAAAAAAGTTAAACACACATTCTATATGATCCAGCAACCTCACTCCTGAAATTTATTTCATAAAAGTAAAAACTTCTGTTCACACAAAAGCCTGAACATGAACATTTATTATACCAGCTCTATTCACAATTGCTAAAAGCTGAAACCAACCCAAATGTCCTCCAACAGGTGATAGATGAACAATCTGTGGTCCATCCATAGCGTGAAATACCATCCAGCAATAAAAAAGAACAAACTGTTGGTGCACTCAACAACCAGATTGAATATCAAAGGATTAGTGAAAGAAGCCTGTTAAATGCTACATGCTGCCCAATTCCCTTTATTTTTATTTTTTTATTGTTATTTTTATTTTTGAGATGGAGTGTTGTTTTGTCACCAGGGCTGGAGTGCAGTGGCGCGATTTTGGATCACTGCAACCTCTGCCTCTCGCGTTCCAGTGATTCTCTTTCTCAGCCTCCTGAGTAGCTGGGATTACTGGCACACACCTTTAGATAAAATTCTCTGCCTTCTGATCAGTGGTGAAAAAAATTTAAAAAGAAATTCTCAAAAAGACAAAAAGATAGTGATGGAGAACAAATCAGTGACTGCCAGAGCTTGGGGATAGGGAAAGATGTGACTATTAGGGGGTAGAATGAGGGAGTTTTGGAGTGATGGGAATGTTTTATATCCTGCATGGGGTGGTAGTTGCGTGAATCTACATAGCTGTTAATATTCATAGGGGTGTACACCAGCCCCCAAATTCAATGTTGCTGTATAATAACTTAAAAATGAAAACATACTTCATATCTAGAGACTGTACCATATAAAAATAAATATATACCAGCCATATGATCCAGCCACGCCACTCCCGGGTATCTATCCAAGAGAAATGAAAGCACGTGTCTGTGCGAAGTCTTTTTTTCTTTTTTTTGGAGACAGAATTTTGCTCTTGTCGCCCAGGCTAGAGTGCAATGGTGCAATCTCAGCTCACTAAAACCTCTGCCTCCCGGGTTCAAGTGATTCTCCTGTGTCAGCCTTCTGAATAGCTGGGATTACAGGCATGTGCCACCACACCCAGCTAATTTTTGTATTTTTAGTAAAGACAGGGTTTCATCATATTGGCCAGGCTGGTCTCGAGCTCCTGACCTCATGATCTACCCACCTGGCCCTCCCACAGTGCTGGGATTACAGGTGTGAGCCACCACGCCCAGCCTCATGCAAACTCTTGTAGGCAAACTACAATGTTCTTAAACAAGTGAATAAAAAAAAAATGTGGTATCTCCATTCAGTGAAATCTACTCAGCAATGAAAAGAAAGGAATCCCTGATGCAGGAGATGACATGGGCAAATCTCAAAGTAATTATGGTGAGTGAAAGGAGCCAGGCAGAAAGAGAGCACCTACTGTCTGGTTTCATTTGCACAAGATGATAGGGAATGTAAACTCACCTGCAGAGACAGGAAGTGGATGAGGGATGAGAAGGTGGGAGAAGACAGGGGGGCATTGCAAAGGGGCACAAGGAACTTCTGGGGGTGGTGGATATGTTCATTATCTTGACTATAGTGAGAGTTTTACACATGAATACATTGATATATATTTCATATAACATATATGCGTGTATTTTTAAAGTGCTATCTTGCCCCAGTTTTGAGGCCCTGGCCAGAGGCCAGTGAGTTCTCCTTTGTAAGCAGCTGATTAGGCTCTCACACTCAGGGGCTGCTATATACCTGCCCTAATCACCACAGAGCCAGGTACCAGACAACTAGGGAGAGCCCCTGTGCCTTAGAGTCTGCAGAACTGTTCAAATTAGCCAATCCACAAGGAACACCCAAAACCTAGTGTGAAACTAAATAAGTAGTGTAGTGTAAATAATCCATTACATAGTGTAATGGATAGACAAAATGTGACATACACATGCAAGAGAATGTTAATCAGTCTTAAAAAAAAGAAAGAAATCCTGTCCTATGTGGCAGCACGGACAAACCTTGAATGCATGATGCTAAGTGAAATAACCCAGTCACAGGAGAACAAATACTGTTATGATTCTACTTCCATGAGGAATCTAAAGTAGCCAAATGCACAGAAACAGAAAGTAGAAAGGTGGGTGTCAGCGCTGGGAAGAGGGGGAATGAAGAGTCCGTGTATAATGTAGTTTCAGTTTTGCAAGATGAAGAAATTCTAGAAAGCACAACAGTGTGAATAGAGTTAACACTATTAAACTGTGCATCTAAAAATTATTCAAATGGTACATTTTATGTCATGTGTTTATTACCACAATTAAAAGAACTGTGAGGTGAACAGTGTGGTTATTTATTATTATTATTACTTTTTTTTTTTTTTTTTTTGAGATGGAGTTTAGCTCTGGCCACCCAGGCTGGAGTGCAATGCCGTGATCTCGGCTCACGAGGGGGCCTGAGGGTGGGGTCTGGAAAGGAATCGGTGACAAGCCCAAGGCCCCAGGCTGGAAGGACCCATCTTGTGGACTTTCCAACACTGGGAAGCAGCGGTTGCGGAGTTTGCATCTCTGCTCATTCTCTAACTCTGCCCAACCAGGAGCGAGTCGGCTGTGTGCTTGGCTCAGTCCATAAAATGCAAACAGTGCTCCCTGTCTGCTTTATAGGAACATTGTAAAACAAAGGTAGGATTTTAAAGCATTGTAAAATAGTCTGACACTCTAAGCCACAATTCAAATGCTGTCTAATAGAATGTCAGCTTGCATCGCATCTCGAGACACCCAGAAAATGCCAGTGATGCCAAACTGCTTCCACTTCTCCCAGATGGCTCCGGTCCCTCCTGTCCTTTCCCAGGTTTTGGCTCTGCTCCATACCTGGACAATCCATGCAGCACCCTGTCCAGTCCTTGCCTGGAGGAGATGCCAGCCTCCTGTCATTTCTCTCCCTCTGGGAGAGCCCACCCTCTGCTCTCCTTCTTGTTTTTTATGTTCCTCCTGTTCCAGGCTTTTCTGGCTGTCATCAGCGTTTACACCTGGTTTGTGGTCTCAGAATGTTCGAAATCAAAGAGTTCATATCCCAAATCCAGACCAACTGAGCAAAGATTAGGTCCAAGAATGAATGTGGGTGCATGCTCTTAAAGCTTTGCTTGAGGCAATTTACAGCCACATTAGGAGGATGTGGGTGGGTGGCAGCGTCTATGCGAATCCTCACAGCCTGCCAGGCAAGGCAAAGATTCTGCCAGGAGGCAGAATCTGTGGTGGGGACGATGGAGAGGGCTGGAAGGACTGGACTCACCCACTGAGCCGTGGAGAAGTCAAGGGCACAGTACATCCGCGGCAGGTGTTGGGAGAGGGCAGGGCACTACGTGTGGGCTCACAGCAACGTCCTGCTGCCCAGACAGTGCCTGGCATGCAAACAATTGCTGAAGGCATGAGTGGCCCATGCCTTTGGTACTCCGTCATGAGGAAGTGGGACTTGAGGGCAATGCTGATGGAAGCAGACTGGTCTTGGGTGACAAATTGCAGGTGTGTTCTTCTGCCTCCAGGAAGAGACCTCAGAGAAGGGCAGATCCCAGGCATTCACAAAGCCCCTCCAGGTCCCCAGGAGGACCTCTCATACATGCTCACATCCATGCGCTAGGACCTCGGCTGCATGCCGCTGTCTGCCCCAGCAGAGGAGTTGATCTCGAAGCCAGGCTCGGTCCCTTCTAGGAGCACCGCTCTTTATGGCTCTGCTCTTCCAAATTGCTGCTCTGGGACTTGCAACTGGGGCAGGGTTGACAGAGAAAAGTTTGCACACTGAACACAGGTTGTCTGCAGGGCCCTTGCACTTCCTCCTGGCACTTTAAACCCTCAGTCGCTAGCGACTCTTCTTTCTATGTGACTGTCTTAGCTGTCAGGACAGGGGTGAGCTGACACTCACTGTCACTCCAGCATGAAAGACTGACAAGGATTGTAGTAACTCATGAGACAGCCCCAGTGAACATGGAGACTAGTCTCTAAAAGTGGCGCCCAAGCCATGACTGGCAAGGCTGATAGAACCCATCCATCCATCCATCCATCCAACCATCCATCCATCCATCCATCCATCCATCCATCCATCCATCCAACCATCCATCCATCCATCCATCCATCCATCCATCCATCCATCCAACCATTCATCCAACCATCCATCCAACCATCCATCCATCCATCCAACTATCCATCCATCCATCCATCCATCCATCCATCCATCCAACCAACCATCCATCCATCCATCCATCCATCCATCCATCCAACCATCCATCCATCCATCCATCCATCCATCCAACTATCCATCCATCCATCCATCCATCCATCCATCCATCCAACCATCCATCCATCCATCCATCCATCCATCCATCCATCCATCCAACCATCCATCCATCCATCCATCCATCCATCCATCCATCCATCCAACAATCCATCCATCCAACCATCCATCCATCCATCCATCCATCCATCCATCCATCCATCCATCCAACAATCCATCCATCCAACCATCCATCCATCCATCCATCCATCCATCCATCCATCCATCTATCCATCCATCCAACCATCCATCCATCCATCCATCCATCCATCCATCCAACCATCCAACCATCCATCCATCCATCCATCCATCCATCCATCCATCCATTCACCCATTCATCTATTCATTAATTAATTCATTCATTCTGTTTTGCTGGAGAAGCAAAGGAAACTCCCTCCCCTTTCCCAGTCGTCAGCTGCTGCCTTCCTATGGCAGGACACAGACCATGCTTTCCCTCTGAGTGGGATGCGGTCCCCCATTGCCCTACCCTCTGCAAGGCTTTCTAGTGGTGGGGGGACCTGATTGCTGTTCTCCAGCTCCCCCAACCAATCCCACCTAAGTGACTGAGGAGGAAACGGAAAGTCAGCTCTTGGGCTCCTCATCTCCAGGAGCCACCCTGAAAGAAAGACTCTGTGGCCCCTTTGCCCTCTGGATAATAAATTAGGGCTCAAGGTGCCCCTAGGGAGGCCAAGTCTGGGACAATTGTCTGGATAACTCAGTCGAAGCCAGATCTGATTTAAGAAAGTATTGAAAAAGATTTAGCTTGATGGTAAACCTATGCTTTATCAGCTGTTGGCCTTTGGACAATATATTTAATCTCTGTAAGCCTCAATTTCCTCATCCCATAAAATGAGATGGTGGGGGCACCTCCTCTGCAGGCTAGTTATGTAAACTCACTGAGATGAGTTGTAAAACGCTAAGGATGGCAAGGCCTTCACTTACAACCCACGCCTGGCTCACCTGGGATGGAGCAGGTAGACAAGTCTCCTGGAGGTACCATGCAGTCATCAGCTCATCCCCCAGAGCAACTGTAGGGATGTGCGGCGCTATAAAAGCATGAACTCTGGGATGTGAGCTCATCAGAGAGGTCAGGGAAAGCCTCATCAAGGAAGGAGAGCTTTGAGGCCAGAGTTGAGGGGATTTGGCAGCATTAACCAGGCAAGGAGGGGGAAAGAGCATGCAGCTAAAAGGAACAGGTGTGCCAGGTTCCCCAGGCAGGAGGCACTGCGAGGGGGGAGCTGGGAGAGGCCAGGCATGTGCTCAAGGCAGAGGGTTTATCTCATTCCAGACCACTGTTGGGTTTTAACAAGAAGGAGACTTGTTCAGATGTCAGAGTTTATCCATTTCCCCCCGCCCCCCCCGCATGCTGTCTTCCCTCTTTAAATCTAAAAATCAATCTGAAATTGATATTTTCCCATTAGATTGTGATCACTTTTGCTTTTTTTTGAGACAGAGTTTTGCTCTTGTCGGCCAGGCTGGAGTGCAATGGTACGATCTTGGCTTACTGCAACCTCCGCCACCCGGGTTCAAGCGATTCTCCTGCCTCAGCCTCCTGAGTAGCTGGAATTACAGGTATGCGCCACCATGCCCAGCTAATTTTTTTCTTTAGTAGAGCCAAGTTTCTCCATATTGTTCAGGCTGGTCTTGAACTCACGACCTCAGGTAATCCACCTGCCTCAACCTCCCAGAGTGCTTTTTTTTTTTTTGAGACGGAGTGTGAGACCCTGTAGCCCAAGTTGAAGTGCAGTGGCACGATCTCAGCTCCTGGGCTCAAGTGATTCTCATGCCTCAGCCTCCTGAGTAGCTGGAACTACAGGTAAGCACTGCCATGCCCAGCTATTTTTTTTTTTTTTTTTTGAGACGGAGTCTTGCTCTGTCGCCCAGGCTGGAGTGCAGTAGCATGATCTGAGCTCACTGCAAGCTCTGCCTCCTTGGTTCATGCCATTCTCCTGCCTCAGCCTCCTGAGTAGCTGGGACTACAGGCACCCACCACCACGCCTGGCTAATTTTTTTCATTTTTAGTAGAGATGAGGTTTCACTGCATTAGTCAGGATGGTCTCGATCTCCTGACCTCGTGATCCGCCCGCCTCGGCCTCGCAAAGTGCTGGGATTACAGGCGTGAGCCACCATGCCTGGCCTTTTTTTTTTTCTTCTTGTATTTTAGTAGAGATGGTGTTTCATCATGTTGCCCAGGGTGGTCTCAAACTCCTGAGCTTAGGCAATCCTCCCATATTGTTCTCACAAAGTGCTGGGATTACAGGCATGAGCCACAGTGCCCAGCCTAGATTGTGATCACTTTTATCACACTGCAACATTAGTAAATAAATTCCAAGTTCAAGTAGACAAAGTGACTCCCTTTCCAGAACATACACAATTTAAACAACACTGAATCTTGGTCATTCGCGTCATTTGCGGGCCATCCCCATGCCCGGCAGAGAATTCTGCGAGCTAATTTTAAACACAACCTTTGGTAACCATAACTGAAAAAGATGCAGTGACAATTGCTTGATGGACTATAGTAGATATTACGTGATAAAATTCAGTTTGACTTTTTTGTTGGGGGACTCACCCAGTCTTGTAAAAAGAAAGCCCGCCGTCTCATGACTGACATTTGACCCAGATTGTCAGGGGGCTTTACCGCAAGGTTTTGGGGCCAGGAAGGGAATAAGATTTCCTGTAATGGAAAAAAGGAACACTTGGTGAAGATTCTACATGGGAACGTGTTGTGTGTTGATTGAGGGCAACTCTTGGGCACTAGGAAATCCAGGTAGCTTGTCCGGTGATCGATCACGTGAGATGAGGAGGGCGAGAGAACAGAGGGGCAGCTTGCAGGAAGTGTATGCAGCACTGAATAGCCTCCAGATGTCGGTTGAGAAGAAAGCTGTAAAAAAAACGAAAAACAAAAACAACAAAAAAAGATTTAGCAACAAAGAAACAACCAGGCATATGGGAGCAACGCTTTGCTCTAGTTTTCAGGAACAAGGTGACTCACAAGCCTCGCCGGTCACCACCAGAAACCAAACCGTCTGCTAAACGCAGCGGGAATACAGGAAGGTGTTACACGTGGGGCGAGTGTGATTCTAGGCATTTCCTGCACTATTGGAACAATTATTATTATTATTTTGAGAGAGGGTCTCACTCTGTGGCCCAGGCTGGAGTGCAGTGGTGGGATCAAGGCTCACTGCAGCTTTGACCTCCCCTGGCTCAGGCGATTCTCCCATCTCAGCCTCCTGAGCAGCTGGGACTACTGGTGCACCACCATGCCCAGCTAATTTTTTTGTATATTTTTGTAGAGATGGGGTTTCACCATATTGCCCAGGCTGGTCTTGAACGCCTGAGCTCAAGTGATCTTTCTGCCACAGCCTCCCAAAGTGCTGAGAATATAGGCATGAGTCACCATGCCCGGCCTGGAATGGTTAACAGTTTTCAGGAAGAAACTGAGACTCAGAGAGATGAAGGCAATGGGGTCACCTGTGGATAATGACCAGACCCCTAGTTCAAACCCAGTCTGGTCCATCTGACTGCAAACTCCACATGCCTTTCTCTCTGCCTTGCTGCTTTCTAACGGGCAACCGTGAACCATTCCCAGCTACGCCTAAGCGCACATTTTTACATGTTTTCTTTATTACTATTATTTTATTTTATTTTACTTTTTTGAGACAGAGTGTCACTCTGTTGCCCAGGCTGGGGTGCAGTGGTGCCATCTCAGCTCACCAAAACCTCCACCTCCAGGGTTCAAGCGATTCTCCTGCCTCAGCCTCCCAAGTAGCTGGGATTACAGGCACCTGGCACGATGCCCAGCTAATTTTTGTATTTTTAGTAGAGATTAGGTTTCACGACATTGGCCAGACTGGTCTCAAACTCCTGAGCTCAGGCAATGTGCCCTCCTCAGCCTCCCAAGGTGCTGGGATTATAGGCATGAGCCACTGCGCCCAGCTACCTTTTACTAAACAGAGATCAGGATCCTCAAGCTGAAAATATGTATCGAGTCCAAAATCAAAGAGAATATTAGTTACTATCTACTTTTTCCTGGAAGCTCCATCAAATGTAGCAGAAAGAATATCTAGAGAAGAAGAAGAAAATTCAGCATTGTCACCTTTCCCTAATCTTCCATTTCAGGAGAGAGAGAGGCATATGGCTCCAAACAATTCTGTGAAAAACCCTCTGCGTCCAGCATGTTGAACCATTTGCAGGACATCCCAGGGCCCAGCGGTGAACTCTGCCAGCTAATTTTAAATACAACCCTGAGCCGCTGCTGCAGTCCCTCCATGGCCCTCACTCGGATTGTGGGGGATGCACCCAGGACTTCCCGGACTCTCTGTCCTCCGGGCTCTTCCAGGACCCGTCCCCTTCAATCTCTCCATGCCCCCTTCTCATACTCACAGCTCCCTCCAGTCCTCGTAGGGTCTCCTTCCCACCTTTCCCTGTCAAACTTCTCGAAATCACATCCGCTACCTTCAGCTTCTTACTGTTCCCCTGCACTCTGCCTCTTGCCATCTGGCGTCCACCTAGAACTCAGTGGAAATTACTGGGGAGGGAAGAGACAGGAAGGACATCTTCCTTCAAGAGCCAGTTCCTCCTCCACCACCTGGACACGCCCAGGGTGCCTGACACCTAGAGGGTAAACATCTTCTAGCCTGGACCCCCAGGACTCCTGGGTCATGAGCTTCCTGCTGGGGCAGCCAGAGGCCCAGCTGTCCAGACCCAGGGGTCTTCTTCAGGCAGGTCAAGAAGCAAAGGGAAGATGAAGAAGAGGAGGTGGAAGGCAGGCCACCTCTGGTTGGAGCTGTGCCAAGTGGCCTAAAGGATAGACTTTTCTTCCAGCTCCCCTGAGACCCCTGTTCAGCACTGTCACCTGAAGACTTGTCTGTGCTGCTGCTGATGGCCCCCTGCGCCATCTTGTTTCTCTCCAGGGTGCCCCAGCAACTCTGCAAATGACCCAGCAGGACCAACTTCCTGGTCCCATGGCTGTTGGATGGAGCTTAGGAGAGAGGGTAGATGGAGCATCGCTCATCCAGACACCTCAGAAGGGGCAGACACCAGCACACAGAGTGCCAAGGGGGAGGAGATGCGGAGCAAAGAAATGGAAACTTCTCAGGTGCGTGCACTTGGGGGCATGGAGGGGGAATGAGGGTCCTGGCGGAAGAGAAGGCAAAAGAAGGCGCCCATCTGAAGAACGGGCATGCACTGCCAAAATCCGAGGGTGAGAACACCAGGGCCAGTGGGTGAAAACGTGAGGGCATGGGCCTTCTTAGAGCAGTGGTTGTAGATTTCTAGGTGGACTCCAGGCTACAGGGCACTAGAGATGAGCAGGCGGTGAGAAGCTTTCAGCAGCAGATGCTATTTTGAGAAGTTTGGCCAGGAAGGGGAGGAAGGAGACAGCGTGAGACAGAGTCAGAGCAGGTGGAATGGCGTGGCTCCAGGGCAGTGCCCGCCGCCTGCAGGTGTCATATCCCATGGCTGGTGACCCTCCAAGGCAGCTTGACCAAGCCAGCGCTTTAGGAGCTGGAGTGGTGGAAAGACCAGAGTGAGGGTGACTTCATAATCCACTCCTTAGAGAGGCCGTGTGAGAGGAGGAAGTACAGCTGGGCAAGGCCCTTGGACATTCAGGTTCCAGGCCGTTCACCCAGTGCTGCCCCAACCTGGACAAACTCCAGGCCAAAGGGGACCAGCAGCCGCAGCTCCCTGCCTGGGGATTTCCCTGGGTGACCGCAGGGCTGGGAAGCACTGGGGAGCACCACATGGCCACTCAATGGCAGAAGGTGACTCCTTCATGAGAGCTGCCTCCAGAACCTTCCAGGCCAGGATCCGCCTGCCAGCTGCCTGTCTCCGGGAGGCTGGAGGAGCCGGGCCAGGCCACATTTGTGGAGCCTGAAGCCCCGTATGGCATTTCTCCTATTCTGTTGAGTGGTAGTTCGCTTTGTTTTGTTTTCATTTTTTTTAGTTTATTTTCTTACTTCTAAGGCAAAAATTAAAACTGCCTACATTAAAATCTGGTTAAAATTCAACATGCTGCCTGCCATGTGTCTCTGTGTCTGGGCAGCTCAAGCCACTGCCTCCTCAGCGGTCCTAATGCAGCCTTTGCCCACCGGTGCTCCTGCACTCCACACCTTGCAAACCCGGGTGACAAAGGCTCATCCTGGCCCCCATGGTGGTGACCCCAAAGCTGAGTCCCCAGCCCTCCCTTGTCGGTGTTATTTTGGAGGCAGTGATGATGCCTCATGGTCGATGGTGATGCTATCTCGGGTCATGTTTCTTTCTCTCCTCTGACTGTGATCTTGGCCTGAGCAGACCAATCCAATGGTGCTCTTAATCTGTGAGGGCTGTGTGTGTGTGTGTGCGTGTGTGTGTGTGTCTGTGCGTGTGCGTGTGAGAGAGAGAGAGAGCACACACCAGCCGTCCATCCCCCTGCAAGTCAGGCAAGTGATCCTGCCCCAGGTGGGGAGAAAACCGGGGTTCCCTCCACACTACTCTAAGGCCATAGAGCCAGGCTTCAGGCACATATCCAATGGTGCAGGTGTGCTGGCCTTGAGCGTTGACACATGACAGGCACACTGTGCTGATGGAGAATCCTGCGAAATGTGGCACTCCTCAAACACCCCCAAACGTGGCAGAATCTGGTAAAGCGAGGATAAAGGGGCTGGAGCAGGTTGGAGCAGAGAGGCAGGGAGCAGGAAGCCCGAGTGGAGCCTGGTTCCACCTCAGTGCTGGGACCCAGGGAAGCACATGCCCTTTCTAAAGCCTCAGTTTCTCAGTTTCCCCATATGTAAAATGAGAGAATCAAACCAGAGGATCTCTAAAGCCCACCTACCTAGAGACTCTGCAGGGGACTAGTCACCTGGCCCTGCCAGCAGGATACTGCTACCTGGGTCCCTGGGCCACTGCTGGTGGCTGGGAAGGCTCCCTGCTTTGAGACTGGATGAGTCCTCATGGTGATAGCTCATTGATGACCGTAAGGTGTTCCAGGAAAGAAACAATAAATGAGATGTCCCTGTTTATCAGAGCCATTACTGAGCTGTGTGGTAGATTTCAGGTCAGTAGAGAAGTGACTTTTGCCCAGAGGAGGTCGGCCAGCAGGGACCCAGTAGACACACCCGGCTGTTACAGGAAGGAGCTGCAGGGAGAAGTGCCCACACCCACAAGGTTTAAGGAAGTGTGACCCACCCCTGCAACAATTTTCCTGGGAGCTGATTTAAAATGCAGATGCCCGGGCCCTGCCTCAGACCCACTGATGCAGCGTCTGTGCAGGTAGGACCAGGGAATCGCATTTTACACCAAGTGTGCCAGTGGTTTTTATGCATATGAAAGTGTAGAAAACCCTGAGAGGCTGGGCAGCAGTTTGATTCTAGAAGGGAATGCTTTAATTCCTCCAAAGCTGGCTAGCTTTTATTTTAGTGATAAGGTCTCTTGAAAGTCGACTTGGAGATTCCCTTGTTTAGACAGCTGGGTTAACGGGCGCCTTGCTTTTTGTGCTTACATAAATAACCCTTTTCCTGTTCACTGCCTTCTGGACTTACGGCATCACCGTCTTGTTCCCTAGGCATTCACATTGGCAACTCCTGTTCCAAGAATTATTATTTAAGACAGATCTCAAGTTTCGGGGCAGGGATGGTGTCTTACTCATCCTGGGCTTCAGGGCATATATGTAACAGATGCTCCAGGTAATGCTTGTTGAAATGAACTAAAATGAAATGCTTGAATGAAGGTCGCCAGGCTTTCAAGGAAGCCCCATGCAATCACCTTATCATCCAATAACCACCCAGTGCCTTGCCCAGAGCATGGTATCAAATTGTAAAACACACACACCCAGAAGATTGGTTGGGTCTCCCCACAACAGTTAAGGAAGTAACTGCACCAAACGATAAACTGACTTGTCCAAAGTCCTCCCCAATAAAAGCTTGGCTGAGATCAGGTTTCTGAACCACCAACACCCTCCAATGAGCTGACTGTTCCAGATGTGAATAGTAGAAATAAGCCAAGAAGAAATAAAAATAAGCAATTTTCTAAATTACCAACACACTCTCGATATTGCCAATTTGTTCAGAAAACAATAATTTGTTTAATGCCTGGATTCTTTACCCAAGATAGTTGTGAAAATGAGCCAAATCTACCTTCTAAAGAATTCAGTGCTGTTCTTTCTAAGTGGTCTCCACAATTGCTCAGAAGACTCAATGCTCCCTTCTCCTCTTCATTTCTTCTGGTGTCCTTGACCCAGAGAACTAATACGGTGGTTCTCAAACTCAACTGCCCCTGGAGAGGTTTGAGAACTACTGTCAGTGAGCTTCATTGCTTACAGATAAAAGTGGAACCACAGGGACTGAGCCCCAGGCATTAATAGTTTAAAAAAAATTTCCCAGGAGTTTCTAATGTGCAGTAAGATTGCAATCCACTGATGTGAATAACATTAGGCCACCAACCAGCCCTTCTCCCCAAAACAAACATAAGGTACTTTAAAAATGAATGGGAAAAACTCACTTGGGAGAGAATAAGACAAATGAAATTCAAATTGTTCAAAAATTCTCACACCAAGCAATGAAACTGTCACGCAGAAGATCCCCTCCCCAAATAATAGTTCATTGTTAACTGGCAGTTGACTGATTTAGGTGCTCTTGGTAACCTCTTTTGAATTCAGTTTTCTTCTTCCGGAGTAATTAGGTGAAGCAGTGACGTTAATCCTGGCTGAACATTGGAATCACCTGGGAAGATCGAAACGCACCACCACCTGCGTCTAGGTGTGGGCTGGACATTGGAATTTTTTTTAACGTTCCAGGTGGTTTTAATGGGCACGCAAGATTGAGAACTACTGATTTATCGTTTTCATCAAAAGTCTGTCTGGTAAACTCTTCAGTCTTTTTCAGTCTGAAGTCTTTATTTTGAATTCAATCTTAGTAAAAATTTGGTGGCTTACAGAATTTTAGGTTGAAAGTCATTTTCCTCTGACTTTTGAATATTTTCACTCACCACCTTCCTCTTTTTTTTTTTTTTTTTAGACACAGTCTCTCTGTGTTGCCCAGGCTGGACTTGAACTCCTGGGGCTCAAACCATCCCCCTGCCTCAGCCTCCTGAGCAGTCACCTTCCACTCTTAATGTTGGGATGTCAGCTCTTAGCCTAAACTTTCTGGCTTTGTGTAGGTTTTTTTTTTTTTTAATCTTTTTTGCTCTAGTAGCCTTTAGATTTTCTCTTTTTCCTCGATATCCTGCATTTCTAATGCACTGCATCTGACTATGGATTTATCTTTATTTATTCTCCTTGTTTCTCAATGTTATCTTTCTATTTGGAAAATCATGTCTTTCTTCAATTTTGGAAAATTGTCAGATATTTTAATCTGGATATGTCCTCCACCATTTCCTGTATTCTCCAGTTCTGGAACGCCTATTAGATGTATGTTGGAGTGTCTTATATTATTTTCCATATTATTTGGTCTCTTTCATATGTTTTTACTTCTTTGTCTCTCTGTCCTGTTAGCATTAATTCCTTGGTACAATCTGCTCTTTTTCTCTTTAACTGCATTTACTTGTTTATTGTTTATCTCAATATTTATAGCTTTTTATTTTCAGAATCTCCAATCCCTCATTTATCTTATCCACGTCTTCATATTGATAGCTGCTCAAGCTGTTCACAGCACCCTATTTTTGTTTTTCCCTATGGTTGTCCCTTCTTTCGCCTCTTTGAACATTTATTTAACTCTTTGAACACAGTTAAATAAACCCTCTGATGATTGGTCTATCATTTAGATTTCCTCGGACGCGTGCTCCAATTTGTCGCATTTATTGTAAATTTTTTCAAGCCGTGTATTTTTCTCCTGACTTTGAAACACTTTTTTGCAAGCTCCCATTGCTTGGTTTGTTTAGCTCTCCTTCTTCTCTCACCTCTCTGTCGTGGCTGGCAGGCCTATGTTTAACTCCATCCCGAACTTCATTTCCTTCCAAGGTCAGACAAGCAGTCCTTATCAAAGCGACCTGGCCTTTTACTCCCGGGAGCGAAGTCCAACTCCTACTCTTTGTTTCCTAAAGAGGCTGACTCCGGGCTCCTGAAGCACATACCACAGGTGCCCCTTCCCATTCAGGAGCTGGGACCCTGGTGGCTCTGCCCATTTCTACATCTGTGGGTTCTGCCTGCCTCTTCTGTGCATATCCATTCCCTTCCTAACCCATAACATTTTTTATTTTTAGGATGGCTTTGTAGGTAGAATATTTTCTGTATGCATGTTAAGATACTTTTGAGGGAGGGGGGAGGGATTGCATTGGGAGTTATACCTGATGTAAATGACGAGTTGATGGGTGCAGCACAGCAACATGGCACAAGTATACATATGTAACAAACCTGCACGTTATGCACATGTACCCTACAACTTAAAGTATAATAATAATAAATAAATTTAAAAAAAAAGAAATTATTACAAGTGCAACTTTTTTTTAATAAAAATGCTGTATTAGCATGCAGGTTTGTATTCCTTTAGACTAAACTATTTTTTCATAGGGTGTACATATTATGGTTAGTTTACTTAATTTTACATTTGAGAAATTTTAGTTTTGTATTAAAAGATAGCAAACAGGTACCTAAAATATGCACCCAAAGTATTCACAGCATTTAAAATTTGCCTTTGTATGACCTTTTTTAAAAAAATAGAAATTAAACAACAAAAAACATTAAAAAAAAAAAAAAAAGATACTTTTGAGTGCAAGAAACAGAAATTGCAATTCAAAGTCTTTAAAATAAAGCAATTGATGGCATCATGCAACTGCAAATTCAGCAGTGTCTGGTTGCTCTAAGAGGCTGTGCGCCTAGCTTGCACTTGTCCTTCCAGGTTGCCTCCGCAGCCCTCTCTGTCCCAGCAAGCTAAACTTACAGACTTCCATTTGAATTCAGCAAATGGGGAGCATCAGCAGGTGATCATAGTAGAAAGCAAAGTGAGTTTGGGTATTTATTTCCCCAGCTGTCTCCCTGCCCCACAGCCAGGCTGGTGCAGTCTCCTCCCAGAAGGCCTATCCATGAGGCTCTCAGTCTTCAGGTTCTGGGAAGGTACCTCCTAACCCGCCTTTCAGAACTTGGTGGTGGAGAACAGGATGGGGACACCTCCTCCCACAGTCTCTAACTTCAAGTAAGTACTTCTCTTATCCATTCTACACCTTTTAAAACAGTCATTTTATTAAACTTCCCCAAATTTTCCCAATTTCAATGTACCCTTTACTGGGAATTTGATTAATTTAAAAGGTCACCAAATGTCAAGGTATTTTTGTGTCTCTGAGCTTCATCCTAAAAGTGGTTGGTTGACAGATGGCCACAGCAGTCATAGTGGATACACATAGTAACATTCAGTGGCAGAGAAAGACGTCTGCCCTTTACAGAGCAAGGGATTTTTTTCCAGCAGCTTCCAGTCAACCTCCCCAACATTTCATTGGCTTTAACTGGTCTCCTGTCCGTTTCTAAGCCGATTCCTAGCTACCAGGGAAATGCCTTGTGTTGATTGGCTTAGAACTGGGGGCTCTGACCAATTGCTTTCAAGGAAGCTGGAATTTCAATGGTTGGTTTAGATTCTCTAGAGCTGAGATCCATCCTCTAGGGAGACCTTACCATTTCTGCTAAGTTTGGGAGGACAGAAGATGAAGTGGTGAACCTGAGAGTGTATTTGGATGATTGCTGTGCATTCTCCTTTGCTGTGTTGCTTGGAAGTCTACAGAAATTCACAGTTCAGAAGGCATTTGTTATTTGAAAGTAATGGCCCCTAAAAACTTTCATCAGTCTCCAGACCCAACACAATTATCCAGACCCAAAATGCCCTCAGTTCCCTTACCTGAGCCAGAACTAAAAGACAAAGCACTGCTTGAAAGATTGAATGAGATCATGTGTCATTCACACCAAGTGGGGAGGCGGCTGGCCTGGTTTAGGCACAGCTCTGTGACCAGCTCCTCCCAACCTGCTTCGTCCATGAGTCAAAGTCTGACCACACTCCAGAGGACCATTGTGAAGGCCGGGGGATTGCTCAGAGTGGGTCAGATCCCAGCTGAGGATCAACCTTTCTGTGCAATGTGGCTCTCAGGCAGTTTGTTTGTTTGTTTGTTTGTTTTTTCGTTCGTTTGTTTGTTTTGAGATGGAATCTCACTCCCGTCGCCCAGGCTGGAGTGCAATGGCGCAGTCTTGGCTCACTGCAACTTCCACCTCCTGGGTTCAAGCAATTCTCCCACCTCAACCTCCCAAGTACCTGAGACTATAGGTGCCCGCCACCACACCCAGCTAATTTTTGTATTTTTAGTAAGATGGGGTTTCACCATGTTGGCGAAACTGGTTTCAAACTCCTGACCTCAAATGATCTACCTGCCTCAGCCTTCTAAAGTGCTGGGATTACAGGCGTGAGCCACTGTGTGAGGCCTCTCAGTTTATTTCGGGCTTCATTATTAAGTCATTTTTTATTTCCTGAGAAGAGAAATGAGAGATCCCATGAACCATTTCAGATCAATCTATTTGACTACAAAAATACGATTATTTAATGGAGCACATGAAACTTTCAATGATTCTTTACCACCTTTCCTTCTCTCTTCCTTCCCTTCTACCATCAGTAGAGACTGAAGTGTCCTCACTCTTCCTGGGTGAATCTTGACCTGGAGAATGGAATTGCTGAAAAGAAAACAAAGGATGACAGGGGTGCCTGTGTGAAAGTGTGTGTCTATGTGTACCTGTACGTACTTGTGCCTTCCTGCTTGATATGTATACATGTGACTTGAGTGTGTGAGCTTGTGTGCATGGGAGTGCACAGTTGCACACACCCCACTGCATACATCTCCTGAGTGCCTAGAAATCAAAACTAGATAGAATTTAGACATCAACTAATTCAGAATCTTCCTTGACCACAATGAACTTAATTAGAGCAAAAGACTTAGAAGTCTGCCAATATTTACCCATGCTCACGCTGCGTCAGAAAAAGAATTTGGTGATAACAACAAAATGGAGAGAAGGAAATATTCAACTTTCCCTAGAAATGTATATGAATTGAAGGGGTGGCCTGGCCCTCCATACCTGTGGGTGTTTCTCATTAGGTGGAAAGAGAGACTTGAGAAAAGAAATAAGACACATAGACAAAGTATAGAGAAAGAAAAAGTGGGCCCAGGGGACCGGCGCTCAGCTTACAGAGGACCCACAACGGCACCGGTCTCTGAGTTCCCTTAGTATTTATTGATAATTATCTTTACCATCTTAAAGATAACGGAGTGGCAGGACAATAGGATCATTGTAGGGAGGAAATCGGCAGTAAGACATATGAACAAAAACCTCTGTGACATGAATAAGTTTAAAGGAAAATGCTGTGCCTTGAGATGCATATGCAAACATCTTCATAAACCTTTTAACAGCATTGTTTCATCCTATCACATGGGGAGAAACCTTGGACAATACCTAGCTTTCCTTGGCAGAGGTCCCTGAGACCTAAAGGTCGTGTAGGTGTCCCCGGGTAGTTGAAATTAAGAGAATGGTGATGACTTTTAACCAGCAAGCTGCCTTCAGGCACTTGTTTAACAAAGACACATCCTGCACAGCCCAAAATCCATTAAACCTTGAGTCACCGCAGCACATGTCTCTTGCAAGGACAAGGTTGGGGGTAGGGTCACAGAACAAAATGGAGTCTCTTATGTCTACTTCTTTTTATATAGACACAGTAACAGGCTGATCTCTCTTTCTTTTCCCCACAATGAATGACTTATTTATGCTTTCATTGAAAGAGAAAATCAACTTATATATATTACTTGAATTATGAACAACACTCTATACGGTTACAAATCATCTGATACTTTCAATATACTTACTGTGAGAAAATTTTGCAAATATTTTCATCTGTGCAGATTTGTAGGCAGCACATTTTTAATGCCTGAATAAGACCTGTAGGGATTAGGTCGCATCCACATATGTTTATCTGGCAGAGAAAGTTTGCGTAGCACATGTGACCTCAAACGGTGCAAGACTCCAGGCTTAATTACAGGAAAATCCTAGACAGTTCTATTAACATATTATTCTTGAGTTAACCAAATAACACAAATTGATTAACAATGTGTTAACTCAAGAATAAAATCAAATTGAGAATACTAAGGCTGATATTAAGGGTAGTTTATAAGCAGAAAGCAGAAAGCAGCAATGGAAAACCGCAGCCAACTCAAAACAACACCAATGATAAAAACAAATTCAAAATCTTCAGCAATCACAATCACTGAATATGTTCCTAAATATTCTTCCTCCTCGAAAAAATAACCTTCTAAGAGATTAGTAGGTTGCTTTCCACTTAAATTCTCATTAAGTCTTTTATAAGGCATTCTTACACTTGCTTTTTAAACTCATGCTTTTATTGTGAAACATAACATCAATAGCTTTTCTGCCAAAGGCCAGTTTCTTTTTCCAGGAGGCACAGTAGCCTGGATTGACCTCAATCTGTGCTTGTTGGGAATGTCCAGAGTGGCCGGGGGTGGGGGTGTATCACTAATAGTAGATAAAGAAGAAAAGATATTTAACACAGATCGAATTATTCCAGGAGGTATGGCCTCATATTCAGAGGTGTAGTGTGTTAAAAATAAGCCTTGTTGGAGGTTGCAGTGAGCCGAGATCGCACCACTACACTCCAGCCTGGGTGACAGAGTGAGACTCCATCTCAAAAAAAAAAAAAAAAAAAAAAAAAATCCAGTAAAGACCACATTAAGAGCAATAGGTTGTCTATGTTGTATAAATTCTCTTACAAAAGGAATGAAAAGGAAACAATGTTCTAATGTTATAAAAACAGTACTCACAAAAGTTTCCAGAAACAGTATTTTGAAGTCAGCAGAGCTCAAAGAAATTAGAGGAAACTGAAGACTTTGTAATGTTCTCTGGGAAAGATTAGCTCAAAAGGCACATCTGGGACAAGAAGGCTGTATGTCATAGAGACAAGGAGAGTTAGGATGGAATGGTTTCATCCAATGAGAGCTTGGGGAAAAAAACAATGTGGCAAATTGGAATTTATATACATATGACATCTGACCTTTTTAATGTGTGTCATGAAGTTAACACATTTTATATTTTAAGTAAAGATCGGACTAATCCACATTGTTAAATTGTCTATGGATTTTCTCATAGGACAGTGTCTTTAATGGCCATCGTGGCCTAGTTCCAGGGATATGAAGAGTCCCTGAGTCCCTGGAGTTCGCATCATAGTCACGAACGTGTGTTCTTTCTCTTAAAGAGAGCCCCTAAATTGTACAAGCTACAGGTCCCAAAAAGGGTGAATTTTATCAAACCCCAACAAAGACAATGAAAAAACAAGAGTACCAACACTTAAAAAATTAAGTTTGGGAGGCCAAGGTGGGTGGATCACAAGGTCAGGAGATCGAGACCATCCTGCCCAATATGGTGAAACCCCGTCTCTACTAAAAATACAAAAATTAGCTGGGCTTGGTGGTGGGCACCTGTAATCCCAGCTACTCAGGAGGCTGAGGCAGAAGAATTGTCTGAATCCAGGGGGCGGAGGTTGCAGTGAGCCAAGATCAGCACCATTGCATTCCAGCCTGGGTCACAGGGCAAGACTTCGTCTCAAAAAAAAAAAAAAGAAAAAGAAAAAAATTAAGGAATAACCTGTGTAGATTAGGGGTTTAAAATGCTTGTAATATTTCAGACAGTTTGGACTACTTGAGAATATAACAAATTGGACTTGTGATTGCAATTTAGTATGTTTTTGAGGCATTAGTTTAGATCTTTGTTATCAAGCTCCAAACAAATCTCTTCTGTTTCTTGAAACATAACCATATTTATAAATGAATGCTATTAAAATTATATATGTACTTGAAAAAGTTTTGTTAGACAACTGAAGTACTTAAAATGAAACTAAAAATATTTAAAAATGATAAATGCAATTCAAAATATTTAAGAACATTTAATAAACAAAAACTGTAAAGCCCCTTTTCTGAGTGATTATCAAAATTCTCCAGATTTCTAAGTAGAAAAAGAGGAATTGAACATAAAAGCCTAAGGAAAAACCAGGTTTTAAAATTTGTAGCTGTTGAAAAATCAAATATTAAATTTTTTTTTTTGGAAACGGAGTCTCGCTCTATCGCCCAGGCTGGAGTGCAGTGGCCGGATCTCAGCTCACTGCAAGCTCCACCTCCCGAGTTTATGCCATTCTCCTGCCTCAGCCTCCCGAGTAGCCGGGACTGCAGGCGCCCGGCACCGCGCCCGGCACCGCGCCCGGCTAGTTTTTTGTATTTTTTAGTAGAGACGGGGTTTCACCGTGTTAGCCAGGATGGTGTCAATCTCCTGACCTCGTGATCCGCCCATCTCAGCCTCCCAAAGTGCAGGGATTACAGGCTTGAGCCACCGCGCCCGGCCTAAATTTAAAGTCGTTGCAAATCGTCTTTCATAAGCGTAAAAGATACTCCACGGCACCATGAAATCCAAACGGAGAAATAGAAGTTATCTCTGTGAGTGGACTTCACATGCCTGTTTTAAAGTCTATGTCAGATTTCTCATAAAATTAATTTTCCTGGAAAGAATGCCTATTTTTTTTTTAATTGAAATCAAGCATGGTGGCTCATGCCTGTAATCCCTGCACTTTGGGAGGCTGAAGTGGGAGGACTGCTTGAGCCCAAGGGTTTGAGACCAGCCTGGGCAACATAGTGAGACCTCATTTCTACAAAAAAATAAATAATTAGGCAGGCACAGTGGCTCACACCTGTAATCCAGCACTTTGGGAGGCCGAGGGGGGTGGATCATGAGGTCAAGAGATGGAGACCATCCTGGCCAACATGATGAAACCCCGTCTCTGCTACAAATACAAAATTAGCTGGTTGTGGTGACACATGCCTGTAGTCTTGGCTACTTGGGAGGCTGAGGCAGGAGAATCACTTAAACCCAGGAGGCAGAGGTTGCAGTGAGCCGAGATCATGCCACTGCATTCCAGCCTGGTGACAGAGCGAGACTCCATTTCAATAAATAAATCAATAATAAAAACTTGAGATGGGTTAGCACTATATTGCCTAGGCTGGATTCCAACCCCTTGGCTCAAGGGATCCTCCTGCCTCAGCCACCTGAGTAGCTGGGATTACAGGTGTGAGCCACCAGGCCCGGCTAAGATGCATATTCTAATGATGGCTTTTCTCATCTTTCCTCTGCATTGGCGTTTATTCTGGAGTTGTGGTGCCCCACCCCATTTGAGGAGTGCCATCTCCTTATGCAATTTCTTTTCTTTCTGTGGATTTCCATGGCTGCCTCCGCCTGCCTGCTGGTCTCCGTCCAGGACCAGGTCTCACCGTGACATTCGCAACCCCTGCCTAGAAGTCAGTGGAGTGTCCCTGGCCCAGCATCTCAGTTTTTCCCATCCTGCTGAGACACCCTCTTGTCCCCAGGCCTGCTTGGGACCAGTTTGCTACAAACATTTTAGGAGGGAGGTCTGCAGCACTTTTATTTCAACCTGCACTCCCAATTCTGACCCTGACTCCTAGTCTCTCTGGATGCCCTCTGGGCCCCGTGACCCCTAGACCCAAACCACCCAGGACCCCTGGGGCAGGAGCCCTTCTTCAGCTGGTGGCTGCAATGTCCCTCGCTGCTGCTGCTAAGCGTTTCTGTTCCATCTCTGCCCCACAAAAGGTGTCCATCTGGATTTTCGGTAGTTTGGTTTTTTTTCTGGCTTGCATTACATTTCTATTGGACAGTGCTTATCTAGGCACTGGAAGTAAAATGAATAAAAGTTTAATAAAGGGTTAATAAAATGTTCCCAGTGGGCTGATCGCTAGCAAGGTGGCAGACAGAAAACCCAGTGAGGAATTCTCTTATCGATGTGTCCACAGCAAATGAGAAATTGCATGCTAAATGCCTTGGTAACAACCAGATCTGTTTTCCAGTCTGTGTCTTCTTGTTTTCTCTTTATACAGTTTACCTATCTGTGTGTTTTGAGACAAATTTATGAAGCACCAGTCACGGTATCAGGTTTTAAACTATGTCCAAACGTATCTGTTCCATTTTTATCAGAAAACAATTCAGAATGCTCATGGGGAAGTAGGCACATTCCCAGCCTTGCCGTCACTTGACCTCCAGCAGTAGTGGCCTCCTGGGCCCCACTCCGTGACGCACGATTTTCCCAGGTTCCCAGGTCCCCACCTGTATGAGTCCAGGTTCCCAGGCCCCCACCTGTATGGGGCGGCAATAACAAATCCCACAGGCCAGGAGCTTCAATGTGCATTTATTGGTTCAAAGTCCTGGAGGCTGAAAATCCGAGATGAAATTATTGGCAGGGCTGGTTCCTCTGAATCCCCTCTCCTTGGCTTGCAGACGGCATCTCCTCCCTGTGTCCTCACAGGGTCATCCCTCTGTGTGCATCTGTGTCCTCATCTCCTTGTCTTACAGGACATAGTCAGATTGGACCAGGCCCACCCTAATGCCGTCATTTGAACTCGATCACCTCCACAAAAACCCTGTTTCCAAGTAAGGTCACGTTCTGAGGTATGGGGGTTAGGACTTCAACATATGGATTTTGGGGGACACAATTTAGCCCAAGCACCCCTTCACCTTGTTTTCCTCCTGTCCCCCCTTGAGCTTTCTGCTGTGCCCCAGGGCACCACATGAGGCTCTTGTCTCCAGCTTCATTTCCTGAGAGATCCCAGCCAGCACTACCGCATTCAATCTTGTCTTGACACCCACATGGGAAAGACTCCCACATTCCTGCTCCCAGCCCGGGCCTCTCCACAACTCCAGAGTTGGGTACTCAGTTGCTTCTTTGACGTCTCCCTTTGGGGATCCAGAATTCATATCAGATCTGACTTGTTTGAACCCCAGTGATCCTTTCAACTTATCTTTGTCCACTCGGGGATGGTGCCTCCATCCCTCCTGGACTAGAAACACCAAGTGCTGTCTCTTCACTAATAAGGAGAGAAAGGCAATGAGTTACCTGTGCCTCTTCTGAACTGATCAAATGAAATGGCAGACAAGTAAAGGCACGGAAAGGAAGAAAAAGGGTTGGAACTGTGCACTGGTGCACGGCAGGTGGACTGCACTGGTCTTGGTCTCCTCCGCCTGCTTCACCTGCAGAAGCAGAGACAGATGGGCTGGCAGGGGTCTAGGTTGGAGGAGTCCAGGTAAAGGGCCCACCCAGGTCTCAGTGGCTTGGGAACGATGGGTTCAGACTTCCCAAGCACTGCAGAGAAGCTAGGATGGTTCCAGAATTTTCCTGTGAGCTCAAACGGGAGATTTTCTGGAAAGCTGGAGCCTAGAAGTCCTGGGAGAAAGCTGCATGGCCGTGGCATTTTGCGAACATTGCAAGAGTAAGCTATTTTCATTGCAATCCTGAGAACGGCTGTCTGTTTCTGTTCATGCTCTCTCTCCTCTCTGGGTGTCCTGGCCGTAGTGCAATGGCCTCAGGCACACCAGAGCGGTGCTAAGGGAGTGGGAGGTGCACCGAAGTTGGAACCAGTGAGTAGTTCTTATGTTGTCGGCAGTCATGTGCAGGTAATTTGTGGTTAACTCTGAGCCGTGGGAATGGCTTCCAGGAATACACGTAACACACACAGTGCCTGCTGGGTGGCAAGGTGCAGGGCCAGGTGTCTCCCCACCACAGAAGTACAGTATGCCCTACATTGCCCAGCACTTTAAGTTTTCGGGAAATGGAGTAGAGAAGGGAGTGTTAGAATTCCAGAGCCAGAAGCTACCATGTCAAGAGAAGGCTGAAGTATCCTTCCAAGTGCTCAGCAGGAATGCTATTTTTGTAATTACTGTCCTAAGAAGTAAGCAAAGTGCATGCACCTCAAAGCTGTAGTTTAACAGGAATTATAATATTAATAAAATTATTATATTAGTTTTGTGGATTTGTGATATTATGATACTGCTGGCTTTTTAGAATTTGTAATCCATTTTATTTTATTTTCTCGTTTTAAACAAATATGATCTGCTTTGGATCTGCTCTTGTATTTATAATCGTGTATACTATTTCTTAGGCAAGGTCCCCCACATTGTATAAGCTTCATCCTCTACAAAACTTGCATAGGCCCCTTGTAGGCTTCTTACAAATATGCCTCATCCTCCCTCCAGCAGCACTGAGCACCCAGAGTTTATGCAGAGTGGGTGCGTCTTGCCAGTGCTGACACAGAGAATGAGCCAAAACCAGAGAAAACCCGGCCCACCCAGCCAGCTGTGGACTGCTTTGGTGCTTCCTTCTCTCTTCAAAGCACTTCAGATCTATTATTTCACATGGCCACTGGCTGGGCAGATCACCACATCCCCACGTTACAGAGGTAGAGGCTGAGGCTGAGGGCTCGGTGGTTGACAGACAGCCATCTCGCTCGAAACTAGGGGTCTGGAGCTTGAATGCAAACATCCTGGGCTCTGGTCCCTGCCTGGATATGCACAAGTCCACATAAATGCCTGGCGAGGCTGGCATTTCCGGTGGCAACCAAGATGTGCCTAAGGAAACATTCTCTCCTCCAGGCCCAGAGGCTGATGTAGCTCCTGTGGGTGCGTCTGGTCCAACTGGAAAAACCAGCAAGCCGAGCCCCTGGGGTGACTTCAGGCTGACCGGGGAGGAGAAGTATTTTCAGATGCAGGTAGTGAGAAAAGTAGCAGAAAGAAAAATGCTGACTCGTTCAACAAGCGGACAAATCACTGCAATCCCAGCGGGTAGAATGACAGAAGCGGATCCTGGGGCCATCACCTCGACCCCCAGGGCAGTGGATGCACAGCACGCAGGCGCGGGCAGAGGACGGGTCAGGACTCACTTTCATCTCTGTCCTTCCACTTCCTCGCTGGGTCCCCTGTTCCTGCCAGCTCTACCAGCTTCTCAGCTTGCCCCTGGCTACCAACACAACTCCCACGTGGGACAGGGAATGCAGGGAATGCGCTTCCAACAACCTTACCCCTGGCCAGTGCTTCCTTCTGGATCCAAAAATAAAGCTGGAGTTTTGGGAACCCCCCCTCCCTCCATGCTGGGTTGTCTGGGTGCAGATGGATCACCCCTAGGGTTTGTGCCCAGGCACAAGTCTGCTGGCACCCACTCAGGGTGGCACTGGCCTGGCTGGTGCCTTCTCCGCATCCCTACCCACCTTGACTGCACGGTCCCTGGCTACACAGTGTCCAGCCCAACTACACGGAAGGTAAACACAGCCCCGTCCCCCTCCCCTCTCCAAATCCAGCCCAGCCCCCGAATACCAGGCAACATTGAACAACACGCTCAGACCCTGTGCTGCCTCTGGAAAACAGGGTTACTAACGCCACCTCCCAGCATTATTCCAAGGATGGAATGAGAGAATATTCAGGAAACATTTATCAAAATACTGGACCTATGACACATCGCTTAAAAATCGAACCTACTGGATTACAGTCCTATTATGAATGATGAACATTTTAAATTGGAATATTTATTGTAATTTTTATAGTAGGTATCACAGGTTCTACATATCAAAAATATTGACTATAAACTCTCCCTTCTATGGTTTTGCTCCTGTTGCTCTGAGTGTCTTTTTTTTTTTTTTTTTTTGAGACAGAGTCTCGCTCTGTCACCCAGTCTGGAGTGCAATGGCGCAATCTCGGCTCACCACAACCTCCGCTTTCCGGGTTCAAGCGATTCTCCTGCCTCAGCCTCCTGAGCAACTGGGATTACAGGCATGCGCCACCACGCCCGGCTAATTTTTTTGTATTTCTAGTAGAGATGGGGTTTCTCCATGTTGGTCAGGCTGGTCATGAACTCTTGACCTCAGGTGATCCACCCCTCTCGGCCTCCCAAAGTGCTGGGATTATAAGCGTGAGCCACTGCGCCCGGCCTGCTCTGGGTGTCTTGTATTGATTGCCACAAAACCAGAGCTGATGTGGCGCCATGAAATCCACTCATCCTCCCAACTCCTCCTGATAAAATGGTACTCAGCTAATAATATCTTTCTTAAGGAAAATTTTACAAACTCTAGGATTTGTAAAATCAGTAGTGCATGTGGTTCTTCTGTCATTTTCTCTTTATTGAATTTCAGGACAGGGGAGGCATTTTCCATATGAATATTAAGCTATCACTAGGTGGGGGTCCGGCTCCATGTCTCCATCATCGATGCCATGGGTGAAAGTATGAGTTTAAAACTTATTTATTTATTTATTTTTGAGAGAGTCTCTGTCGCCCAGGCTGGAGTGCAATGTCACAATCTCAGCTCACTGCAACCTCTATATCCTGGGCTCAAGTGATTCTCCTGTCTCAGCCTCCCGAGTAGCTGGGATTACAGGCATACGCCACCACGCCTGGCTAATTTTTGTATTTTTAGTAGAGACGAGGTTTCACCATGTTGGCCAGGCTTGTCTTGAACTCCTGACCTCAAGTGATCCACCCACCTTGGCCTCCCAAATTGCTGGAGTTATAGGTGTGAGCTACCACGTCTGGTCAATGAGTTTAGAATTAAGAAACAGGGCTGGGTGCAGTGGCTCACACCTGTAATCTCAGCACTTTGGGAAGCTGAGGCAGGAGGATTGTTTGAGCCCAGGAGTTCAAGACCAGCCTGAGCAACATAGCAAGACCCTGTCTCTACAAAATATATATATATATATATATATATATATATATATATATTTTTTTTTTTTTTTTTTTTTTTTTTTTTCTGGAGACGGAGTCTCACGCTGTTGCCCAGGCTGGAGTGCAGTGGCGCGATCTCGGCTCACTGCAAGCTCCGCCTCCCGGGTTCCCGCCATTCTCCTGCCTCAGCCTCCTGAGTAGCTGGGACTACAGGCGCCCGCCACCGCGCCCGGCTAATTTTTTGTATTTTTAGTAGAGACAGGGTTTCACTGTGGTCTCGATCTCCTGACCTTGTGATCCGCCCGCCTCGGCCTCCCAAAGTGCTGGGATTACAGGCTTGAGCCACCGTGCCCGGCCTACAAAAAATATTTTTAAGAAACCTAGCTGGGGCCGGGCGCGGTGGCTCAAGCCTGTAATCCCAGCACTTTGGGAGGCTGAGGCAGGCGGATCACGATGTCAGGAGATCGAGACCATCCTGGCTAACACGGTGAAACCCTGTCTCTACTAAAAATACAAAAAATTAGCCGGGCGCGGTCATGGGCGCCTGTAGTCCCAGCTACTCGGGAGGCTGAGGCAGGAGAATGGCGTGAACCCGGGAGGCGGAGCTTGCAGTGAGCTGAGATCGCGCCACTGCACTCCAGCCTGGGAGACAGAGAGAGACTCCGTCTCAAAAACAAACAAACAAACAAACAAACACACAAACCTAGCTGGATGTGGCAGTGCATGCCCATAGTCCCAGCTACTCAGGAGGCTGAGGTGGGAGGATCACTTGAGCCCAGGAGTTTGAGGCTGCAGTGAGCTGTGATCGTTTCACTGCATCTAGCCTGGGTGACAGAGCAAGACTCTGTCTCTAAAAAAACCACAAAGGTTTAGGGAAAAAACAGACAGAAATGCTGAGGATCGAGCCACAGGCTTCTTCCCCAAGTCCTGGCCCTTGGCATTTTAATTCCTCCAGCTGGTTCCCTTCTCTCCCACCCCTTGGTTTTACGTCAAGCTATCATCATGGGGATTCTCTAAAAGTAGAAACACTTTTTCTTTGTCTCTTTCTCTTGGGGTTGATCCGGGTCTGAAAAACACACATGAAAGAATTTTGACCACTGTCAGATGCTGCCCAAGTATGAGAAGGAGAGGCTGTGCTTCTTCAGAATCCAGCAAGCACCATGCTGTTGCCTTAGGTACCTCGTGGGCGTTCATCTTTTCAATCAGCCTACAGCATAGACATTCTGTGTCTGATCTCACGAATGAGGTAATCGAGGCTTAGGGAATTTAAGCAACTTTTCCAGATTACACATCTCAGGAATGACAGTTCTGAGGGTTAAGACCACTTGTCTGATGTCAAAATCAAGATTGTAACGAACTTGAGCAGAACACACTGGTCAGCCAGTCCCTCTTTACAGAGCACGTAATCGTCCCAAGCACAGAGTGAATTCCTGGAATCAAGAGGTGTCAAGGGGGTTATAGAGTCTGGACTCCAGGAGCTTTTATCCCCAACAAAACCGTCTTCTAAGTAAAGAACTGTGCCGTTGATTACCAGAAATCCTCCTGGTCACTGACTGCATTTCTCCCTGCTCTCTTACTGCCTTACACCCCAGCAGCCAGCACAGTCCCTGCTACTGAACTGGGAGCGCCCTGATGGATTCTGCTCCCCATCCCTTCTCCAAGCATCCTTCAGGTGCTGTCCTCTGCCCCCACCCCCACCATGCCCAGCAGCCCCCTCCAGCTGGTCACAGCCACCCCCATATGCCATCCAGCCGCCTGGCCAGGTGACACCTCTCTGGCTGCTTCTCAATGCTCCCATGCATCGTCGGAAAGGGAGATCTCATTGGCTTTCACCAACTTGTGAAATAAATGCAAGACTGCTTATGACTTTTGGATGTGGAGCCGCTGACTCTTTGCCCTTGGGGTGGGATCTATATTCTCTCCCTTTTAAGCTTCATGGTGAGGACGGTGCAGGGGCAGCAGGCTCAGGGAGGAGTGGGGAGCTTCGTCAGAAAATCAGCTACGACCCAAAATTCAAGCTTACAATCCCAGCATCCGTGTAAGAGCCACAAAGCAGAGGACAGGGCTTGAATACATCATTTCTTTTCCTCTGTGTGTGTGTTTGTTTTGTTTTGTTTAAGTAACACAAGAAATTCAGGAAGGGCCAGGCGCAGTGGCTCATGCCTGTAATCCCAGCACTTTGGGAGGCTGAGGAGGGTGGATCACCTGAGGTCAGGAGTTCGAGACAAGCCTGGTCAACATGGCGAAACCCCGTCTCTACTAAAAATACAAAAATTAGCCAGACGTGGTGGCACACACCTGTAATTCCAGCTATTCGGGAGGCTGAGGCAGGAGAACTGCTTGAGCCCGGGAGATGGAGGTTGTAGTGAGCTGAGATAGTGCCATTACACTTCAGCCTGGCCAACAGAGCAAGACTCTGTCTCAAAAACAAAACAAAACAAAACAAAAAAAACCCCACCAAAACAAAACAGAAATCCAGGAAGACACTAAGCTCTGGGTGCATGTACTATGTGTTTTAATTTAATTTAATGTAACTTAATTTAAGAGAGCTAAGTAATTAAACATGAGGCCAAAGTACATAAGAAAGTGTCAGTCTCGGCCGGGCGCGGTGGCTCAAGCCTGTAATCCCAGCACTTTGGGAGGCCGAGGCGGGCGGATCACGAGGTCAGGAGATCGAGACCATCCTGGCTGTCACTGTGAAACCCCGTCTCTACTAAAAAATACAAAAGAAAGTGTCAGTCTTTTATTGCAAATATGCACACACTCTCGGATGAGGTTCTCTGGTCCTCAGGTGTGGGGGGCCAGGGAAGTCACGCCGGCGCTCTTGGGTGATGTTCTCCGGTCCACAAATGCGGGGGCCGAAGAAGTCACACCGACTCCTGCGGGCGGCGGACTTTTATGCATTGGTACTGGAAGGGGGAGGGCAGTGGGCGGGATAAGGGCATGATAGGGGCATCTCCGTAGGCGTGGCTGGGTAAGCTTCGATCTCTTCGGATTGACATCACCTGGCGCATGCTCGGTTGATCTGCATCTTCCCGGGGCGGGCTGCATTTTCCTGCGCGCGGGAAAGTTGGTGAGGAAGAACCCGGAAGCAACATGGATTATGCCTTCTTGTTCACCTTCCTCCATCTTGTCCCTGCTCCCTCACCCAAACACTATGCAAATGTTTAGAAGCAGGGGCAGGTTCCAGGGTCTTTCCAAATGAAAGAAGTGGTATTTTTTTCCCTGATGGTAGAAAAGAAACTGAGGAAATGACCAAGATTTTCTTCCCTGGTGACCGCATGGACACCCTCTTTATTTTCTGGATTAAGAGGGGCAGGGCCTAGACGCCAGGACGCCTACAGCTTCCTAGCAACAGCAGGAGAGGAAGACAGATGTCTCTGGGGGATGCCACTCCCCAGACGCCCCAGGAGTTTGTCCATGGATGTGCACCCCTCAGAGAGGTTCTCTCCAAATCTAGGTGGGGTTCTGAGAAGCCCAGGACCCCTCCCTGCATTTCAGTGGACTCAGTAGCTGTCATTGGAGTCCCTGTCTTACCTTAAAGTCATGTTTCTAAACCATTTCAGCCGTAGACATCGGGAACTGTGTCCAGGTCTAAGAAGAGAAGGAGCCAATAGCCAGTGGTGTAAAGTTATTTTTACAGACAATCTAACTCAGATGACTTAAAAAAGGAAAGGTAACATTAAATTATAAACTCTTCATCTTTGGTGAACTAAGGACTAAACTCTGATTTTTTATCTTGCCCAAATTCCTATCTAAGGGGTCTGGGAAGTCATTTCCTACAAACCATACATTTTCGTCAGATGGGTTTTATTTAACCCTATAAATCGTGACTGACTTTCCAATCTAACTCTGGCATAACATTATGTGACAAAGAAGAAAATCAAAGTATTTTACCCCAAAATGTGTTTCTTTGCCATATTTTGAAGTGTCCTGCAAAGATATCCTTTGTGGGAGAAAATTTGCATCTGTAAAGAATCTCTATTAACATAGCCAGATCTTTTTTCTTCCAGGCCCTCCCAATCCTGAAGAGATTAACTAAGAGCCCATAAAGGTCTGAATAGGAAGCATTTGTTATCAATTGCCTCTAAGGGCAGCCACTATAAGACTTCACAAGAACCTTGGTCTCCACAATCTTTTATCTTAACCTGAGCATTTCCTTTCTACAGATCCCAGGTCTTTAGACAAACTCAACCAATTGTCAACCAGAAAATGTTTAATTTGACTGAGCACAGTGGCTCACGCCTGTAATCCCAACACTTTGGGAGGCCAAGGTGGGCGGATCACCTGAGGTCGGGAGTTTGAGACCAGCCTGACCAACATGGAGAAACTCCATCTCTACTAAAAATACACAATTAGCCTGGTGCGGTGGTGCGTGCCTGTAGTCCCAGCTACACGGGAGGCTGGGGCAGGAGAATCGCTTGAACCTGGGAGGCAGAGGTTGCGGTGAGCTGAGATCGTGCCACTGCACTACAGCCTGGGCAACAAGAGTGAAACTCCATCTCAAAACAAACAAACAAACAAAAAAGTGTAAATTCACCTAGAGCCTGGAAGCACCCCCCACACGCCCCCCTCCCCCACCTTTGAGTTGTCCCGCCTTTCTGGACCATACCAATGTATTTCTTAAATGCATTTGATTGATGTCTCATGCCTCCCTAAAATGTGTAAAGCCAAATTGTGCCTGACCACCTTAGGTGCCAGGACCTCCTGAGGGCTGTGACATGGGCCATGGTCACTCAGATTTGGCTCAGAATAAAATTCTTCAAATATTTTATAGCGTTTCACTTTTTTCATTGACACATGGCTGTGTTTTTATGTATTTATCAACAATGGAAGCAAAAGAAGAGGGTGCAGGGGGCTCACAGGCCGTCTCACACCAGGTGACCTGCAGGCAGAGGCACCTAGGGCTGGGTTTGTGGGGAGGGGTGGCCTGGGCCCACCCCCCAGGTGAGGCTCTCATAGAGGACAGGGGGATGCCCCCCAGAAGTCACAATGCAGAGCTGCTCCTCACTCTTCCAGGCTGAGATCTGACTTCTCAGCCCACCAGAGGCAAAAAGAGGACAGTCTCACGGTCCCCAAGCCCAGAGACCACTGGGAGGGGAGCAAATGGGATCTGGACCACCGACCTTAGCTTCACCTCAACCCCAAGAATGCCTGCCTTGCTGGAGGCAAAAGACCTGGAAATTTGCATTGTTTAAAAGTCTGGCTTTCTCAATAACTCTTATATGGAATGACATTTGTGAATCACTGGAGATACTACATATACACCCCCAACACACACACACACACACACACACATATACACACACATACACACACACATACACACACACACACACACACGTGATTATTCTGACCAGAACTTTGAGCATTCTGTCCCTTATATGAGGTGCTTCTGTCTCCAGTCACAGCCACCCTGGTCAGGGGACCCCTGCTTCCCATCTGGGTCCCCTTTCCCTCACTGACAGCCAGCCCAGCCAGCACTGACCCCCATAATGGCATTTTCTAAACTCCGTGGCCAGCCAACCCTGCTCATCAGTGGCACACTCTTCTGGTTTTGTTTGTGTGTTTAGTTGTATGCGTACTTTCGATCCACGAAGATAAGATCTCGCTGGCATTAAGCTATTTTTATCCTTTAAACATGATTTGAATACTTATGCTCTGATCCTGCGTGAACTGCCTTTGCAGTTTTATGGTGAGAAAGCAATTGTGTCATTACTTTCAACTTTTGGGGCAACAGCCTTGTCAGTCACTCCATCTAGAACAACACATACTTCATTATTGTTATTATTATTAATTCTGTTATTTTGCTTAATCTCACGCTATAGGCAAGTTCCTGGCCTATGATCCTGTCCGGTCCTATGCTGTGACGTTATTAGTGGTTTTGTATGTGCCCAGTTATTTTTGGATGTTAATTTATGTATTTTTCTTTTGTTTTTCCCTTTTCTCTCCCTCTGGCAGACTGGAGCTGGCTGTGGACTTTATTTCTCAGGAGAAGGAGGTGGCAGCTGGAGAGAGTGACCCGTGGGTCTTCCTGGCTTTTCCTTGGCCAGCTAGGTCGCTCCGGAGCTGGGAGCCAGAGTTCCGCTGAGCTGTGGGACCGAAGGCCACTGGCTCCCCTGCACCTGCGGACTGAGACGCCCACCTGCTGAGACCCAGCCTCTGTGTGCTTAGGGGTCCCCCTGCTACAGGGTATTGAGGTGAGGTCTGCCTTTGCCCAGTGTGACAGCACTGCTTTCAGAGCTTTGAGAAGGCTGTTATCATTTGTTCCTTTTTGAACTTTCTACCTCCCCACTCAGAGAATATTTCTGGAGATAGAGTTTTATAACTCCTGCTGCATAGTTGGTGCCTGCTCTCGACAACATTAAATCTATTTTCAGTGCCCCTCCTGCCACAAAATAATGTTTTTATTTCTCACATCCCTGGCAACACTGGGTTTATTTTTATTTTTCGTTACTGTCTGATGTACATGGAATTTTAATACTTTAATATTGTCCTCATTCCTTTCCTTCCATGTCTGTGCCGTGCACTTTTTTCAGGTGGACGTAAATTGTTTTCACAGCTTCTTGCTCATTCGTATCTTTCCTGGAATTCCCCCATTCTGCCTCTCGTGGGCAGCCCCAGAGCTCTGTCCACGGCTGACCCTCCCTCCCTGGGTAGCTCCTCTGGGCCCCAGCTCTAAGTAGCACTTCCCTGCTGACGACCCCCAAGTTCACATCTCCATCCCCTCAACTCCAACTGCCTGCCACCACCTGCACTTCACTGTTTAATTAGCACCTCAAGTTGAACCTGTCCAAGGCCAAGTTCTTGATGTCATCTTGCACATCTGCTTTCCCCACCTTCGTCAGTGGCGGCTCCATTCCTTCAGCTATTCAGACTAAAATTCCTGGGGTCACCTCTGACTGCCCAGTTCTCCTTAGCCCCCATATTCTGTTTGCTAGTCCTCCACTCCCATCCCCCGCTCTAGGATGTCTTGGGCACTATTGAACAAGCCTTCTGCTAGGACCTCCCCTCCTTGGCACTGCTCCCAGCACTTCGCTTGTAACACAGCAGATAGGCCGGGCGCGGTGGCTCACACCTGTAATCCCAGCACTTTGGGAGGCTAAGGTGGGTGGATCACTTAAGGTCAGGAGTTCGAGACCAGTCTGGCCAACATGGCAAAACCCTGTCTCTACTGAAAAAAAAAAAGTAACACAGCAGAGAGCAGACTGTTTCTTTTGAAGTGTTAACCAGGGTATGTAATTTTTCTGGTCCCAGCCATCCAGAATGCAATCCTGAATTCTTCCTGCAGTCTTCAGGGCCTTCCGTAATGCACTCTTACTGCCCTCCTGAAAGCTCTTCCCATGCAGAGGCACCTGCTGCTTCTCCTGCACATGGGCACCCTCCCAGACTCCTGCCGGAGATGGAGCCCCTTCAATAGTCAGGTTGGCCTCTTTTCCTGGCTTTACTTTTTTTTTTTTTTTTTAGCGCCAGCGCTACACTTCCATTATTTGTTAGTTTCTGCCTTCCCTGCTGGGACAGAAGCTGCAGGAAGCTCCATGTTCTGCTCTCTGAACTTCCAGGCACAGGTGGGCAGTAAATGTGTGCAGCCGCCCTGCAGAGCAGATGCAGGGGCGCAGGTGTGGGGCCTCCATCATTTTCCTCATTCTTTCTTTTTCTTTTTCTTTTTTTTTTTTTTTGAGACAGAGTCTTTCTCCATCACCCAGGCTGGAGTACAATGGTGTGATCTCGACTCACTGCAACCTCCATCTCCCGGGTTCAAGTGATTCTCCTGCCTCAGCCTCCCATGTAGCTGGGATTATAGGCGCCCACAACCACACCCAGCTAATTTTTGTATTTTTAGTAAAAATGGAGTTTCACCATATTCGTCAGGCTGGTCTCGAACTCCTGATCTCAGGTGATCTGCCCACCTCGGCCTCCCAAAGTGCCAGGATTACAGGCATGAGCCACCGCGCCCAGCCTTTTCCTCATTGTTTCCAAGCTAGGGAAGTTAGGAAGTGGAGAGGGTGCACAGAGGGAAGCCAAGGTGGTTCATGTGCTTGGCGGCAGCTTCTGACCTCCATCATGCGGGGAGACGGGTCTCTGGAGCTCGCTGCTGGGCATCAGGGGTTGACCAGACCCCAGTGCCTCCTGGAACAGCTTAGGGCAATGGTATTTCAGTTCCCTGCAGGGCTGCCACTCAGATGCCCGCAGGGCTGGGGAGCTCCTTCCTGCTCCTCTAAAAGGTGGCCCAGTGAGCCAGGTCTCCCATATTTTAAAGAGAAGCTGGAAAGCTGAATCTTATGTGAAGTCTCCTAGTTTTAAAATGTCAGTTCAAATGTTTGTAAATTTCTGTATTTCTAGTAAGATACATTGTATCTGGTTTGGCCCACTACAGTCAACTGACAGTTTTGTTCTGGGTCAATCTAAAGTTAATTGATGCATTTTTAAAAGTTGATGATTTTTTTTTCTGGCCTCCAGCGGTATATGTAAGTCACAGAACAATTAAGATACAGAACTGTGATTCAATGTTACAACCCATGTAGAAGAGAGTTCAGTTTTAAGGTTTAGTTTCTTTCATCTTACAAAATAGGATATGGACAGATAATTTCACCATGAGTTTGTTCAATATTTTCTTATGAATATGAATACATCATCCTTTCCATAGACATTTTAAAGCATCTGCAGGAAAGTGTCATGTTAAATATACATATCCTTCATTACTACGAATGTGAAAGTCATCCCTACATTTGTGCAGTATACAACCTGAACAACTACACATGGCAACCCTAGGTATGGATATCTCTTTCCAGCCCAGTCCAGCTCTAGACTGCTTTGCAAGTTGCCTGAATTCTCTACTTCTTGGAAAATATACCTTGGATTTGGCTAGCTCTTTGTCGTTCACAAGTCTCTCTTTATTCATTGGTTAATTTAATCCTTCATGACCCAGAAATATGTTATTATGCCTATTTTATGGATAAAGCAACTAATTCTCGGGGAAGCTGAGCAATTTTTCTGAGATTACAGAATTAGTTACAGGTACAGTGAGGGGCAAAGCTGTGCTCTGATCTAAGGGGTCCCTGGAGCTGAGATGGTCCACCCTGCATGACTTGGTGCATCTTCCTTATCCTTTGGGCAGGTGGGTATCCTCACCCCCACCCCGGCACCCATAGTCCACCCTGGGGGTGAAGTTCAGTCCCTCCCAGTGTGCTGCCTGGGGTGACCAGGAGCCAGTGTTTCAGTGAGCAGTTAAATGCCGGGCCGAGCCGGCTCACAGGCTCTGAGCACAGGTGCTTTCAGCTTCCACATGCCTCTCACACACAGGGCTGGGTGGCTCCCAGGAGGCGAGCATACTCACCGCACACATGCCTGTGACTTCTTGTCACCTGTGATGACCTCATCACCTAAAAGGTCTAACTCACCTTGAGCAGGAATCTTGAAATTCCTGACCATTTTTTTTTAGCATCTCAGATATTAAAACAATTTTCAAACTGCCATTAGCCTAAGGGATTGCAGGTGATTTTTGAAGGACAGAGTAGGTAAAGAAGGAAGTAGCTTCTGCACTGCCCCCCACCCCTTGCTTTCTTTTTATAGTAGAATTCTTTTTTTTTTTTTTTTTTTTTTGAGACGGAGTTTTGCTCTTATTGCCCAGGCTGGAGTGCAGTGGCACGATCTCAGCTCACTGCTACCTCCGCTTCCTGGGTTCAAGTGATTCTCCTGCCTCAGCCTCCTGAGTAGCTGGGATTACAGGCGCCCACCACCACACCCAGCTAATTTTTGTACTATTAGTAGAGATGGGGTTTCATCACGTTGGCCAGGCTGTTCTCGAACTCCTGACCTTGGGTGATCCGCCCATCTCGACCTCCCAAAGTGCTGGGATTACAGGTGTGAGCCACCATGCCCGGTCTTTTTAAGTGAAGTAGAATTCTTCACTGTTTTACAGCAGACATTTTGTTGCCATGATTGGAAGACTTTTACAACCAGGAACATAGCCGCTGTTTTATTTTCTCTGTTAGTTTTATTGAGTAGTTTATCACTGTATAGTTGGCACTGGTTATTGGCAGACATAGGCTCTCCAAATCCCTAACACACCAACACAAAGTTGGCTAATTAGTCACAGTGATAAACGAAGTCACGCAGTGCCTGGGAGGCAGGAGGGCAAGGTTGGAACCCCCTGAAGATTGGAGTTGGGATAAGGTGGAACATTCCCTGTCAAAGGGTCAAAGGGTCGAGGAGTTGGTGAGGAATGGGTGTGGACCATGTTGCAACAGCCCAGGCTTGGTGAGGACAGCTAGACAAGGGGTTTAAGGTGAGAGATTCAAAGAATCTTAGGGCACAGAGTTGCTGCTTTCCATTGAAGAGCTGATAGATCTTTCTGGAGGTTTCCACGAGAAATTTGCCCCATTTCATTTACTGGGCTGGAGTCTCCTGGAATGACTTTGCCAGTCACGTGAATGGAAACAGTGGAAGAGCAAAGTCTCTCCTTAATTACACAGGGAACTGTTTGGGGTGCCGGGCACAGGTGGTTTAAGTTCTCATTTCTGTTTTTTTTTTTTTTGACAGAGTCTCACTCTGTCGCTTAGGCTGGAGTGCAGTGGCGCGACCTCTGCTCACTGCAGCCTCTGCCTGCAAGGTTTAAGGATTCTCCTCCCTTAGCCTCCCAAGTAGCTGGGAGTACAGGTGTATACCACCACGCTTGTCTAATTTTTGTATTTTTAGTAGAGCCATGTTGGCTAGGCTGGTCTCAAGCTCCTGACCTCAAGTGATCAACCCACTTTGGCCCCTCTAAGTGCTGGGATTATAGGCGTGAGCCACTGCACCTGGCCAAAGTTCTTGTTTCTTAAAGGACAGATTTACTAAAGCTGCTATGGTTTCCAAAATCAGTGGGAAAAATGGGCAGTTGTGTATTTGAATCTTTAACTATACACATTTATAAATATAAATATACATTTAACTATATTTATATTTATGTATATATACTGTATATATGCCTGTTTGTACACATATGTGTATACACGTGCATACACACATACACATACATGTGCATAGATAATTAAGTTGTTCTCAGCATGTGATATATCCCAGAATCTGGAAGCAGAGGTGCTCAAGTAGGATGAACTGTGTTGCTGGTTGGTCATTTGGCTTGCTCCTGACCGGGTGCTGGGAGTGATAACAGCAGGCTGGCAGTGTACTGCTTCTTTGTCCCTGAAGAAATGAGAGAGGAGTGACCTAGCCATCTGCGACATGCAGCCACCCCAGGGTCGCTCCTGTTCAGCGCAGAAGCCCATCGCCCCCATCCCTATGGATCTGCATGTTTCAGGGACCCTTTGCTCAGTCCCTCTTTAGCTACATGTCGTGTTTGTTTCTCTGTAAACGCAGCGATTCAAGGGTTTTGTGAACCTTACTTTGGGTCAGCCATTTTCAGGAAAAAACAAAACAAATGAAAAACAGGTGCAGTTCCCTAAATGGACTCTGCGCCAGCGGGGTTTTGGGACTGGGAGGAGTTGAAGGGGGGTAAGTGCAGCAGCAGAAGCAGTGCCTGGCCGCCAAGGCTTTGGGAGCCCCAAACTAACCCAGAGCCTCAAAGGTGTTTAAGCGTGAGCACCGCGGGAGCATCCGTGGAAATTTTTTTTTTTTTTTTTTGAGACGGAGTCTTTCTCTGTCGCCCAGGCTGCAGTGCAGTGGTGCGATCTCAGCTCACTGCAAGCTCCGCCTCCCGGGTTCACACCATTCTCCTGCCTCAGCCTCTCGAGTAGCTGGGACCACAGGCGCTGGCCCCCACGCCCGGCTAATTTCTTTTTGTATTTTTAGTAGAGACGGAGTTCCACCGTGTTAGCCAGGATGGTCTCGATCTTCTGACCTCGTGATCCTCCCGCCTCGGCCTCCCAAAGTGCTGGGATTACAGGCGTGAGCCATCATGCCTGGCCAGCTTAACCTATTTTTATGAAGTTACTTGCATGTATTTTAGCTAGAAAAAAAATGTACAAGGATCAAAAAGCATATTTTACGATTATAAAGACTTATGAACGACCAGGCACCGTGGCTCACGCCTGTAATCGCAGCACTTTGGGAGGCCGAGGTGGTGGATCATGAGGTCAGGAGATTGAGACCCTCCCGGCTAACACTGTGAAACCCCGTCTCTACTAAAAATACAAAAAATTAGCCGGGCGTGGTGGCCGGTGCCTGTAGTCCCAGCTATTCAGGAGGCTGAGGAGGAGAATGGCGTGAACCCGGGAGGCAGAGCTTGCAGTGAGCCAAGACTGTGCCACCGCACACACTCCAGCCTGGGCAACAGAGCGAGATGCCATCTCAAAACAAAAAACAAAAAACAAAAACAAAAAAACCAAAAACTTGCGAACAAAACCTTGAATTTTAGATATTTAAAAACTTATTCTAAGTGGAATAATGTTTCTCATTTTTCTAAGCAATGAAAAAAAATATGACCCAGATTATCTTCACCCATGAAGAGACTCCTCTTTGTTGGGTGGGAGTGGAGGAGGGCAAGGGCCCAGCCTTAGGGGAGGGCTTCAGTGAGGTCCATTCTATCAGAGCCACCTTTCTGGATATAAAATTGCATTTGGCAACAGACATACTTTATTTTCTCTTGACAGACCATAGGTAATGGGTTCTGAAACAGATAATAAAAGCTGTACTACTCATTTAGAAACACATTTTAGTAAGATGTTAAAAATATAGGAGAGGTAGATTTTTGTCTATGCAAATGAAGCTCTAAAACTAGTTTCCTGGGCTTCCAACCACACTGGCATCTCAGCCCCCAGAACACAGGCACGTGCCCCTTCCTACTCTGGACCTGGCTGGGGTGGGCAGAAGGTGGGAGGGGGCAGGAGAAATCAGAGGTGCACGTTCTACCTCCATACATTGAGAAAGGAAGTCCCTTCCCTCTTCAACCCTTCCAGGATGCCCTTGCCCTGAGGTCAAACTAAGCTCTTTGGATGAGTCTTTGATGCCTCCAGGGTCTCATCGATCCCTGCCTCCTCCTCAAACAGCAGGGACTTTCAAACCTTTGAAAGCAGCAGCCTCCATTTTGCAGATGAAATCTTGCACACCTTCTTCAAAATGGGCCCTAGCTGAGGTGGATAACAGAGGGTGTTCAGACTGCTAGTGCCTGCCCTCCCTTGGCCTCCAGCCCAGCCATCCCCTCCCCACTGCTGTGGGACTTCCTTGCCCCACACCACAGACAGAGCTAGGTACCAGGGCTCCTGTCCTGGGGAGGGAGAAGTGTCTCCTCCAAACTCCCTCTGCCCCACGCTGGAGTCCCTGGCTGCCTTTCCTCATCCATTCCTAGTGCAGGGAACTCCCAGGCCGTGGAGAACTCCCAAGGGACAAGATGATGACAAGGATGCTCTGCTTGATTTGACCCAGCAATTCCATTACTGGTTATACATCCAAAGGAATATCAATCATTCTGTTACAAAGATACATGCACGTGTATGTTCATTGCAGCACTATTTGCAATAGCAAAGACATGGAATCAACCCAAATGCCCATCAATGACAGACTGGATAAAGAAAATGTGATACATATACACCATGGAATACTATGCAGTCATAAAAAGGAACAATATCATGTCCTTTGCAGGGATGTGGATAAAGCTGGAAGCCATTATCCTCAGCAAACTAACACAGGAACAGAAAACCAAATATTGCATGTTCTGACTCATAAGTGAGAGCTGAACAATGAGAACACATGGACACAGGAGGGGAACATCACACACTGGGGCCTGTCAGGAGTGGGGTGGGGGGAGGAAGAGCATTAGGAAAAATATCTGATGCATGCTGGGCTTAATACCTAGGTGATGGGTTGATAGGTGCAGCAAACCACCATAACACACGTTTACCTATGTAACAAACCTGCATATCCTGCAAAGTTTCACCAGGACTTAAAATTAAAAGACTCTGCTTAATGGAACTTCAGTCAACTTCCTGAGTTTTTTTTAGGGTCCATATGTGAACTTCCTTCTAAAATCCAGCTCCAGCAAAGAACCCTGCTAAGTCAGTTTGGTGAGAACTCCACCCTCGATATCCGATGGGTTACCTCACCCTCCACTATCCCCCGGATGATGTTTGATCACCCCAGCCTGTCCTCAGCAAGGGCAGTTTAGCCAGAATCCCCCTCACCCCTGATGTTTCCTCTTAGTGATTTTCTATCCACGGACCCCACTCTTCTCCTGGGCTATCAGTTCCCACTTGCCTGTGCTGTAATCAGAGTGGAGCCCAGTCTCTCCTATGCCGCAAAGTCCCATTGCCGTGGAGCCTATACCTATTGCAATGGTCCTGAATAATCTGCCTTTCCATCTTTAACAAGGGTCTTCAAATAACTTTTTAAACCATGGAAAGCAGGTGCTGCCTTTCTGGGAAGGATTTGGGGCAGTGATATTACCTTGTAGGCCCTTTTAAAAGAAGCCTTGTGATACCTCACCCATCTTTGACCTCTGTAGCCTTTCATTCAAAATGGTGCTTTTTCAAAAAGCCTAGGATGTGAACTTGAAAGGTAATTCTGGAAGCTGACCTTTAATGAAGTTTGTTTAATCATAAACTCTTATTGCTGGAGCTAGTGCTGCATCTATTAAAAACTTTAAAGGGTACGGCAGGTACTCATATCTGATTAGCATCTGCACTTCACCAGGTGGCCATTTGTTGTCTAAAAATGTTGGCATTCAACAATGTAATGAAAATGTTGGTCCTGGATGATGAAAAAAGTCTTTCACACAGCAAGGCAGAGGATAGTGCACTCCATTGTGGGGCCCAGGTCTCCCTGCACCACTGACTAGGGCAGGGGTGAGGAAGTGGTGGGCCGCACCTCAGCCCAGAAGATGTGGTTTTTCCCAGGCACTTCAGAGGCTCTTTTCAATGTTTGCAATCACGGGGTCTCAGAATCTGCCAGGATTTAATAGGACTGGAGGAGACCAGAATTTTCCAGGATTTAATAGGACTGGAGACCAGAATTCTCTAGGATTTAATAGGACTGGAGGAGATCAGAATGGGCTCCCCAGAGGCCTCAAACCTCCATTCCTTTCTGTCACTCAGAGTGACATATAAGCCTCCTCCCCACATTTTCACAGGGGGAGTTCTTATTGCAATGATCCTGTGTCCCCCTATCATTGTGAATGCGCTGTGTTGGGACCAGTTAGAATTATGACAGAGGTCCCAGAGCCTCCTCCTGAAGACCTGCCTACCCAGTGAGAGGATTTCTCAGCAGCTGGTGACACATCCTAGACACAGGGGTTTCCACATGGAGGTGACAGCAGTGAGGTGGGAGGAGAAAGAGGCCCACAGAGAGGGAAGCAGGAGAGGAAGCAGACCAGGTGTCTTCTCACCCTCAGCTGCTGCTGCACTCCCCATGCTCTCCCAAACACCTTTCCCCCTGCAACTGCCTCCCTCTGGGTTCTGGAGCTAAGACAGCCTGCAGGACTTGGGGCCCCTGGGGACAGAAAGGGAGCAGAACAACCCCACCAACAGGGTTCCCTCCCCAAATCCTGTCCCCAGGAACCCCAGCTCCTGATTCCAACTCAGCTGCCCATCTCCTAGGGGCTATGTGGTGCAGCAAAGTCAAGTGCCCTCTCTGAACCCCAGTGTTCTCAGCTGTAAAATGGGGAAATCAGCATATCCATCTTGCACTGTGACTGGCAAAGCAAATATTCAGTAAAAGGTAATTGTTTTTATAGCATACACAGTGAGCCTTGGGGTTGAGCCTTATAACTTGTTTCAACCATGAAAAACAACAAATATTAAACAACCTTTTCCTTGTTTGAACAACTGGCATCTGGAATTCATCTGAAGAATTTGCTGAAAGCTTGGTGGTTGTATGAAGAGATCCATGAAAGTCTTTGCTATGGTAAGAATGTTAGAAACTTGATCCCTGATGGAACAGTATTGGGAGAGTGGCCTAATGGGAAGTGTTTAGGTCATGAGACTTAACTCTTAGGGATGGATTAATGATGATTAGAGGGCTTGAGGTTTTGAGGTTATGTGTTCTAGCTCTTGCTGTCTCACCATGTGATACCTTTTGCCATGTTATGATGCAGCAAGAAGACCCTCGCCAGACACAGCCCCTCAATCTTGGACTTCCCAGCCTCTAGAACCATGAGCCAAATAAACTTCTATTGTTAGTAAAATTACCCAGTCTGTGGTATTCTGTAACAGCAATACAAAACAGACTAAGACAGTCTTTATTTTTTTCTAAACAAGGGACTTCATTCATCCCTTGAGGACATGGCCAAAGGTCCTCGGCACTCAAGAGATTTGCTTCACCTGGCTCTTGTGAGAGCTGATCATCCCATCTATAGCATTCTACACATCCTGTCTTTACAAGGAACTTGTGAATTCTCTGTCTTGCCTTCTGACTACGAGTACTTGTGGGAATCTTAGAGCTGGTTCACATCAAAACTAAAGTACAGACACTGGGACAAACACTGGAACAAACATTGTTTTATTGCTGACATCATGAATAGCTGCATTATTCGTTTTCAGGTACACACATTTTAAAATCCATTAATGAAGAATCAAATGTCACTTTTCTTTTTCTTTTTTTTTTTTTTTTTGATACAGAGTTTCACTCTTGTTGCCCAGGTTGGAGCACAATGGCACAATCTTGGCTAACTGCAACTTCCCATCTCCTGGGTTCAAGCGATTCTCCAGCCTCAGCCTCCCAAGTAGCTGGGATTACAGGCACCCATCACCATGCCCAGCTAATTTTTTGTATTTTTAGTAGAGATGGGGTTTCACTATGTTGGCCAGACTGGTCTCGAACTCCTGACCTCGGGCAATCCACCCGCCTTGGCCTCCCAAAGTGCTGGGATTACAGGAGTGAGCCACCACACCTGCCCAAATGTCACTTTTCAAATTAGGAAATATTTCATACATACAAAAACATATATATACATATATAAAATACAAAAAAGGAATGAAGAAAAAATGAAGTGAACACCCATGTATTTACCTAGGTTCTCATCCAGGTTAAGAAACAGATTATTGCAATACTATTTTGCCCAGTTCCCCAGTTTGTACCCCCAGGCCCATTGAATCTCCATTCATTTCTACTAGGGGAATCACCCTACTGAATTTTGTGTTTATCAATTTCTTTCCCTTTTTCATAGATTTAGTATATATTTCTGACTATACATAATTTAGCTTTGGTTGTTAATGAACTTTATGCAAATAAGATCTGCAACTGGTTTTCTTGCCTAATACTTTATTTCTGAGAGTTATCCGTGTGGATACAACATTAGTTCACCATCTTTCATTGTTGGAGGGGATTGGATCACATGCATACACCACTGCACGTTTATCTTTCCTCCTATCAGTAGGAACTTACAGAATTTCCTATCAGTATTTGTTTTCTTTTTCTCCAGGCTTTGCAGTAGAAATAGTGCTTCTCTGAACATATGAAGGTTTTTGGTATGTTGCAAGAGTTTCTTTAGGGCACATACTTAGCAGCGGGATTTCCGGGTGAAAGATTTTCATATCTTCAACATTACAGCATGATGCTGAAAAGGGTTTCAAGTGATTGTACCAATTTATATGCTCCTCTCATTCCCTCTGCCCCCAGCAGATCCCCCATTTTGGCCATACATACTGTTGAGCAATTTTAATTCTTGCCAGTCTGGTGTGTATAAAATGGTAGCTCATTTCTAAAATTGTGTAAAATATACATAACATAAAATTTATACTTTTACCATTTTTCAGTGTACAGGTGAGTGGCATTAAGTACATTCACACTGTCATGCAATCATCACCACCATCTATTTTCAGAACATTCTCATCTTACCAAACTGAAATTCTCTACCCGTTAAACACTAACTCCCAACCCTCCACCTTCACCCCTTAGCCCCTGCCACCTACCATTCTATTTTCTGTCTTTATAACTACTTTGGACTTCTCTAGGGACCTCATAATAGTGGAATCATACAGTACTTGTCTTTTTGTGACTGGCATATTTCACCCAGCATAGTGTCCTCAAGGTTCCTCCACGCTGAGCACTCATTTGGTTTTGTGTTCCACGTGCTATAATGATGTGGTGGGGTGTGTGTGTGTGTGTGTGTGTGTGTGTGTGTGTCTTTAAAAGGGATTGCTTAGAGGATTTGGCCTTCTGGGTCAAACTGTGGGATCTGACTAAGCGGTCTCTCAATGGCTCTTGTCGTTGCATCTGAAGTTGGGACTTGAAGTCCACAAGGCAAGCATTTGGGAAGGGAAGAAGGTTATAAAATGAGGAAAAACAAGCTGGAACCAATGAGCATGAGCTGGAGCCCACAAGGCCAGACCACTGCCTGTAACAGTGACAAGAGGGTCAAGCTGGGCCTGGGGCAGGGGCTCATCATCTTGGACATACACACCTGGCCCTGGAATCAGACGAGCTGATAGAACATCCAGGGGAAGGCGGAGCAGTTGCAGATTTAGGCATTCTTCTTTGCTTTATTTTGCTTGGTTTCACTAAGTCATCTCCTCCTCCCTCCTCTCATCCCATTTTTTAATTATTTGGGTTTGGATGCTAATCATATTATTATTATTATTATTATTATTATATATGCTTCAAATCCTAAGGACCTGTGCTACAATTCACCTCCAGGGCCTGTCAACAGTTCCATATCACATTTCTCTCTGTCACTGAAACTTCAAGCACCATTGGATCTGCTGGGTCCTATGGCCCAGGTGTCAGAGCAGCTTGCACAGCAGCCTGGCCTGTTGTAGAGCCTTCTCCTGTTCTGGGACCCACTCAAAACTAGCATCTTTTCAGGTCACTCAGTAAGTGGGCCAGAGTAACACATCCAACTGTTTTGCCTCTAAAATCCAAAACAGAGGCACATGCTTAGAAGGCATCTTTGGATTTTAGAGGCCGAGGCTGGTCTCAAACTCCTGACCTGGTGATCCAACCCCCCCACCCCCTTGGACTCCCAAAGTGCTGGAATTACAGGTGTGAGCCACCGCACCCGGCCAGGAGAGGACTTTAGTCATCAAGTGGGGAGGGCGCGGAGGCTCACGTCTATAATCCTAGCACTTTGGGAGGCCAAGGTGGGTGGATTGCCTGAGCTCAGGAGTTTGAGACCAGCCTTGGCAACACAGTGAAACCCCGTCTCTACTATAATTCAAAAAATTAGCTAAGCATGGTGGGGGGTGCCTGTAATCCCAGCTACTCAGGGGGCTGAGACAGGAGATCCCTTGAACCCGGGAGGCGGAGGTTGCAGTGAGCCAAGATTGTGCCACTGCACTCCAGCCTGGGTAACAGAGTGAGACTCCATCTCCAAAAAAGAAATCAAGTGGATAGGATGACCCATTCTGTAGATGCCAGTCAGCCTTTCCCCGGCCACTCCTGTCATCACCCAATGGGCTCATGGACAAAGTGGCCTCGGTGGCAGGGAAGGATATTATGCATGGACTCAGCAACATGGACTCTCACTGACCAAGGCCGAACTGGCTACAGCCACAACTGAGTGCCCATCTGCCAGCAGCAGAGACCAGCACCAGGGCTCTGATATGGCACGGTTCCCCAGGATGATCAGGCGGCAACCTGGTGGCAGGCGGATTACATTGGACCGCTTTCACTATGAAAGGGGCAGCATTTTGTCTTTACTGGAATAGACAGTCTGGATGCAGATTTGTCTTCCCTGCACACAGTGCTTCTGGTGGAACTCAGAGAATGCCTCATCCACCATCATGGTATTCCACACAGCATTGCTTTTGACCAAGGAACTGACTTCTCAAACAGCATGGCAATGGGCTTATCCTCATGGAATCGACTGATCTTCCCATATTCCCCACCCCCATGAAGCAGCCGACTTGATAGAATGGTGGAATAGCCTTTTAAAGACGCAGTTACAGTGCCGGCTAGGTGAAAATGCTCTGCAGGCTGAGGCAAGGTTCTCCAGAAGGCTGTGTATGCTCCAAATCAGCATCCAATATGCGGTGCTGTTTCTCCCATAGCCAGGATTCACGGGTCCAGGAATCAAGGGGTGGAAATGGGAGTGGCACCACGCACTATTACTCCAAGTGGCCCACTAGCAAAATTTTTGCTTCCTGTTTCTGTGACTTTACGCTCTGCTGACCTAGAGGTCTTAGTTCCAGAGGGAGGAATGCTGCCACCAGGAGACACAACAGTGATTCCATTAAACTAGAATTTACGACTGCCACCTGGCCACATTGAGCTCCACATGCCTCTGAATCAACAGGCAAGGAGAGAGTTATGGCATTGGCTGGGGAGACCGATCTGGACTATCAAGGAGAAGCTAGACTACTACTACTCCACCAGGCAGGTAAGGAAGAGTGTGTCTGGAATACAGTGATTCCTTAGGGTATCTTTTAGTTTTACCATGCTTGTGATTAAGGCCAATGGAAAACTACAACACAATCCAGGCAGGGATATTAATGGCCCAGACCCTTAAGGAATGAAAGTTTTATCACTCCATCAGATTAAGAACCATGGCCAGTTTCCATGCTTTCCGAAGGCAGAGAGAACGTAGAGTGGGTAGTGGAAGAAGACAGTTACAAACACCAGCTATTGCCCATGCAACCTATTACAAAGCCTTAGATTGTCATGAATATTTTCTCATTTTTTTCTAAATACATTTGTGCACATATTTGCATATGCAGTATATATCTCTGTTTTCTTTTCTCTCATATTCCCTTATTACACAACTTAAGGTGTATTGACATTATATCATTGTATTAAGTATTGTTAATTTTACGTTATGGTGTTTTAGTTATGGAATACCAAGGAGAAGTGTAAACACTTGAGAATTTTACATCCACTTCTGGGGAAGGGCTTAGTGCATTTTTTGGTGGTATGTAGAAGAGTTTTATCACATTAGGCAAAATTATTACTTTGCTATTGTCTTTAGAGATAAAGTATGGTGTAAGGAGATGTGTGGGTGTGAAGTTGACAAGGGGTCAACTTATGGTATATATATATATTCACGCTTAGGTAAAACTAAGGTCTCATTCTGTCATCCAAGCTGGAGTGCAGTGGCACAATCAAAGCTCACTGCAGCCTCAAACTCCTCAGCTCAACTGATCCTCTCACTTCAGCCTCCCAAGTAGCTTGGGCTACAGGTGCACACCACCATTCTTGACTAATTTTTAAAAAACGTTTTGTAGAGGCAGGTTCTTGCTGTAGTGTCCAGGCTAGTCTCAAACTGCTGGGCTCAAGAGATCCTTCCACCTTAGTCTTCTAAGTGCTGGGATTACAGGTGGGAGCCACTGCATCCAGCCATGGTTAATTTTATGTGTCAAGCTGACCTGGTCATGGGATGCCCAGGTAACTGGTTAAACATTATTTCTGGGTGTCTGTGTGGGAAGGTGTTTTTGGAAGAGATTAATGTTTGAATAGACTGTGTAACACTCATTGCCCTCAATTTGGGCAATCTGTTGAGAGCCTGAACAGAACAGAAAAGGGGAGGAAGGTTGAATTTGCTCTCTGCCTACTGTGTGAGCTGGACTTTGATCCTCTCCTGCCCTCAGCACTCCTGGTTCTCAGGCCTTCAGACCTGGACTGGAATCTGTACCATCTACTCTCTAGTTCTCTGACTCTCAGGACTTTGAAAGCTACAACACCAGCTTTCCTGGGTCTCCAGTCTATAGATGGCAGAATGTAGAGCTTCTCACCCTCCATAATTGTATGAGTCAATTGCTTATAATAAATCTTTATATATATTATAGATAATATTTATTACATATAAGCTATGTATAATATATATCATATCCGTATTATATCATGCATATAAATACGCATGTTTATGTGTATATTATTTATATGTATTTATCTATAATATATAAAATATTCATATTTATAAATAATATATAGAAATATAGATGTGTGTATATACATGTGTGTGCATATATATGTGTATGTAAATATTTGTATATCTCCTGTTGTTTCTGTTTCTCTGGAGAACCCTGGTTATTAATATAAAAGGAAAAATAAATGGTGAATGAACAACCACTACAAGAGGTCTGAGTCTGTGGCAGCACTTACTCCCTGGTTTGTGGGTGGAAGTAGCAGGCACTAAACACACTGTCAAGACAGAAATAAGTGAGTTGCTGCCGAAAGACAACTGGACTTGACCTGTGTGCTGGAGGCGGTCTTTTGAGGGTCTCCCACTGGGGCAGACTGGAGAGCAGGGCAGTGTGGGGGATGGGGAGGGCTGGGGCATATTTGGGACAATCCCTGTTGTAGGTGCCACCAGCAGACCACAAAAGGTGCCAAAGGAGGGAGTGAGAGGGAAGGGTTTACTAGGAAAGTCCTGCCAGACAGGAGACTTCCAGGAGAGCTTCCCAGGAAGGGAACAGTGAGCCAAGGCAGCCTGGGATGGGACTGAGTGGGGCTTTTTTCTGCTTTCACCTCATTTTAAAGCAAATCATGTTGATGTTGATTTGTATATTATGCAAGGGAGGAGAAAGCATGCTTCCCCTCTACCCTTCTAGATTCTTCAGGAAGTCTACAAATTAAATCGACATCAAATAGATGAACAAGAGAAAAGCTGTTTCAATGTATGTACTCACAGATGGGAATCCCACAAGAATATAAGACTTAAAGAGCAGGCCAGGTGATTGGGGGGTCCAGAGCCGGGGCTCACCCCTGTTATCCCAGCACTTTGGGAGGCCAAGGCAGGTGGATCGCTTAAGCCCAGATTGGAGACCAGCCTGGGCAACATAGGGAGACCCCCATCTCTACAAAAAATTAAATTAGCTGGGTGTGGCGGCACTCGCCTCTAGTCCCAGCTGTTCGGGAGGCTGAAGTCGGAGGATTACTTGTGCCTTCGGAGGTTGAAGCTGCAACGAGCCAGGATTGAGCCACTGCACTGCATCCTGGGCAACAGAGTGAGACCCCTTCTGGAGAAAAAAAAGGTACAGCAGCCAGATGATTTGTCACTCTGAGTGACACAAAGAAATGGGGTTTGAGGCTTCTGGGGAGTGGTGGAGGAGTGAGGGGAGCGTAAGGAGAGGAGGTGTCTGGCGAACACAGGTTGCCCAGTGAGGCAGATAAAAGTTTCCCAGGTGACAGAGGTTGTCGGGAACAGCTCTCTTCCTGGTACAAATATGTTGACTAATGAACATTTCCTTTATAGGTGCAAATTTCCTTTACAAAAGAGCAGTTTCTCAGAGGTACTCCCGTGTCTGCAGTTTCTCAACATAACCAGTTCCAAATCATCAGTATGCCAAAGAGGACTGTTTTGGGGTAGCAGCTTCTGGTCTCCTCCAGTCCTACTTGGGGTGGTGAATTCTGGTCTCCTCCAGTCCTATTAAATTCTGGTGAATTCTGAGCCCCCGCAATTGCAAACATTGGAAAGAACCTCTGAAGTGCCCAGGAAGAGCCACGTCTTCCTGACTGAGGTGTGTCCCACCGCTTCCTCAATCCCACCCTGGCCAGTGGTGCAGAGAGACCTGGGACCCTCCTGGGGAGCCCTTTCCACTGGACGCTGGTGGGGGCCAAGAAAGGCCAGCCTAGGCGGACTGGGGAGGGTCTTGGGCGCCCGGCGCTGTGTCCCTGCCACTCGTGCTTGGGCCAGCGGTCCCCCAAGGCTGACTCCTGGGTCACTGCACAGAGGCCACACTGGGTTCCCCGGAGGCCAGGACGGGGCCGGCCGCCTGCAGGAGCTCGTGAGGTAGCAGCTCCGGGGGCTTATCCAGGACTCGAGGAGCGCTCCCCGGAATCCCCCTCCTTAACCCAAACTCGAGCCCTCGGGCAGCGCTGCGCCGCGGACCCGAGTGGGGCAGGCTGGCCGCTGGGGTAGGGCCCGGGAAGTGCCCCAGAGTCCCTCCTGGGTCCGGCCGCAGCCGGGGTTGAGCCAGACTGGGAACCCGTCCCGGGCTTCCCTTGGGAAACGCCTCCTCCCGCCGCACCCGCCCTCGCCCGCCCGGGGTGACCCGCGACGCGCATTTGGGGGTGTTGCCCTGGGCCCTGGGACGCCGCCTCCTGAGATTAAAGTGAGAGCCAGGGCCGGCGGGTCGAGAAGGCGCGAGCTAAGCCGGAGGCAGCGGAGGAGGGCAAGGGGCGGGGAGCGCCGCCCGGAGGTCGGCAGGTGAGCGGCGCCTGTACCGGGGTCCCGGCTCGGGGTCCGGGCTGGGGAGGGGAACCTGGGCGCCTGGGACCCGCCTATGCCCCCTGCCCCGCCCGGAGGTGAAAGCGGGTGTGAGGAGCGCGGCGCGGCAAGTGAGTGCGCCCGAGGGTCGAGCACTGGGGTCAGCCGGGCAGGGCGCCTCCGGGGGTGCTGGGAGAGTGCTGGGCGCCTGGGACCCCTTGCGTGCGGCCGAGAGCCCTGGCCGCCCCTGTTGGCTTGGCGTCGCGAGGCTGGGGCAGGTGGTCCTGCGAGTCCCTAGCCGGTTGGTGGAAGAGGGTCCTCCGGGGTCCCCGAAGCTGGCTCCTCGTCCGCCGCCTGCCCTCCAAGGCCCCCGCCTGGGAGCACCGGTAAGCCTTTTCTCTTTGAGGACGAGGACCGGGAGTGCTGTCCGTTGGCTTCTTTGTTTGGGAGAAATCTCTGCAGTCCCGCAGTGTTACCTGAACTCCTTCTGCTTCTTGGTTCCCTACTGAGGTAGGGAGAAACTGGAAACTCGCTGAGATGCCGGGAACGATACGGCCGGCGCGGCGGGGACCGTTGGGCCAGGCTCCGGGAGGGCCTCCGGGCGAGGCGCGAACTGCCCGTCAGTCCCGGGGAGGGACTGCTCGCGACCCAGGCCCCTTTGCGGTGACCCGCTGGCGGCGATCAGGGCCGGGGCCGCCTGGACACCTGGCACCCGCAGTTACCCGCCCGGGAGGAACCCGTCAGGCTCCTTGGCTTGCGCTGCGTGCCGGGTTGGGGGGAAGGCGGGGCACCTGGGCGCTTCGGTCCACCTCAACCTGTCCTGCCGGGCTCGGCACAGTGGCACCCTGAGTGGTCAAGTGCTCCAGCCTAGCAGTGGGCGCTCTGCTCGAGCACGGGTCCAGATGAAAAACTGCGCCATGTCCAGAAAGTTTGTGCGCCGAGAGCCCTGAGCGCTTGTGGCAGAGGAGGGCCTTCGCCCGCTCCGCCGTAGGGCACAGCGCGGTGGCCCTAAATCCTGTTCAGAACGCCCTGGTGGCAGGCCTAGTCACGAGGAATCCTGGTGGCTTGTTTGGGAAGGAAAGGATAACACGGAGGCCTGAGGTGAGCCTGTTGGGCAGGGGACACCAAGGGCTCGGCTTCGAGGCTGCTCAGCCCTCCCCTCTGTGCGAACCTGTGCGGTGGTCCCATGGCAATGCCTGACTTCACCGAGCTCCCAGCCGCGAGAACCTCCCGAATCATGGAAAATTACAAAGGCTACGCAGCCCAGTTACAAGGCGTTTGAAAAACCTGAAGTGAGACTACTACGGCTGTTGACCTGTCCCAGCAGTCTGGGAAGGTACTCCAGGAAGTGGGGATGGAGCCAGCTCCCCTGCAGGAAGGATGGGGGCTGGGAGTGTGGCAGGGAGAGTTTACCAGCGCAAAGAGACTTGAGGAGGGAGGGAGCTCAGTCAGTCCTGGCTCCTTAGCTGCTGCTGTGAAGGGAGGGCCTGGTGGGTCAGGTAACCAGGAGTTCTCCCAGAAAGTCACTGGAGGTTGCTTGAGAATTCCCCACCTTTGCTGAGTGCTTTTGAAGAAGTGGGACCTGCCCTGCTCGCTGCCGAACTCCTGGACAGATGAGGTTAGAATGAAACCTAGCAACACCCTCGGGTAAGGACACACTAGGCTGGAGAGCTCAGCGTGCATCCTATGGGCTGAGACCTCTGCCTGGAGGTGGCCATCTGCACCTCGGCCTCTGGTTATTTTTGATGATCAGCTGGTGAGCCGGCTGGGCCTTTATTCTCTGCCTGGACATTTGTTTGGTCCCCAGCAGCTTCCCTTATTCCCACCCGCCAAGGACAACCTTCTAACAACAAGCTTGTGCTGTTGCTGGAGCCTCAGGCAGGGCCTCCCAGGTTGCTAGGTGCTGGCCTGCCAGGCACCGTTGGCCACTCTATCTTGAACTCAAGTCACCTTAATCATAGGAGTACATTTGGCTGCACTGGCATTATAATAATAACCACAGGCATTGATGTGGCACTTTCTTTTTTCAGCCAGGCATCATTGCAAACCCTTTATAATATACTTAACTCAATTGTAAGGAAACTGGGGAAGAGAGGTTGGGTAGCTTGTCCAAGGTCTTTAACCTGTAAGGGGCAGAACTGGGGGTAAACACAGCCTATCTGGCTCCACAGGTCAGGGCTTCCAGTGTCGGGCTCTGAGTCGGAGACACAGGATGCCTAGAAGGGGCTTTAGTGACAATCCGCACAGTATCGATTCCTTTTGCTCCTTCCCTGGGTCCTCCCTCCGGGATGTTGGAATGTTACCAGCAAGTGGAGAAAAGGAGGGAAGGAAGCTGAAAACAAGGCACCTGGAATCTTGATTGAAAAGGGCTTGTTCCTGGGCCAGGCTCTGGTTCTCCCGGACCTGAAAGAGCCCAGCCCCTGCCCAAAGCCCCACCTGGGCTCCGTGCTGCCCCCTCTAGCAGTATGACATGGTCAGAGTGCCTAGAACTCTGAAAGGGGGCCTGCGGAGGGCTGACCTCCTGGGCCATGGGGGCATTGAGTGACAAGATGCTGGTGCACATGTCCTGCAGAAGGCTGACGTCCCTGGGCCATGGGGGCATTGAGTGACAAGACGCTGGTGCACATGTCCTGTAGGTGAAAAGGTAGATGCATGCAGTACATTATGCCAGTAACCACTACCACCACCACCACCATCATCATCGGAGTGTGTTGTCCCCCTACTCTGGGTCCAACCTAAGGGTGAGGGCCCTACCAGGAAATGTACACCAGAAGTCTGGCTGATAACTCCTACTCTTTCCCACCTGAATCTGTGGCAGGATTCCCTAGGGGATCTTCATAATAATATGGGATCATTGCCTTGGTCCCAATTACTGCATCAGACTCTGAGAATGGGGCCCAGGCAGCTTATTTATTTATTTATTTATTTTTAGCCTGCTTGAAAAGTCTGGGTTTGGGGAGCACTGAGCATATCTAAGCCTTGGGCATTGAGATAGAAAGGAAAGGTGAATGGTCAGTGGAGTGGTTGTTCAGTTTTGGTTGCTGAAGACTTGGAAAGTGGCCTTCCTGGTGGGGAGAGTGAGGCCAGGGAGAGCTCCCTGTGGGGATCCAGAGAGCCCAAGGGCATTGAAGGCCCAGGTGCATTTCTGCTCTCTGGTCCCTCCTGCTCTGCACTCCCTGAGTGTCCCTCATCCCACAGTCACCAGGCCTTTGCTACTCCTCCCGGCCCCGCCTTGCTTTCCAGGACACCTGCCAGGGGGTCTTCCAATACCAGATGCATTGCGTGGCCTCGGTACTGGGGTGCAGGAGCATTATGTACCTGACAGCTGAGGCCTGAATGGGGTCAGCCTTTGTGGGGCCCCTGCTGGCCCTAAGGGCGATTTGGAAGGCCCTGACTTGCAAGCACCAAGTTAGGTATGGGCCTGCGTGTGAAGGAGGGGGCTTATGATGTCCCCATGGCCATTGACCACCCTGGCCCCACCTAGCCTATGGACACCCAGGGAGGGGATCTGTGACAGGGTAGCAGCTTGGTTGAGCACACAGGCAGCTCTTCAGGATGACCTAGAACAGAGGCTGCGCTCCAGGAGGACGCAGAGCCTGACCTGGGACTCGGTTATTCCTGGTCGCTGGGCAATGGTCAGGAGAGAGGAACTGAATGAGTGGAAATGCACTGGTTGGGTGTCGAGGCTGGTTTTCTGGCGGGGGTGTGGGTAGTTACTTTTGTTGTAAACAGAGTGAAGTTTGAGAGGGCAAGAAACTCAAAGACAGGCTTTTCATCCTCCTGGAGGTGAGTCCACGAGAGGGAGGCGAGGGCTCCAACATCTGTGTGTGGACAGCGCTGAGCCATTGGGCATCGACGGCAGGAGAGCAGGGGGGGTTTAGGGCACAGAACTGTGATAAGAAAGCAGGAAGTGTTTGAAGGGCACCTTGGCTTGTGGTTGCGGCAGCAGAAGTCTGGAAGTTCACTCAAGGGCAGACTAGGTGGAAAAATTGAGGCTGTCAAGTGGGACTCAGAAGAGAGGCTCTGACCATTGGATTTGCTAGAAAAATACGTTCAAGTGAGGTCTGACTTGGCAGATGGAACTAAGCTGAGGCTTTTTATTACTGTTTGTTTGTATGAGGTGCACAATGCAGTGTCAAATTCCCTTTAAGACCATTGCTTTCCAAGGGGCTGTCCTGGCAGGGCACTTAGCCTGACCCCACTGCGGTATAGCCCAGGGGTCATGGGCGAGCATGCTTTCTAGGGACAATGGGCTTGGAGTTCTTTCTGCAAGATTCTGCTGACAGAGAATTCACTGACATTTTCAAGTTCACTGGTGATGCATTTATAAGGAGTTGGGAGCAACGTTGAGAGATCACCATGTCTGGTCTTGACGCTCAAGCCTAATTCTGTTCTGGAATATGTTAGAGAAATGATCTTCCAGTCTTGAAACATACGTTTTTAGGTTTGAGGAATCTTGAAACATATGTTTTTAGGTTTGAGGAATTTGGTACTTTCTAAGGTAGCTTCGGGCTGTATTTGAACTTCCTTTGTTTTTTTTTTTGAGGCCGAGTCTCGCTCTGTCACCCAGGCTAGAGTGCAGTGGTGTGATCTCGGCTCACTGCAAGCTCTACCTCCTGGGTTCACGCCATTCTCCTGCCTCAGTCTCCCGAGTAGCTGGGACTACAGATGCCCGCCACCACGTCCGGCTAATTTTTTGTATTTTTAGTAGAGATGGGGTTTCACTGCATTAGCCAGGATGGTCTCGATCTCCTGACCTCGTGATCCACCCGCCTCGGTCTCCCAAAGTTCTGGGATTACAGGCATGAGCCACCGCGCCCAGCCTCAAGTTGTATTTGAACTTTCTAATTGTTGGAAACTTGATTTCCCCAGATGGAATCCAAGTCTGCTCTTCTGGAAATTCTGATCATGATTCTGGTATTATCCTTTGGATGTACGCAGAATAAATTGAATTCCTTCTCCACATAGCCGGGTCTTAGGTGGTTGGAAGATAAACCTTATCTGCCATCATTATGTTATTATTGAGTGCTCGTCATGGGTCGGGCACTGAGCTGTGGCCTTGCTTTCTCCCTTAATCCCGCAACAATCCTATTTCTGTATCATCCCCATTTTACAGACTGACTTGGACAAGTTCTTTAAACCTTAGCCAGTGGCTTGTGTGTGGTGTTGAAGTCTCTGCCTGGAGTGACTGGGGGGCCTCTGCCACCTGCCTGCCTGTCATGCCAGGCTGCACTCAGTTTGGGGCACCTGGACTCCTGGGAGGTCACCCACTGTCCTGACTTGGGGTGCTGGTGTTGTCTGGGTGTGGGCATCTCATCTCCCTCTGCTAAATTTCGTCTTACTCATTTGGCCTTTGGAACTGAGAAAATATTTTTTTTCCTGCAAATTGTATTGTATTTCAAATTTACATTTCCAATCATCTGTTGTTGGTGTATAAAAACACATAGATTTTTATATTGATCTTGTGTCCCTCAACTTTGTCAAACATGCTTATTAATTTTTTCCTCAACAGTTTTTGAGGTACAGGTGGTAGGAGCTCCATAAAAACATTTAAATACTGTCTTTGTAAGCTACAAAGCTAGATTTAAAAAACAATGAGAGAGAAAGAGAGAGAACCAGACCTGATTTCTGCCCTAAAAAGTTTATAATCTCTTTGGGACAATGAGTCATTCACAGGAAAAGAAACTTGGATGATGCAGGCAATACCTCTCCTGAGGTGATCTTTCTGTTTCTCGCTCAGCCTTTCTCTCTCAGTAGAACTCTTGTGCCAATCATTGTGTATGCAATTTACCTGATTACACGTAAACAAGTGTCTGCTCAACAGCCACTGAAATCCACTGTTGGCTAACTTTCATTTAGTCGTGCATTCTATCCTTAAGAGGATAGAACATCTCGTTGTATAATGTGATGTTAGTGTGGTTATTTTGGCAGAAGAGGCTCTTTTTGATCATTTGGTCATTGGCTGGGATGTGTCCGTGGATGGTGATAGTGCTGTCTGGAGTTTGAAGAAGGGTCACTGAGTCTGAGGCTGGCCTGTCTGTTCCCTCTCACACCTCCAGCAACTCGAACAGTACCAGTCACACGTGGGGGCTTCGAGAAGGAGCAGGTGTGTGCACAGTGGTGCATGGTGAGGTCAGTGGAGACTTCACTGCAGAGAATACCCCTGGATCTTGGGTGGGAGTCAGTGTCTATGAGCCTGACTTCATCCGCGTTGACTTGGTTATTTGGAAAGTAAGTCTCCAGCAAACGTGTCCTGAGATCTCCAGAGGAGAGAAACTAGGAGAAATGATTCTTGTTTTGGCAGTAACTTCATCATGTCATGGGATGCAGATATGATACCACAGCATCGTCCTGCTGCATGGTGGCCAGGCAGGTGACTCATGGGCTGACTCAACTCTCAGCCCAGGATGGACCAAAACAATGTGAGGACAGCTGCGTGCCATTGTGAGATTCAAGTGGCTGACACTGTCTGTTTTGAAGAAGGAGCTCCCTGCCATCCAGGAATGGGGCCTGAGTGCCACCCGCTGTTGCTTTTTTGCACTTAAAGGAAAATTTCCCCAAGTGCTCCTGATGGCTGGCTTTCCAGAATTGAGAGCCATCATTCCGGTCCTTTAAATGACAGGAGTAAGCATTTGCTAAACAGCATTGTCTCTCGTCATCTACGTTACATCTTGCTCCTTTCAGAAACTAGTTAATGAGATGTGCAAGCTTGTGTGAACGAGGAAATGCCTGTTCTGAAGATGAACAGGAGTGAGTGTGAGTTCCTGGTGTTTTCGGAACAGCAGTGCTTCCCCTCTCAGATCAAATGTCAGAGTAGGACTTTCCCCCCTTCTTTTCTCTTCAACTGGAGAATGTTTGTTATTGTTTGTTGTTTTTGTTTCTGTTTTTTGTTTGTTTGTTTGTTTTTGAGACGGAGTCTCTCTCTGTCGCCCAGGCTGGAGTGCAGTGGCCTGATCTTGGCTGACTGCAACCTCTGCCTCCCGGGTTCAAGCGATTCTCCTGCCTCAGCCTCCTGAGTAACTGAGACTACAGGCACCTGCCACCACACTCAACTAATTTTTGTATTTTTAGTAGAGCTGGGGTTTCACCATGTTGGCCAGGCTGGTCTTGAACTCCTGACCTCAGGTGATCTGCCCGCCTTGGCCTTCCAAAGTGCTGAGATTACAGGTGTGAGTCACCACGCCCGACCCAGCTGGAGAACGTTATTGGCAGCATCACTCTGGTCTTCCATTTCAAAGTCCATGGTAGCTGATTTGGGCACACTGAATATTTTTGTTTATCATGTTCTGATTGCTGGAAGAGATAGGATTATCCTGCCACTGCCTCTGGGTCCCGTGGCTTTTATTTGACAATTAATGGTGGTGGCTCCCGGTGTTCCTTCCTTCCCTGGCTTCCTTGTTAGGGATCGTGAATGAATAGCAAGTGTGGGTTTTGAGCACTGATTCTTCATTCCTTTCAGAGGGCTTCTGAGCTGGGAGAGCCGCCAATGGGATCGAATTTTCACTTCCTGAAACTTCAACCAAACCTATAACTGGGGAGATAGGAGAGCTGAGAAACCAGAGGCGTGAGAATGTGTTTGGTTAGGCAGGACTCTTTGAAAGCAATCTTAGGACGGTACTGAGTTCTCTCCTGCTTATGAGACAAGAATGTGGGATTTATTGTGTTGATGTCAGGCCTGAGGATCCTCTCTCTTCACAAAGCAGACATAGGTAAGGTCTATTAAGATGTGACTAAAAGGCTTAAACGTTTTTGATACATTTTAAATAGTGATCCTTCCCACCTGTATATTAGTCACTTTCCTTTCCTCATACCCAGGAAGATGTGAACTTTAGTTTTAATCCTAGAAAAAATCCCAAAGCTATGACATGACCTGGTTCTTATATTTTTATCTGTACGTGAAGAGTAAATAAATGATCAGTGTATGTTTGTCGTAACCTGTTTGGTGAGGTTTCTCGAGACTAAAAAGTCATACTCATTTTCATTCACGGCAGGTTTTTGTAGTTTAATGATTCAGGAGCTAGTTCTGCTTAGGACATAGGAAAGCAATTGTGTGCTGAAGCCAGCCCTACCGTACCTGGCTCCGTGGTGAGCTTCATGTTGGTAGCCTGGGAATACTTACCGAATGCAAACCTGCAAATCAAGACAGTCCTCTTTTCCTTCAGCAGGTGGTTAAATGTTTATCAGCTTTATAATTCCTCTTATTTAATGGAAAGTTATATAGCACTCAATTTATGCTAAGCACGAAGCACTTCATTAGTATTAACTCACTTAATGCCCTGAAGGTAGGTGTTACTGTTATCCACATTTGCAGATGGGGAAACTGAGGGACAGAACCTTCGATAGCTTCCTCCAGGTCATGAATAGTGAGTGGCTGAGCCTGAGTTTGGATCTAGAGTCTGGTCTCAGAGGTCAGGGGCTGAACCACTGCCCAGTGCCGCCTGCTGCTGTTTGAGCACCGGTTGTGTGCCAGTAGGCAGGAAATACTCTTCTGCGGGCATGTCACAGGCAGTGGACCCTGGTCTGGCCAGCTCCAAAGCCCAGAGCCTCCTCCAGGCTCTTGTTCTTTCATTGGGAACATGGTCTTCTGGATGGATAATCTCGAACCCCGTTTCTTAAAATATTCTTTGGTCATTTAAAGTCAAGTGGGTAGGGGTGGAAAAAAGCCCTTTATTTGCTCACGAAGTGCTTGTTAAAGAAAAAAAATCATTCAATGACATTGTTAAAGATGGCGAGGCGAACTTTATTCAGGATCACGGAGACAGGTACAGGGATCACAGCCAGCAGATTTTGCCGTGGGAAAGAGACTGGGATCCACTTGAGCACAGTATGGGCAAGTGGGAGTTAATTTATAACCAAAGATCAGGGTGGGGTTGGTGGAAAAATCACTAAGAGAAAGCATCAAGGGTAAGGGGGATTCTGGCTGAACCAACCAAACAGGATTCTTGCTGAAGACAGGCTGGGTGATCAGACATCACCTGTGGCATGGTGGCGGCTGAGGAACCCGATCAGATATCAAGAGTGATCACATACCGAGGGTGGGAGGTTCTGGCTTAACTGACTGAGCAAGGTTTTTTTTGCTAAAACTGGATTTTACAAGGAAATGCACAGATGGCCTAGAAGGTTCAGGAGCCTGATGTAAGTTTGATCAAGCGAAGAATCTTTGTCCGTGGAGAGTGATGTCAGAATGCGGCTTTACTATAAAGCATTTCGTGTTGAAGGCATCTCTAGCTATTATTGTTAACTGTTCACAAAGGACAACAAACGAAATGCTCCACAGCTTTCTTTTCATTACTGCTAATCTTAGAAATGGTCAAAATGGTGGACTCTGAATTTCTTTCTTTTTTGGGTTTGGGGTAAATGGAGTCACTGTGGGCATGTTTTATGGATTCTTTTAAACGTACGTATCTATTAAAAATTGGGAGGGCCCACATGGGCAGCTTTAAAACGTCAACCTTGAGCTGTGTCTGGTGCTGAGCCCTGGACCACCCACTGGGCGGTGGGTGGCTACTGGCAGTGCCTGTGGATGTTCTTTGGGAAAGACGGTCTGATTGCACCTGCTCTTCCTTAGTTCCTGGTACTGTGAGGCACTCCTTCCCCACTCTCCTGGAACCCTCAGCTTAACACAACAGTGGTGATTGCTCTGTCCGTTTTCCTATGAGGACCCTGAGATTTCAACAAGGTTCAGTAACTCACCCGTGACACTTCCAGAGAGCTGTGTTGCCAGGAACTCGCCCAGGCCTTTCCCTTCTGAGCCCATCTTGTCCTTAACCTCTGTCAACCTTGATGGGTTTAGTCACCTTGTCGTGTTTCTTCAGCATTTTTATCCCATGCAGTCTCCCTTGAGTAGATGTTCTGTATAGGGGAGATCACAGCTGCCTGGTGAGAACTGGGTTAAATCTAGCAGGATGCCTGGGCTTAGTGGCAGTGGAGTTGTGGGTGGCCTTGAGTCCCAGGCAGTCCCCTGAGAGTCCTTCCCGATGGATGTCTAAGTCATTGAGTGTGTTCCTTCTTCTTCCCGGTCAGGCTGTCCTGGCCGCAGCACTTATAATTGCACCCATCCTCCTCCCCACTCTGATCCCTGAGGAGAGTGCTTCTGCTGTTACCTCTAAGGTACAAGTGGGTTCCAAAGTCCTTAAATATGGAGGGATGTGGGGAAGCAGTGGTGAAGATGCAGGCCAAAGGTCAGCAGGCAACACTGGTTTTTGTTCTAGGTAACCTTCATCTAGAGATTCTTCTAGTTCTTTCTGGATTTATCTTCTAAAAACTAACTGATATGGAAATATTACAGTGCTGTAATTCTTTCTTCTAGGTCATACTGAACATTCCAGATACCTATCATTACTCGATGCTGTTGATAAAAGCAAGATGGCTTTGAACTCAGTAAGTGGTTAATTATTACCTTCCTGGCCTTTTCTTTGTTCCCTTGTCCCTTCTGTTATTCCCAACAGTGTTTATGGGTCAGCAATTGCAAGGGCTATTTGTAGGGAATGCTGGGCCATGCAGATGCTGTTCACCTCTAGAAAGAGTGATTTGGGGCGCAGCCACACAGCTGCCCAGGTGAGTCGCAAAAGCCATGGCTGTTGGGTAGACGTGAGTGATATGCATTCTCACTTTAACCTCATCCCTTCCTGCTTTGCGAGGCAGAGGGCAGGGACAAGGAATGGGGACAGATGAGGCAGGATGGCGATAACGGGGGTATGTCCTAGGGAAGAGACCCATGTGGGATCCTATCGATGCCCAACTGAAGGACTAGGAAAAGTCATAACTGCATGAGGCATGGGTGGGCCCTCCTTCTCCCTCTCCCTCTCCCTCTCCCTCTCCCTCTCCCTCTCCCTCTCCCTCTCCCTCTCCCTCTCTCTCCCTCTCCCTCCCTCTCCCTCCCTCTCCCTCTCCCTCCCTCTCCCTCCCTCTCCCTCCCTCTCCCTCTCCCTCCCTCTCCCTCCCTCTCCCTCTCCCTCTCCCTCCCTCTCCCTCCATCTCCCTCCCTCTCCCTCTCCCTCCCTCTCCCTCCCTCTCCCTCCCTCTCTCTCCCTCTCCCTCTCCCTCTCTCCCTCTCCCTCTCCCTCTCCCTCTCCCTCTCCCTCTCCCTCTCCCTCCCTCTCCCTCCCTCTCCCTGGAGCCCACTGCCTTTGGAGACAAACGTGGCTAATCTCTGCTCCCCATTGTAACTGACCCATTTGCCTTCTACCTAAAATAAGTGCACTTAGTAAAGAGTTTTAAACACTTCATAGATTCTATATCTGGAAAACAGACCTTGTTTTCTCCTTTGTTACTGATATTCATGTTTTACTGGGTCTGTGTTTAATTTCAAGTCCACTGCTCAGGAATTTTCAGGGACAAACCTCCTTGCTTACTGCAGCCCTTGCTAGTGGATGGCAAATTCTTAGATGGCTGAGATTGCAGCCTCTGGCTCCCTCATTTAGATGAGAGATTGCCTTGTGTTTTCCCTCTGTGTGCCGCTCTGGTTCAGAGTTGTAATCTTCGGACTTTTGAAGGATAGCATTAGTGAGTTATTAAGTGGAGGTGAACTCTGCAAGCCTTGTTTGGCTCATTCCATGATAATCAACTTCCCTGGAGGCCTCATTTAAAGTTCTAAGAGCTATGCTGCCTCTGCTCAGAACACCTGTCCATTGAGTACAAACTTGCTGTCATTCTCTGAGGTCAATAAGAGACAAGGGGCAGGCTGGGCGCGGTGGCTCACACCTGTATTCCAGCACTTTGGGAGGCCGAGGCAGGCAGATCATCTGAGGTTGGGAGTTCAAGATTAGCCTGACCAAAATGGAGAAACCCCATCTCTACTAAAAATACAAAAATTAGCCGGGTGTGGTGGGGCATGTCTGTAATCCCAGCTACTCGGGTGGCTGAGGCAGGAGAATCGCTTGAACCTGGGAGGCAGAGGTTGTGGTGAACAAAGATCGTGCCACTGCACTCCAACCTGGGCAACAAGAGGCAAATACTGTCTAAAAAAAAAAAAAAAAAAAAAAAAAAAGGAGCGAGCGAGAGAGACAAGGGGCAGAAATTAATTAATGGGTAAAAGTTTTGCATCGGGACCCTTAGATACAGATAAGAGGAAAAATGTGGCCTCCCAGAGTGGCCCAGCCAACAGGTAACTGGGGAGAACTGAAAGAAGGGGAAGATGTGGGCTAGTGGGGCCCAGAGTGGCCTGTTTGGGGTGAGTCTTGACAGGGTAGGCCTTGGGAAGGCAATTTTTAAGTAGGCTGAGGAAGGGGAGATTGTCATTCTAAGAAGATAGGCACCAACTGAAGGACGGAGCTGAGAATAAAATGCTACTTCTAGGCAGTTCCTTTCACATTTATGTATGGCCACACTCTGGCCCAGAAATTTCATTTAAAGGGATGTAGCTACACATTTCCGCCCTCTGCACAAAAATGCATGTACTTTGTAAGAACGTTTCTTGCAGCACAGCTGCTAACAGCCCACATTGTGAACCACTCAAATGTCCATTAATAAGAGATGGTGAGTGAATGATGATACATTCCTTATATGAGAGAAGAGGATGTGGAAGAGGTATTTTCAGGATAACACAGAGAGTATGCTCCTTTAGGCAAATTTCTTCACTCAGTTTTTTTTCTCCGCAAAATGGTTATATTAATTCGTACCTGTGCCAGTCTTGCTGGTAGTGGGAAGGGTTATGGTGAGTGTTCAAGGAGATTATGAGTACAGGGGCCTGGCAGCAGCTGAATTCTCCAATGTTAGCTATTATTCTTCTCATTTTAATTATGGTATTGCTAGTTTATAATTTTGTATATCAATGCTCAAGGAAAAGACTGGAGGAATTAAAAGTATAGGATTTTGGCTTAATGGATTCTAACCCAGACCTCTACACAACTTTTTAAAATTATTACTATATATTACTAAATCCCAGTGTCTGCCACTTTTTTTTAAATTTCAAAGAATACATAGCCTGTTGGGCAAACTTGGGTTTGTGTCCTTGGCTTTTCAGCAGGTGTGGAAGCCCTGGGGTGGGTATGCCCTGGCTTGTGTGGTTCTTAAGTTTGAGTCTGTACGTCTGGGGTGGGTCAGGGGCCCCAGAGCTTTGCTGCCATTGATTTCTCCCCAACAGCAGACAAAGCCTCACAATGACCTCAATTTTCCCTCTTTCTTTTGAAGGACCAACTTTTCATGGTGCTTGTCTTGATTGTTTTCATAGTGCTTTTTTTTTTTTTTTTTTGAGATGGAATTTCGCTCTTGTCACCCAGGCTGGAATGCGGTGGCGCAATCTCCATTCACTGCAACTTCCACCTCCTGGGTTCAAGCAATTCTCTCGCCTCAGCCTCCCAAGCAGCTGGAACTACAGGCGCGCACCGCCATATCCGGCTAATTTTTTGTATTTTTAGTAGAGATGGGGGTTTCACCATGTTGGCCAGGCTGGTCTCAATCTCCTGACCTCAGGTGATCCACCTGTCTCAGCCACCCAAAGTGCTGGGATTACAGGCATGAGTCACTGTACCCAGCCAAATCGGTATTTTTGTATGTAGAGGGAAATAATCTTCTCAACTGTAATCGTGAATAATATTGTATTAAATTGTCATGAAGGAACTCCTGTTTAATAAATGGACACGTCAGAAAGAAGGAATGAATAGTAAAACCAAACCAAAACAAAAAACTTTGGTAATTGAAAGTTCTGGTTAGTTTTTATTCTAAATAAGTTCAATGTTTGACATAGTTGTAGACACCTAGGGAGAATCTGTAGTACCTATTCTTTTCTTTAACTCTTTTTTTTCTTTTTTGAGACAGAGTCTTGCTCTGCCACCCAGGCTGGAATGCAGTGACGTGGTCTTGGCTTACTGCAATCTCTGCCACCCGGGTTCAAGCCATTCTCCTGCCTCAGCCTCCTGAGTAGCCGGGATTATAGGCTCCCGCCACCACTCCCGGCTAATTTTTATATTTTTAGTAGAGACGGGGTTTCGCCATGTTGGCCAGGATAGTCTCGATCTCCTGACCTCATGATCCACCCGCCTCTGCCTCCCAAAGTGCTGGGATTACAGGCGTGAGCCACCACACCCAGCCTTGCAGTACCTTTTAATATCTTGTCACTTTCTTATTAATCTCTAACTATACAAGTTGTATAGACAGGATGCAAATTTCACAAAATAAAACAAAAACATTATCAATTTAAAAGATCATTGGTACAGCTGTGATATGATGTGATAGTTTATATTGAACCCTTTAGTGCAAATAAGAGTTTTATATTATTCATCTTCTTTTCAATTGTTTAGGGGTCACCGCCAGGTGTTGGACCTTACTACGAAAACCATGGATACCAACCGGAAAACCCCTATCCCGCACAGCCCACCGTGGCCCCCAATGTCTACGAGGTGCATCCGGCTCAGTACTACCCGTCCCCCGTACCCCAGTACACCCCGAGGGTCCTGACGCATGCTTCCAACCCCGCCGTCTGCAGGCAGCCCAAATCCCCGTCGGGGACAGTGTGCACCTCAAGTAGGATTCTCTTTGTGTTTATTTCCTGTAATAAACCCGAGGTCCTGGGTCAGCCTCCCCAGGGGGCTCTCTGCTCCTACCACCACTGTCGCCTGGTCTGACCCTTCTCCATCTGCCGGAGCCAGTCTGTCTTCATGGCTTTCCACTCTCTTCCTGCTGGATCAAAGCTGTCGCCACCAGCTCTAGCCTCTTGCCCAGGGCCTGCAGAGAGACCTCTGTCTGCCGTTAACTCTCCTGCACAGCTTTGCCTGTTCTACTCAGCATAGGCTTTTGAGATCACCTTCCCTGGGTTTCTTGGCTGTGTGGTTTATTGATGGCTGCTCTTGAATAACTGGTAAGCTTCCAAGAGCAGAAATCAACTATCTTACCTTTCTTTGTCACACAGTCCCCTAGATATGACAGGTCATGTTTAAGATGCTCCTTGTTTCTTTGTGTTTAGTGAATGACCTGGCTGGTGTGGTTGTGGCACAGAAGTGTCTGAGCTTTCTCAGTGGGCTTCAGGGTCCTGCGGGTGGCTGGAGCAGGCCAGAGTGAGCGTGGGAGGACTGGAGGTTACATTTTATTTGCTGTCACTTCAGTCCCTCCTCTTCGTCACCCTCCCATTCATCTCCTTTCTTTGCCATTTCGTTTGGTCTCGTGTCTTTCCAGACTGCCCCCTCTTGCACTGCCTCCCAGCTTTTAATTCAGGCTAGTTTCAGTGCTAAGAATTGCCCAGGTGGAAACAGCATAGCAGCAGCTACACCAAAGATCTTTTACATTGATCTTTTAATTGATAGTGTTTTTATTTTATTTTGTGAAATGTGCATCCTGTCTCTACAACTTATACAGTTAGAGATTCGTCAGAATGTGAATTTCCACAGGTCCACCATTACATAATCAGTCATCGACGTGATTAACGCCAATGCTCTGTGAAGCTCTGTCTGTCCCCACCTCTCCCCCACTCAGGACAAGTGCTGTCACTCCTGTGTTTCTGCCCCTCTCTCAACCCCTCACCCTTCACAAATGGCTCTTCCGCCCTGTTCCTCTCCGGCCACCTCCTGTCTCTGAGTTTTCTACCCTTTCATGAGGCTTCCTCCCTTCCTTCCTCTCCCTTCTGTGTTTCTCTCTTTTCCTCCTTTCAATGCCCCGCACCAAGCGAGTACTTGTGTTTGCACTGATCTGCTTCTGGGGGTGGTTGGGTAGGTCAAAGCCAGTGGTTCTCAGTCAGAACAATTTGGACCCCCTAGAGACAATTGGCAGTGTCTGGAGACAGTGTGGGCGGTTACAAGTAGGGAGGGGGTGCTGCTCCCAGGTAGGCACCAGGGATGCTGCTCAACCTCCTGCAAGGCACAAGACAGCCCCCCGACAGCAAAGAATGCTCCAGGCAAAATATCATTTAGTGTGGAGGTTGGGAACTCCTGGTCTTTGTCCATTTTGGGGATGGAAGGAAGCCGGAGTGAAAGGGTTAAGGAACTGTCTGTATGAGCCACCTCCCAAAGAAACAGCACGAAGGTCCTCTCCTGAAGTCAGCACCTCCAGACAGTGGTGTTCCCACCAGTGACGGCCAAACCCAGGAGGGCAAACGAACCCCTGGCCCACCTGATAGACACATTTCCACTTTTCCCAGGAAAGACTAGGTGATGACAGAGTTGGACGGGTTATATCAATCCCTTATCAGTTGCTTTTACAAGGGAAGCATATGAACCTACATGTATGATTTTGCATTATAAAATTCATAAACTCAAAAGTAATTTAGTAATTTAATTGAACTTACGCTGGTATTATTTTTAAGAAAACACTGTTGGCATTTAATATATAGAAATGTATACATTTTGAAAGTGTAATGTTTGGCTTTGAAACTCTTCTCCCAGTTATTGGGTAGCACACATTCAGAAGCATGTATCAGGAGTATAAAGAACTTTTTCCAGACTTAATGTATTTATTTGCTTTAGCAACAGCCATAGAAGGTTGATGATTGAATAGGAGCAGACCCACAGCTTAAAGCTTAGGCTTTGGGGAATCGAAGGTCAATAGTCCTCCAAATGTGTGCGTGAAACAAGCAGTTAAACACAAGAAACCATAGGGCTGAGTTGACAACCTTAAGTTGGTCATGATTGAGGGAAATGCATAGTGGGTTTTGTGTGCGTGTTTTTTTGTTTGTTTGTTTGTTTGTTTTTTGAGACGGAGTCTCTTTTTGTCACCAGGCTGGAGTGCAGTGGCATGATCTCGGCTCACTGCAACCTCTGCCTCTCAGGTTCAAGCAATTCTCCTGCCTCAGCCTCCCGAGTAGCTGGAACTACAGGTGTGCCACCGCGTCTGGCTAATTTTTGTATTTTTAGTAGAGACGGAGTTTTGCCATGTTGGCCAGGCTGGTCTCGAACTCCTGACATCAGCTGATCCGCCTGCCTTGGCCTCCCAAAGTGCTGGGATTACAGGCATGAGCCACTGTGCCCAGCCGGTGGGGTGTAATTAAACTGCAACAGCAGCCATGTCAAGCCAGGACCCAGTGGTGTCTGTACTGACCCTGCGCTGACTACAGATGCCTGTCCAGCAAAGTAAACTTGGGTTTGCACATGCTTCTGGTGAGACCTGTACAGGTCAGCACATGCTGAGTGTGAGGTTCAGGATACCTAAGTGAATAGCCCTCAACTCAGCAGACCAGTTATTTTATCTTGGATAAAACGGCACTCGGGAAGCCGTCTGTGGAGGAAAGTGTCCTTGGTAATGGGCCAGAGAGGCCATCTGGAATTTCTCTCATGAACTACCTTGGCCCTAGCTTACCTCCATCATATATAATCATTGCAGCTGAGTTATGAGAACGTTGTGTGCCTGGGCATGGTCCTCAGACCAGTGGTGCTGGCATCACCTGTGAACCTGTTAGAAATTCAGATTCAGGTCGGGCGCGGTGGCTCACACCTGTGATTCCAGCACTTTGAGAGGCTGAGGTGAGTGGATCACTTGGGCCCGGGATTTCGAGACCAGTCTGGGAAACATGGTGAAACCTCATCTACCAAAAATGAGCCCAGCAGAGCGGCGCACATCTGTGGTCCCAGATACTCGAGAGGCTGAAGTGGGAGGATGGCTTGAGCCCAGGAGGTGGAGGCTGCAGTGAACCATGATCGTACCACTGCACTCCAGCCTGGGCAACAAGCAAGACCCTGTCTCAAAAAAAAAAAAAAAAAAAAAAAAATAGCAGTGCAGATTCATGCCCGATCCCCAACTGAAATAGAATCTCTGGTGATGGGAACCACCATATTCCCCAGGTAATTCTTAAGCCTGTGACAGTTTAAGAGTGATTGTAGAATTGTCAGAATGTTGTCACAAAGTGAGAGGCGTGGCATTGAGCCCTCAGCAGCTGGATCAGCTCTCAGCTTGTCTCCCTGGCAGACCTCCAGAGGCACAGGTATGGCCAGGTTCGGAGTTCCAGGCTGCCATGCCACCTCTCCAGCCCAGGAGGGTCTGTTCAAATGCCCTCTCCTCCTCTCTCCTCCATCTCTGCACCTTTCTTCAGGGAAAGCTCCCGGGAGCTCCTGGACCTGGGGCTGCTGGGCATCAGTGGGGTGATGTGGATGGACGCCCTCCCTCCTGGCCCATGAGCTGGCTGAGCCCAGCGTCTGACTCTGCCATGCCTCTCTGGTGCCTGTAGCTATCCTCTGAACTCTGTGTGACTTTTGCTTTACCCTCTGACCAATAATGCCATGTCTTACTAGAGAAAATCAGTGACCTCTTCCAAATTCCTTAATTTTTATCTGAAATGTGCCTTTCCTCTGAGTTTGGTATTTCTGCGCTTGGATCAAAGGGCCTATGCTGGTGCTGTCCAGCAGGACTTAGGGACGCCATGGGAAGGTTCTACCGCTGCACTGCCTGACATGGTAGCCACTGGCCACATGTGATGACTGAGCACCTCAATTTACATCATGTTACTTAATTCCATGGAACATTAATTAAATAGCCACATGTAGCTGGTGGATGTCCGAATGGGACAGTAGCATCCATTCGCTAAACAACCTTGGGTAAGACAATTTATTCTGCTTTGAGTACCGCTGACAGAGTGATGATAGTTTTGAGGACGGTATTATTATTTTGCTTATGCTTGTAATTACCAGGATGAGGTCTTAGTTCTTTCTTTTTACATTAATCATCTGCCTATTTTAAGATCCTCTTTTAGCATACCATACTTTTTTTTTTTTTTTTGAGATGGAGTTTTTGCTCTGTCATCCAGGCTGGAGTGCAATGGCGTGATCTCAGCTCACTGCAACCTCTGCCTCCTGGGTTCAAGTGATTCTCCTGCCTCAGCCTCCCAAGTAGCTGGGATTACAGGCATCTGCCACCATGCATGGCTAATTTTTGTATTTTTAGTAGAGACAAGGTTTCACCATGTTGGCCAGGCTGGTCTTGAACTCCTGACCTCGGGCGATCCACCCACCTTAGCCTCTCAGAGCATTAGGATTACTGGCGTGAGCCTCTGTGCCCAGCCACGCATACCATGCTTTTTAAAGAGCCTAACCTTCGTGTACTTTGCTGAAGATCACAGCTTCCTCCTGTTGGTCTCCAAATTGCATAAGGTTTAGTGTTATGGAAGAAGCAGGATCGTCCATCATATTTCTTAAAATTAAAAGTCACATTTTTAAGAAATAATTATTTCTTAATATGGTGTACTATAAAAATAATAGATAACATTTGAGAGCATGACTTCTAAACAACTCTGGTCTGAACGTTGCACTCTCCTCCTTCTTCCAGAGACTAAGAAAGCACTGTGCGTCACCATGACCCTGGGGGCCGTCCTCGTGGGAGCTGCGCTGGCCGCTGGCCTGCTCTGGAAGTTCAGTAAGTGCAGGGAGCCTTGATCCCACCATGTGCTCCTGCAGTCCCCAGTGCTCTGAGCCAGACCCTGCTCTCTGGGCTATTGAGACCTCTGGAGGCCCTCCGTGAGGTTCCTCTCTTCCATAACGAGGCTGTCTGTCTTCCCTTCTCTTGTTCAGCTATGAGATTGACACATCATGGGGAAAGCATTTAGAATGTACCCAATGCTTTGGGGTGCTTGGTGCCACCCAGCACTGTGAGCACAAGTTCTACCTTGGGGCCATACTCAGTTACCTGTATCTCACTGCACAGCAGTGGCTGTTGGGGGTCAGGCCTGCCCCTCCCTGTCCTACCTCCTGCAACTACAGCCTGAGCCTTTCCCATTAGCCTGGGGTGGTGCAGACTCATGCGCCATTGTGGATCCTTGAAGTTACCTGTGTGATAGAGAGGACGTGTGAGTGCCGTCCAAACGCAAACACTGAGAGGGTCCTTCCCATTGCCCCCACGGAAGTAAGGTGGCCCAGTGCTAATTCCACTTATACTTGCTGGTGGCAAGGACACTTCTCCTCCTTATTAAAGTGGGGGAATTGGCTGGGTGCGGTGGCTCACGCCTGTTATCCCAGCACTTGAAGAGGCCAAGGCAGGTGGACCACCTGAAGTCAGGAGTTCGAGACCACCAGCCTGGCCAACATGTTGAAACTCCATCTCTACTAAAAATACAAAAAATTAGCCAGGCATGGTGGCACGTACCTGTAATCCCAGCTACCTGGGAGGCTGGGGCAGGAGAATCACTTGAACCCAGAAGGCAGAGGTTGCAGTGAGCCAAGATTGTGCCCCTGCACTCCAGCCTGGGTGACAGAGTGAGACTTTGTCTAAAAAAAAAAAAAGTTGGAGGCTGCAGAGAGCTACAGTAATGCCACCGTGTTCCTCACTCCATGAGGCTCATTGGGTTTCTCAGCCTGATGGGCACCTCTCTTCTGTTTTCTCTGCAAGTGGGCAGCAAGTGCTCCGACTCTGGGATAGAGTGCGACTCCTCAGGTACCTGCATCAGCTCCTCTAACTGGTGCGATGGCGTGTCACACTGCCCGAACGGGGAGGACGAGAACCGGTGTGGTGAGTCGGCCTTGGCCTTGGGAAGGGACTGCTCTGCTCACCTTAGAGACAGCAGCCAGGTCCAGGAGCCTTTGGGTGGCTGGGCCTGGCCTGTGTCCAGTACGCTGACACATGATGCCATTGAATTCCTGCTCCAGGCTGAGCCCTGGGGCTCAGAGGGGTTGTGTTTCTGGCCCAACCTCACACAGCAGGTGGGAGGGAGATGACAGGGCCACCGAGGACTGTGTCATTGGAACCATACGTGCTCTGAACTGCCACAGAAAGTCAGTTAAGATGAGCAAACTGTTTATAAAGTTGGAGATGCAGGCCAGGCACGGTGGCTCATGCCTGTAATCCCAGTACTTTGGGAGGCCGAGGCAGGTGGATCACCTGAGGTCAGGAGTTTGAGACCAGCCTGACCAATAAGGTGAAAACCTGTCTCCATTAAAAATATAAAAATTAGCCAGGTGTGGTAATATTACAGGTGCCTGTAATCCCAAATATTCAGGAGGCTGAGGCAGGATAATCACTTGAACCTGGGAGGCGGAGGTTGCAGCGAGCTGAAATCATGCCACTGCTCCTGCCTGGGAGACAAAGCCAGACTCTGTCTCAAAAGATTAATCAATTAATTAATTAATTAAAAACAAAGTTGGAGATGCACTCTGTTATTTTCAAAACAAGCTGCCTTTAAAGGTCTATCTCTTGTCACAGAGTGGGCTCATCTGTTTTACTTTATTTTCTGTGGTTTATCTATTTACTTATTTTAATGAACGAGGAAGCATTGCACCTATTTATGGCATACCACATGATGTTTGGATACATGTATGCCTGTGGCATGGCCATGTCAAGCTAGAACATGGGCCTTACCTCATATACATGTCTTATGAAGAACACATAAAACCTGCTCTCATAGTGATTTTCAAATATGCAACATAGCGTTTATTAACTGCAATCACTATGATGTACAATAGATCTCTGGAACTTATTCCTCCTGTCTAGCTAAGATTTTGTGACCTCTGACCAACATCTCCCCAGTGTTGTCACCCCCCGCCCCCAGCCTCTGGTAGCTGCCATTCTCTCTGCTTCTGCGAGTTTCATGTTTTTACATTCCACGTGTCAGTGGCCTCATGCAGTGTTTGTATATCTGTGTCTAGCTTGTTCACTTAGCGTCATGTCCTCCAGCTTCATCTATGTTGTCGGAAATGACAGGATTTCCGTCTTTCTTATGGCGGAATAGTATCGCATTGTGCATATACACCACGTTTTCTTTATCCATTCATTCACCGAGGGACACTTAGGTTGATGTCATATCTTGGCTGTTGTGAAAAATGCCACAGTGAGCGTGGGAGTGCAGGTCTCTTCAACACACGGATATCCTTTCCTTTGGAGATAAACCCAGCAGTGAGATTGCTGGATCACATGGCAGTTGTGTTTCTAACATTTTGAGGAAACTCCATACTGTTTTCCATAATGGCCGTAGCAACTTCCACTCCCACCCACAGGGTGCAAAGGCTCCATTTCTCATCTACATCCTCACCAACTCCTGTTATTTTCCATCTTTTTGATAGGAGCCATGCTTAGAGGTATGAGATGATACCTCATTGTGGTTTTCATTTGCATTTTTATTTGTATTTTTCATGAATTTTTGAGGGTGATTTCAAGGGTAGTTAGTGGCTGTAACAGGGAAAGGAGCCTGAGTATGAGGGTTGTGCTAATCATCCCCCTCCTGCCCGCTGCATACTGAATGGGGCTCGGCAGGGGGCCTTTTACTTTCTTCCTCTTCTTTTAAAACTTATTTCCTGGCTGGGCGCAGTGGCTCATGCCTGTAATCTCGACACTTCGGGAGGCCAAGGTGGGCAGAGCATGAGGTCAGGAGTTTGAGACCAGCCTGACCAACGTGATGAAACCCTGTCTCTACTAAAAATACAAAAACTAGCCAGACGTGGTGGTGCATACCTGTAGTCCCAGCTACTCAGGAGGCTAAGGCAGGAGAATCACTTGAACCTGGGAGGTGGAGGTTGCAGTAAGCCGAAATTGTGTCACTGCACTCCAGCCTGGGCGACACAGCGAGACTCCATCTCAAATTTCCCAAGCATTCCAGGCTTACGGATCAGCGTTGGTGGCGGGGTGCGCTCTTACATCTTAGTTCCCGCTAAGCACACTCTGACATGTTTACACTAGAACCATTTTTTTTTTCTAGAAATAGAAATTTCAGAATTGTAGAGTCAGAGAACTTACCAGAAATCTCTTAGGCAGTTCTCCTCCCCTCCCTCAAGTGCAGTCCTAACCTCCTGGGGTTTTCTGTAGAAACCATGAGCCTCAGAGCTGGCCAAGAATTCTAGACAGAGTTTTCCGTGTTAAAGTAATTTCCTCTCTCCTAAGGGCCATCCTTGATGGGGACTGGCTTCCTGTTACGCCCTCACTGTAAGTCCTGGCTGTGGAATTTCTGGTGAGGAGCACTGGCCCGTGGAGCTTGGCCCTTGAGCGGCCCGAGTGTTCTGTGTTCTTGATACCTTTCCTCCAGCACAGCCTTGCTTCCCAGAAAAGGGTTTGCACTTGAAAATGATACATTTGCTGATTAAATATAGTTCTTTTGCTTTATTTAGTTTCTTAAATAAAGTGGGGAGTTTTTAAGATGGAGTAGCTTGTAGTTAAGATAGCACGTGGAATGGTTTTTTTTTTTTTTTTTTCCCCTGGTGACAAGGTTTCACTCTGTTGCCCAGGCTGGAGTGCAGTGGCATGATCATGGCTCACTGCAACTTCAACCTCCTGGGGTTAAGCAATTCCCCCAGCCTCAGCCCCCCAAGTAGCTGGGACTGCAGGGGCTCGCCACCATGCCTGGCTAATTTTTGTATTTTTTGTAGAAATGGGGTTTCGTCAATGTTGTCCAGGCTGGTCTCGAACTCCTGACCTCAAGCAATCCTCACAACTCAGCCTCCCAAACTGTTGGAATTACAGGCGTGAACCATAGCACCTGGCCTGGAATGGCTTTTGATATTCTTCTATGTGAACAAGTGGGTGAAAAAACACCAACAAAGTCCTTATGTTACCTGAAGAGTTGCTCTCTTCTTAGTATTTAAGTCGTATTTATTTAAATACTTTAATAGTTGTACACCCAGGTAGGTCAAAATCAAGGAAGTACAAAAGGGTATGCTGTGAAAAATCTCTTTTTCCTTGCTCTGCTTACTTACCTACCCCCCATCCCCCACCTTACACCCCAGACACACACAGATGTGTGTCTGTTCACTTTTTAAAAAGTAACTGAAATGAGATATGCTGCTTCTTTTTCTTTTTGTTTTTTTCTTGTTGCCCAGGTTGGAGTGCAATGGCAGCATCTCAGCTCACCGCAACCTCCGCCTCCTAGGTTCAAGAGATTCTCCTGACTCAGCCTCCCGAGTAGCTGGGATTACAGGCATGCACCACCACGCCGGCTAATTTTCTATTTTTAGTAGAGACGGGGTTTCTCCGTGTTGGTCAGGCTGGTCTTGAACTCCTGACCTCAGATGATCCACCCACCTTGGCCTCCCAAAGTGCTGGGATTAAGGCATGAGCCACCGTGACTGGCCTATCTTATTTATTTTTAAAAAGAGCTTATTGAGATCTAATTTATGTACCATAAAATTCGAGTATATAATTCAGTGCTTTTATATATAAAACATTGTATATATAAAATAACTTACTGAGATATACTTTTTTATATAAAACAGCTTATTGAAATGTTATTTATGTACCATCAAATTTAAATATATAATTCACTGACTTTTATATATTCACCAATATGTGCAGCTATCACCACAGTCAATTTTAGGATATTTTCATCAGCTCATAAAGAAACCCCAAGCCCTTGAACTATCACCCCGTATCCCTCCTCCCAGCCCATCCCTCCTACTCCTAAGCAATCACTAATCTACTTAGTGTCTATAGATTTCCTACTCTAGGCATTCCATGTGAGTGGGATCGTGCAATATGTGGGCTCATGCAGTACGTCTGGCTCCTTTCACTGAGCGTAAGGTCTTCAAGGCTCATGCAGGTTGCAGCCTGGGTCTGAATTTCATTCCCTCTTCTGGCTGAATCATATTCCATTGTATATCGTGGACATATCCGATTCTGCTCACCCAGCCGTTGGTGGGCGTTTAGAGTGTTTTTGCCTTTTGGCTGTTTTAAGAGGGCTGCAGTGAACGTTCATACAAGTTTTTGACCCAATGCCTGTTTCAATGATTTTGTGTAGAGAGCACTTTTTGCAGAAAAAGAATAGTTTGTGGCCTCCCTTTGTGTGCGGTCAGTGCCTCGCAAAGAGTAAGCTCTACGCGGCCACCTCCGGAGTCTCGAGGAGCGCGGGGCTCGGGTAGCAGCTAGGACAATACAAGCTGGGACAAAGCCTGGTGCAATGGTTCACACCTGTAATTCCCACACTTTGGGAGGCTGAGACAGGGGGATCATCTGAGGTCAGGAGTTTGAGACCACCCTGGCCAACATGATGAAACCCCATCTCTAATAAAATACAAAAATTAGCTGGACGGGGTGGTGAATGCCTGTAATCCCAGCTACTCAGGAGGCTGAGGCAGGAGAATCGCTTGAACCCGGGAGGTGGAGGCTGCAGTGAGTGGAGATCACACCACTGCACTTCAGCCTAGGCAACAGAGCGGGACTCCATCTCAAAAAAAAAAGAAAGAAACTCAGAGAATCCTCCTTCTCGTGCAGTTCGCCTCTATGGACCAAACTTCATTCTTCAGGTGTACTCATCTCAGAGGAAGTCCTGGCACCCTGTATGCCGAGACGACTGGAACGAGAACTACGCGCGGGCAGCCTGCAGGGACATGGGCTATAAGTGAGTACGGGGCAGCACCCGCATGGTGACGGGAACAGACAGTAGAAACATGAGAAGACCCTCTCTCTGCCTCGCCGTGAAAGTACCGGCACATGAGTGCTGGGGACAGTTGTCACCTTCCAAAAGCTGAGCCCTGTAACCAGCAGGTGGAACTTGTCCTGCTAGGGCTGTGCCCAGCACACAGACCTCGGCTCGCTGCTACCCTGCCCTGCCTCCTCCTTGGCCTCTATAGACTTCTAGTTGCTCGGGAGTGCCCAGTGCTGTGGTCGTCTGGTCAGGGGTGCAGGCTGAGGGCATTAGGTGCCTCTTTTCCCAAGACGCCTCTCAGCCAGGGTCCATTCACCCCCTGGGTAGAGGTTGGGCCAGAACAGCCGGCGAGGAGGGTTGGGCTGGGGAGAGCAGCAGGGACAAATCCTGTGCCCAGTTTCACTGCATTCGGGAGCCATGGAAGGCTTTTGAACTGGGGAGAGAATCAATCAATCAGATTTATACTTAAAAAATGTCATTCCTGCTTGCAGCTCTGAGGGAAGGTGGGAAGGCTTAAGGGGGTGTGTGTCCCTTGCCAGTGGTTCCTGGCCGGGGGTGCGGTGGTTACCACTTACCAGCACTGCTTGGGGAGATGTGGCAGCCCTCAGGCATCAGGGAAAGGGCGGTAGGATTCTACTGCCACTTTATTTTCCATGGGAGGGTCCCCAGGTGATTTCTATGCAACTTTAGGGTATTCGATATGCCAGTTTTCAGAATGAATTACAACTTGATGAGAAAGTTGGCATCTTAGCTAGTCACTCTGCCATCCCTCAACAGCAAGGGAGAATTACACAGCAAAGCGCCCAATCACAGTCCAGGAACCTGGTGGAATTGATAACTGGGGACATTTTAACATCTGTACCTTTTATTAGATTAAATGTATGTATGATTATACACTCCTATGTCCTTCTCATAGTTTCTTGATCCTAACCTGGATAAGAAACACAACCAATGAAAAAATTTTACCTGACACTTTAGGGTTATTGAACTGAAAAAATCGTTACACTTGGTTAGAATGTGTGATTTTTTTTTTTTCCTAAATGCTAAGGTTTTTCCCTCTTATTTTGAATGTCATATGAGAGGTATTATGACATAGTATAGGATTTGTATTTGCTTATGTCTTAACCATTACATAAATAAGGTTTTCTGTCTTTTTTAGGAATAGTTTTTACTCTAGCCAAGGAATAGTGGATAACAGTGGAGCCACCAGCTTTATGAAACTGAACACAAGTGCTGGCAATGTCGATATCTATAAAAAACTGTACCACAGGTATGCAGTGACTTCTTCTGTGAAACATTTTGGAATGAAATCAACTAGGAGACACCATGGGGAATCGCTGTCCTGAGTCTCATTTCTCCAAGCTGCAATACTCGGTCTGGATGGGTTTTGCATTGGGAGGAGATTAGAGTCTGACCAGGCCTGGTTACTCTAAGCAGCCCTTGGTTTATTCATAGGAAGTGGCCGAGGTTCCTCTGCTATTTCATTTTCAGCCTCTACCGTCTGCCCTCGATGGTACTCGATAACACTGCAACACTGACATTCAACTCTATTTATTTTCCTTTGCTCTTCAGACATTTAGAGATGTGTCTATTGTGTCAGGGTGTGGTTCTAGGAATCCAAGATAATATCTCAGTGTCCCAGCCAGGGTGACCGGCTCATCCCAGTTTGCCAGGGACTTCACTGGTTTCAGCAAGGAAAGTCCTGCTCTGTTCCAGGCTGCTGGGCTGGCTGGTCCCCTTAGCCCCAACCCTGGGACGGCAGTGCCAGACGGTGCTCTGTGAGGGGTGGGCAGCATTCTGGCGGCCTGGGAATGAGTCGTGTGTGTCCAGGGGGTAGAAGTAGGCACAAGCCACAGGTCACGTGATGAGTGGCTGACCTGGCTGGGAGGGCGGAAGAGGAGATGGACTTAGCTATCCCTTTTGCTTTGCACACATTTAAGATGTTTGCTACGATTGTTGCTGTTATGTGAGTGTTTTCTGATGTGAAAGATACACAGTGTCCTGTGCCCATGAGCTCTCCTTGCCTCCCAGGTCCCCAGGGCTTATGCCTGGTGTCTAGGCATCACCTCCCTGCCCGCCAGGTGCCAGGTGCTGCGTTTCGGGGGAGGATGAACTAATCACCCTGCGCCACCTTTCCTCTGAGTGGGAGCCTGGGGCAGGTTTGCATTCCTGGTGGCCGCTGGCAGAGGTGTCTGGGGGCCTGACTTCCACCGCAGCCTGCTGTCCTGGGGAATGTGGCAGGGCAAGCCCAGTGGGGAGGGCTGTGCGCGGCCAGGTGCACCCATCAAAACAGCAGGGCTGCGGTTTGTCCCTGTGGAGAAGCTAAACACAGCTGCCTGGGCACTTTGTAAATGCTGAGTGGTTCTTTGTCTTCCTGGGTTACACACAGAAACAGGGAGCCAAGTCCAGCTGGGCAGGGGTAGGGGAGGGGAGGAGGTGCTGCCATCCCTTGGCAAGAGCCTTGGAACTCACAAGGAGGCTGGAGGGCTTGGAAGGAAGAAGAGAAGGCCATTGTCTGGTAGGCTCTATTCTGTCTCCGCGGTGGTGGTGGGCGGAGGAGGCACTTCTTTTCCTCTTTTTGTGCAGGAGTTGCCCTTGATGCCTGAGTTCTTGGCTTGTCTTCTGTCGGGCTTCTGTGAATAGCCACATGTGCCCTGACGCTGTGACCACACAGGGCTATCTCTACCGCCCTTAGGATTCTTAGGAATGTCTTCTCTTGAAGAGAACATGTCTTTGCTTGGCCGTGTCAGTGCCCCAGAGCCAGAGTCCACCTGGAATGCACCTGTAGTCCACTGGGAACCCGGGGGGTGTGCCTCAGTAGAGGGTGTTAGGAAGGACCTATTATTGTAGGGCCTGGGCTCCTGTGAGGTGGTTTGGGGCGGCTGGAGGAAGCGGGGCTTTGCTCTGGATTGGATGCTATCAGGATGCAGGGGTAATTCTGTGATGGCTGCTTTATTATTTTTTTTCTAGGAGGAGGTTGGAATGAGGCTAGGCTAGAGCTATGATTGGTAAAGAAACGTCCATCGTTCAAGTTAGCCAGGATAGGAGGAGAGTTCAGGTCGTGATTTTGTGGTTCTGACCCCAGGTTCCTGTTCTGTCTGTTCAGACATCATTTCAGAGGAGGCTCCTTGTGTCTGGCCCCATCTCGGACATGGGAAGCCTAGTCCGATATTGATGCTCAGTGGAAATTGTTTATGTTCCGCAGAGCACACGGCCCAGTTGTCAGGGTGGGCCAGCTCTGCACGCCACGGGCTGTGACTTTCCTTCTCAGCATAGCCTGGGGAATTCACTGAAGGACAGAAGGCACGAATGACTTCCTCTTCATCCATAACCTGGGATGTTTGACTCCCAAAGGAGTAAACTCTTATGTTTCTTCTAATTCTAGGGAAATTATTGGTTATGTTGCCTTCAACACTACAAATGGTAAAGCAGTCATAGGAGCCAGAAGTTTCCAAATGTCTTCCTTACAAATTAGAAGATGATTTTAAATTCCAAAGAGAAAAGAAAAACTAGCATTATCGTATGCTTACCCTCACAACCACCTTAGGAGTTGGTACAATTTTAAGAGAGGTTGAGTAACTTGCCCAAGGTCACACAGTGGGATATGAGCTGCATACTTTGGCTCAATGTCGGTCTTTGCCACTGTCCCTATATGGATTTACTTACCTTATTGGGGTTGTAAATCACAGGACCCTTCTACGTCTCAGAAGACAGGAGAGGGAACATCAGAAGAAATGACTGATTTCTGAGCATGCGAGAGGCAGGTGACTCCTCAGTATCGTGACCAGAATTTCCCTTGTTCTTTTTGTAGTGATGCCTGTTCTTCAAAAGCAGTGGTTTCTTTACGCTGTATAGGTAAGTTCATCTGGAGTCCCCCTTTTGATACTTCTAACTAGGAAATGCTCTCTACTTTCAGAACAGTACTCCCTGTGTCTCTGGGGGCGTGGGAAGAAGAAGGTGGGTCAACGGTTGGGATGTGCCCAGCGGCCTCTCGCTCTTTCCAAGGAGCTCTTGGTTTGGATTTCCATGGCCTGCAGACACCTTCAGCCTTGGGTCCAAGGGACACCCCCTGAGGTCAGGCCCACTGAGGAAGCTGACAAAGCCCTATGCTTTATGCCACCCACGAGCCGGAGGCGCCGCAGGTCTCTTTCTCCAGAAAGTGAAGGGGGTGGCGTTAGTGAGCCCTGGCAGCCACCTAATGTGGACTTGGAGCTCTGCAGGGCTGTGGTCCAGCACCATGGTGTGGCCACCACGTACCCATCAGCCAGTGGGACCTGGGAGGAGAGACAAACCCGGAGAACAACAGCGCTCTTGCCTCTTCTCTCCTGAATTTGGACAGTGGCTTAGACTTGGCTGTCCCCATCTCCGTGTTTGAGTGCTTACAGTTTCCAAACCGTTTGCAAATGTGGAAGCCGCCATCGCTCTCCTCCTCTGGGATGGCCCAGTGCTGTTGTGGGCCGTGGTCCCTGAGCTCAGCTTTTCATTTGAAGAGCTGGAAGGCGCTGACACAGTCATCCCAGCAGGGCTGGCTCAGGTCTTCTTTAGGTCCTGAGTTGGGGTCCAGCACAGCTCCAAGGGCACATAGTACCCGCCCTGCCCTCTGCCCATGTACTCACCTCCTGGTGGAGAAGACACTCGCACACAGGAAGCAGGGAAGGCAGCAGGCCCCTTCACCCCACCACCCCCTCACTCACCCCTCACCCCCTCACTACCCCTCACCCCCTCACTCACCCCTCACCCCCAACACCACCCCTACACACCCACAACCCCACCAACCCCCACCCCCCCACCCACCCCCCACCCCCCACCCACCCCCACCCCCCACCCCCCATACACCCCCCACCCCTCACCCACCCCCACACACCCCCTCACCCCCACATCCAACCCCCACCCCCCCACCACCTCTAACACCCCTCAACCCCCCACCACCCCCACATCCCCACCACACCCCCCACACCCCCACACCCCCACCAACCCCCACCCCCTCAACACACCCCCACCCCTCACTCACCCCCTACACCCCCCCAACCCCCCTCATCCCCCACCCCCCCCCCCCCACCCCCTCACTCACCCCCTCACACACCCCTCACTCACCCCCTCACCCCCTCACTCACCTCATCACCCCTCACCCCCTCATTCACACCCTCACCCCCTCATCACCCCTCACCCCCTCACCCCTCACACCCCTCACCCATCACTCACCCTCTCACCCCCTCACCCCATCACCCCTATCCCCTCACTCACCCCCTCACCCCCCACCCCCTCACCCCTCATTCACCCCTCACCCCCTCACTCACCATCTCACCCCTCACCCCTCATTCACCCCTCACCCCCTCACTCACTACCCTCACCCCCTCACTTACCCCTCACCCCCTCACTCACCCTCACCCCTTCACTCACCCTCTATCACTCCCTCAACCCCTCATTCACTCCCTCACCCCCCTCACTCACCCCCCTCACCCCCTCACTCACCCCCTCACCCCTCACCCCCTCATTCACCCCTCACCCCTTCACTCACTCTCTATCACCCCCTCACCCCCTCACTCACCCTCTATCACTCCCTCAACCCCTCATTCACCCCTCATCCCCTCACTCACCCCCTCACCCCCTCATTCACCCCCTCACACCCTTCACTCACCCTCTATCACCCCCTCACCCCCTCACTCACCCCTCACCCCCTCACCCCCTCACTCACCCTCTATCACTCCCTCAACCCCCCTCACTCACCCCTTATCCCCTCACTCACCCCCTCACCCCCTCACTCACCCTCTATCACTCCCTCATCCCCTCACTCACCCCCTCACCCCCTCACTCACCCCTCACCCCCTCACTCACCCCTCACCCCCTCACTCACCCCCTCACCCCCTCATTCACCCCTCACCCCCTCACTCACCCTCTATGACTCCCTCAACCCCTCACTCACCCCTTATCCCCTCACTCACCCCCTCACCTCCTCACTCACCTCCTTACCCCCTCACTCACCCTTTCACCTCCTCGCTCACCCCCTCACCCCCTGACTTACCCCCTCACTTCCTCAATCACCCCCTCACCTTTTCACTCACCCCATCACCCCCTCACTCACCCCTTACTCCCTCACCTCCTCACCCCTCACTCACCCCCTCACTCATCCCCTCATCCCCTCAATTACCCCCTCACCCTCTCAATTACCCCCTCACCCCCCACCTCCTCACTCACCTCCTCACTCACTCACCCCTTCACCATCTCACTCACCCCCTCGTCTCCTCACCCCCTCACTCCCAGCCTGCCCCTCCCATTTTCCTTTTCTTTGTATGAGAATCTGGGGCCCTTGAGTGGTGTCAGTGCCTCCAAGACTCAAGGAGTCCCCAGGGCCTTGTTATCCAGAACACCCCGACCTGGGTCCCAGGAGACCCCCAGGAGCCCCCTGAGTCTGCCCCCAGCAGTGGTGCCGCTGCCATCTGCCCTGTCCTTGCAGCCTGGGAGACCCTCGGGAGGGGAGGGCGCTGGGTGGCTGGGCGGCTTCTGCTGATCTCACCCCACTGGCCTCCTGTTTGTCTTCCTCAGCTTGTGGGGTCCGCTCAAACTTAAACCGCCAGAGCAGGATCGTGGGCGGCCAGAACGCGCTCCTGGGGGCCTGGCCCTGGCAGGTCAGTCTGCACGTCCAGAACATCCATGTGTGCGGAGGCTCCATCATCACCCCCGAGTGGATCGTGACAGCTGCTCACTGCGTGGAAAAGTATGCCAGGGGCGGCGCGGGCTGGGTGGGGTCTCCGGGCTGGCCTCCAGTCACCCTGTGACCTTGAGCAGGGTCTCAACCCTTGCAGCCTGGGCGTCCTTGTGTTTAAATGGGGAGAGTGTTGCGCCTGCTTCCTAGGCTTGTGGGGCACCAGGTGCACTCATGCCAGGCAGCGCATGGCTGTGTCGTCCTTCAGCACGTATGCACTGAGTGTCCCCTGCACGCGGGACGCAGGGTGCAGGTGGAACATTCTCCACGATGTCACCATGACCAGCGTTCCTTCCAGCCGCTGTCCTCTGAGCTCTGTCCTGCCCTTGAGTGAAGCCCCCGCCCCCTGAGGTCTCCTCTCTCCGGGACACTAGTCCCAGGAGAGGACACACTCAGACAGGCTCAGGGGCCTCAGGCTGCCCTGCTGGAAGGTCCCTGGGGTTAAGTGTTCTTGGCCACAGCATTGCTCATGCAAAGGGTTAGGTAGGGGTGAGGCTAGCTGTGACAGTGTTAGCATTTATGGAAGCTACCAACCCCTCCCCTTTTTCTTAAACACATAGTGCTTTTGGTCACATGCTGCTTTGGAGGAGGCCTTACTCAGCGGATGTATTTTTCTGCCTTAGAGAGAGTATTTTTCTGCCTTAGAGAGAGGCTGAACTGGGTTTGACTCTTGGCCCAGCCCTTTTTGGCTGCGTGGCCTTAGATGATTCACTCAACGTCTCTGACCCATGGTGCATCCAGCTATAAGATGGGCATGCCCTTCTTCTCTCGGGCTGTTATGAAGGTCAAGGAAGCAAGAGCTGTTACCCAAGGGTGCTCCCTTCTCTGCCCATCTTCACACCCCCGCGTGCTCTGGGCCCTCTAGGAGCTGGGTTTCTCTCAAGGGCTGTTACCCAAGGGTGCGCCCTTCTCTCCCCCTCTTCATACTCCCAAATGCTCTGGGTCCACTAGGAGCTGGGATTATCTTAAGAGGGAAACACCTGGATAAAGGAAATGGTGTGATTGATATTGGACTTCAAGTCTGTTCATCAGTACCCATTTATTAAGCACCTACTATGTGCCAGGAAATGCTTTGGCATACAAAGGAAAATAAGGGCCAGTCCTGCTAGAAATGGCCTTGAAACCCCAGGGAGGGATGTCGGCCCCATGGTGGGTGCTGCAGATTCCTCCACGGTGACACAAGAGCCAGAAAGAGGGATGATGTCGGGGGCTGAGGCGGGGAGTCGGAGTGGAGGGAGCGTGGGGGAGAAGGGGAGGCCAAGCCCCTCCTCCACTGTCTCCCTGTGAGGTTTTTGGTGAATCATCCCGCCTCTGGGTGTCTTGCCTCCAGCTTCTGATGTTGGAAGTTCATCCACCAAGAGCTCCGTGTTTGTGGCTCTGAGATACTGAGTCCTTCTTCTCTCCCAGACCTCTTAACAGTCCGTGGCAATGGACGGCATTTGTGGGGACTTTGAGACAATCTTCCATGTTCTATGAAAAAGGACACCGAGTAGAAAAAGTGATTTCTCATCCAAATTATGACTCCAAGACCAAGAACAATGACATTGCGCTGATGAAGCTGCATACGCCTCTGACTTTCAATGGTACACGTGGCTCAGGCTTGGCAAGCAAGTTGGCAGAATCTTAAGGAGATGTTGATTGGAAATGACACTTGTGCTGTGCCAAATGGAAGGGAGGCATTTGCGTTGAGCGAGGGTGGTGTGCAGTGGGTGGCCAGTGGGAGAGGCTCACAGAGGCTAAGAGCACCTGCCGCATTTTGGGGGAGGCAGCAGCCACCACATCTGTTCTGTACTGTACTGAGTGTTGATGATTCAAGCCAGGGGTGGAAAAGGCTAGAACAGGGCTTTCCCACTGCAGCACTCTTGACATCTGAGGTGGTTCTCTGTTCTGGGGCTCTCTTGTGCCTTGTAGGATGTTTAGCAGCATCCCCAGCCTCTACCCACTGGAGGCCAGCAGCTCCCGAGTTGTGACAACCAGTGTTGTCTGCTGACATTGCCAAACATCCCCTTTGAGGCAAAGTCACTTCTAGTTGAGAACTACTATTGAGATGTGTAAAGATCCTTGATTTTTAAAGATACATTTTAAAACCAAGTTGCTTAATTCAGGACAAACATGCTTTCTCTTAGCCTCTTATTCGGTCCCACTCTGGTCCATCCAGTGGTCTGGAATGTTCTAGGCCCGTGTGGATAGAGAAGCAGCAAAACCTCAGCCCTCCCTACAACGTGTCTGTATTCACACTGGGAAATGGTTCACATATAGAAGAGCGAACACATGAGCAACGGTGTGGTGCCTCTGGGGCGAAAGCTGACTCCATCGGCTTTTTGGCTGTTGCCTCCTGTGTGTCCTTCCCCTCTTGGTCACCTGGAGTGTGTAATTTTAGAAGCAGAGCTAGCAAATAATTCCTCTTATAGCAGAGTTAGCAAATAATTCTACTTATAAGTAGCATAACTTCTTGCCTGCCAGAAGGAGGGGTCTGGCAAGGGGAGAAAGTGAAAATGTGGGACTTGTTGGGATGCAGGGTCCTCTGGGCAGGGTGGCCGGGGTGCCAGGCCCAGCAGCCTGCATGTGGGAAGGCCAGGTGGAGACATAGCCTGAGGCCTTGGGTGATACTAGCCTGGCTCACTGTATTTTCTCTTCTTAAAACAGAGGTGGTGAAACCAGTATGTCTGCCCAACCCAGGCATGATGCTGGAGCCGGAACAGCACTGCTGGATTTCTGGGTGGGGGGCCACCCAGGAGAAAGGTGAGGCTCCTGGGCATATAGGACTGCAGGGCCCACAGATGGAGCATTGGGTTCGGAAGTGGGAGGTCCAGGTTTTAATCCCAGTTCTACTACTCAATGATTGGATGACTTTGGGTGATTCCCCCAGTCCTTGTGCCTCAGTTTCTCCATCTGCTAAATGGGAGAAATCCTGCCCACTCTACCTAATACACTGTGTTCTTATTACAATCACACGGAGCAGCATGTGGAATGGCTTTTGAAGTATCTGGGTCATACGAGTTTAGAGGTGCAGGATCTCCTGTGTTGCACCCATTGTGAGCTTGGAGCTGCCCTGGAGATCCCACCAAGGCCTCCATGGCTGAGTGACAGGGGCTTGGTGAGGACGGGCATCCTGGACCTGTGGTGGCCACATCTAAACCTGTCCTCTGCCCTGATAATCACAGAGAGAGGCTCTCTAGGCCCCCTTCAGTTGCAGTCTGCATTTCTCTCTGACAGTCTTTCAAATGAAGGGAGCCTGGCTGCTTCATTTTTATGGAGGGTTGGAAGAGCTTAGTGGCAGGCACAAAGGTTCATTTTACATATTGTTTACATCCTTCTCAAAAGCGTCTAGGCCATACAGACAGCAAATCCGTTCAAACAGGGGAAAGTACAAAGGTTGGGTGATTTGGGGGGAGCATCAGGGAAGGTAGTGGGGGGCATCCTGGCTCCTCATCAGCAGAAACTTACTGCAGTGAAGCCACAAGCTGGGCAAAAGGCCTCATGGAATCCAAGATGAAGGGAATAGCGACAAATATGTGTGCACACCTGCACCTAGTGCGGGCTGAGTGCTACTCAGGTGCCGGGAATGCAGAAGTGAACAGAGTAAGACAAACATCTCTGCTGTCAGGAGCTTTACCTCTCTTGTGGATGTGGGGGCCGGGGGTGGGGGGCAGGTGTGGTCAGACAGAAGACAAACAACTGAGCGAGGTACTTCCAAATATCTGAGGGTGGGGAGCAAGGTCCCGGCTACTTTGAAGGGGTGGTCAGGGAAGGCTTCTCGGAAGAGGTGGCATTTGAGCTGAGACTCAAATGGCAGAAATGTGTACACATCAAAAAGGCTAGTGCATGTATCTTAAGGTGTGGTCAAGGGGCCAAGGAGGTGGGCTGGGGCCAGATTGCATAGGTCCTTGTGGATTATGGTGAAGACACTAGCTTCTCGTCTGCTTGAGGTAGCGAGATCGTGAGCCAGGGAGTGCCATGATCTGGCAGCTGTGCGGGGAGTGGGAATGAATAGATGGAGATGAGGATCATGGTGACGAGTCCATTGCTGTGGTTCCCTGAGACAGGAAGGCAGCTCATAGCAGAGTGTGGGCATGGTTGTGGAGAGATGAGGGTACATTTGGGCTAGAGCCACCAGACTTGCTGATGGGTTGCACGTCTGTGGGAGAGAGAGTGAGAAGTCAGGGACGATGGCTTTCTGCTCTGTGACTGAAGTCCCAGGGTGGCGGGTGGTGCCATCTTCCAAGCCAGGGAATATTGGTTGGTGAGATTTGGGGTGGGAGAAGGTGTGATGGAGGGTTCTGGTTTTGCACATTAAGCCCATGGTGCCCAGAAGATACCCAAGGGGAGGCGAAGCGAGAGTGGGAAATGCAGAGGTAGCAAGTGCAGGCCGTGTCTTGAGAAGCTCTAATGTGCAGGGGAGCCAAGAAGCAGGCGGCCTAGGGAGGGTTGTTTGTGCTCCAGAAGGGTGTGTGCGTGCCAGAGGGGAAACGGGAGCCTGTGTCCTGGGTAGTGTTCAGTGAGGAGCGGGAAATTGGTTCGGCAGAACCAAGCCTTTGGTGAATAAGAGGGGGATTCCACGGCACTGATAGAGCCCTGTGGTTTCAGAACTTGGAAGTTCTTTCCCTGAAGCTGAACTCCAGAGCTGCACTCAGCACAGGCACTGCCAGTTGTAAGGAGAATCCAGGTTTCCCAGGAGAGGGCTTGGTGCTAGGATGAGCTGACGGGGGCAGGGCTGGAGAGAGAGCTGTGACCATCTGTGTAGTGTGTGTGCGGGTCTCAGGGAGGGAAGTGTGCTCTCCCTGCGAGAGCTGCTGGCAACACTGGGAGCTCAACAAGTCTCCCTGTCCTTAGGGAAGACCTCAGACGTGCTGAACGCTGCCATGGTGCCTCTCATTGAGCCGCGGAGATGCAACAACAAATACGTCTACGACGGCCTGATCACACCAGCCATGATCTGTGCCGGCTTCCTGCAGGGGACCGTTGATTCTTGCCAGGTAATTCAACATGTTTATTCTACCTTTGACCCTTACCAGATCCTACTGAACCCCTCATGAGAGAGAGGGCATTCTTGGGGTCAGCAGAGCCTCCGCAGTGACATGGAGCCAGCTCGGGGCAGTCATGGGAAGTGATGGCCACAAACAGTGTGAACACTTCTGGTGGCAGAAGCAAGTACAAACAGCAAATCACACGCGCCCTCTGAAAAACTGGTATTTGGTAAAAGTGCCAGTGGAACAGAAACAAGTATTTAGACTATTTTAAATTATGAACAGCAATTTATTTGGTAACTACCAGCTTGTACAGATTAAAATTCAGGGTGGGGGCTGTCTCTTTGGGGGTTACATCTCTGTGACCGTCACCCTTTGATGGTGGAGACTTGGAGCCCACACAGTCACTCGTAACTCACACCGCAACACACACCCCCACCTCCTCTAGGCCTGGTCAGTGGTGTGCAGTGGATTGTGATTTTTCTGCTCTCTGTACCTTGCCGTGTCCCCCAGGGTGACAGTGGAGGGCCTCTGGTCACTTTGAAGAACGATGTCTGGTGGCTGATCGGGGATACAAGCTGGGGATCTGGCTGTGCCCAAGCTAACAGACCAGGAGTGTACGGGAATGTGACCGTCTTCACGGACTGGATTTATCGACAAATGAGGGTAACTATCCTGTCCTCCTTCTGACTATTCTCTGATTCCTCAAGCCAAAGCCAGACATCTGTTAGGCATGGTTCTACTGCCGGAAGCTGACTGCTGACCACTGGTCAGCATGAAACAAACCCCGCTTACTCCAGCCACAGCCCCGTCCCCCTGGTGTCCACCCATTGCTCATTGCCTCTCACTGACTTCACTTGCATATTTCCCCTGGTGCTTGGATGAAAAGCGCTGGGGCTCGGCTTGTGTACTCTTTCGTGCTCTGCCGACCACACTTAGTTCTGGCTCAGCTGACTCAGTTATTCCACCCAGGCCACCTTGCATCAAACTTTTTTTTTTTTTTTTTTTGAGATGGAGTCTCACTCTGTTGCCCAGGCTGGAGTGCAGTGGCACGATTTCAACTCACAGCAACCTTTGCCTCCTGGGTTCAAGTGTTTCTCCTGCCTCAGCCTCCTGAGTAGCTGGGATTACAGGCACCTGTCACCACGCCCAGCTACTTTTTGTATTTTTAGTAGAGATGGGGTTTCTCCGTGTTGGCCAGGCTGGTCTCGAAGCCCTGACCTCAGGTGATCCACCCACCTCTGCCTCCCAAAGTGATAGGATTATAGGCGTGAACCACCACGCCTGGCCTCACATGAAGCTTTTGATTTATAGAGAGCAGAGGGAAGAACCGACTGTGCCCATCCTTTTCTGGGGCTATCGAGTGGCCCCTGGGCAGCCCCCAAGGTTAGGAAGTGCAGGAGCAGCCAGGGTTCTCTGATGCCCCAGACTCAAGCACGAGGGAAGGTCCCAGGGGTTCCCTGTGAACCTCATGGACGTCTCTGAACCAGATCTTCTCATCTCCAGGGCCTCAGACCTGTAGTTTTCTCACATTGCTACGCTTTCCAGGGCCGGGCTACTAGTGGAAGAAAATGCTCTATTCTGTGTCCTCTCAAGTCTCCCAGATGCCCAGTCTGTTGAAGGAGGAGCAGAACCAGGGGGCATTTCCCGCTAAGGCCCGACCTGTGTCTCCTTCAGATGACACGCAGGACTCAGGGCCTTCCCGTGACCATGGGGCCCAGCTTAGCCTCGTCTGGCACAGGGCCCAGTGCTGGAAACAGATGACCCCAGGGGAGGCAGGGCAGGAGGGAAGCTGGCAGGGCTGGGACGGTCAGCCAGGCTGAGGGGTGGACTCACGCCAGGATGGAGCTAGCAAATGAGCCGGGTATGTTTGGCGGCTGCAGGTGGGTCCGTGTGGCTGTGCGGGGAGGGAAGGGCTGTGTGGCAGGAGAGCAGCTGGGGGAAGCCCAGACTCTGCTGAAAAGATGTCCCTCGGGCTGGCCTGCACATATGCTGCCTGCTCCTCCAGGAGCTCCTGCCCCACCATGCTCAGCCTAACTCTGACCTCCATGCTGGAGAGAAAAATGATCCTTTGTGCTATTAAGCCTTGCTTATTTGGTTTCTAAGTGCTTCATGTGAACCTAGAGGAAAAAAACTATTTCCCACCTTTGTTTGTCTTAAGAAAATACTTTTTTTTTTCCTATTTGAACAGGCAGATGACTAATCCTCATGGTCTTTGTCCTTGACGTCGTTCTACGAGAAAACAAAGCGGCTGGTTTTGCTTCCCCGTGCGTGATTTACTCTTACAGATGATTCAGAGGTCACTTCATTTTTATTAAACAGTGAACTTGCCTGGCTTTGGCACTCTCTGCCATTCTGTGTAGTTTGCAGTGGCTCCACTGCCCAGCCTGTTCTCCTTAACCCCTTGTCCACAAGGGGTGATGGCCGGCTGGTTGTGGACACTGGTGGTCAAGTGTGAAGGAGAGGGGTGGAGGCTGCCCCATTGAGATCTTCCTTTTGAGTCCTTTCCAGGGGCCACTTTTGGATGAGCATGGAGCTGCTGCCTCTCAGCTACTGGACAACTTGAGATGGAAAAGGAGAGACATGGAAAGGGAGACAGCCAGGTGGCACCTGCAGCGGCTGCCCTCTGGGGCCACTTGGGTAGTGTCCCCAGCCTAGTTCTCCACAGGGGGTTTTTGATGATTGGTTCTTAGTGCCTTAGCAGCCCCGGATGGTGGCTGGAAATAAAGGGACCAGCCCTTCATGGGTGGTGACGTGGTAGTCACTTGTAAGGGCAACAGAAACATTTTTGTTTTTACAGGGTGAGAATGTAGACAGTGCCCTTGGTGCAAGGGAAGCAATTGCACAGGCACTTGCCCTGAGCACTCCTGGTGCAGGTCTCCACCTGCACATTGGGTGGGGCTCCCTGGAGATTGCACATGCCCCTTGGTCCTGGCAGGGGGCCAAGTCTGGCACCACGTTGGCCTCTTCAGGCCTACTAGTCACTGGAAATTGAGGTCCATGGGGGAAATCAAGGATGCTCAGTTTTAGGTACACTGTTTCCAAGTTATGTTTCTACACATTGCTACCTCAATGCTCCTGGAATCTTAGCATTTGATGTCTCCAAGTAGTCCACCTACATTTAACTCTTTGAAACTATCATCTTTTTGCCAAGTTTGAGTGGTGGTCTATTTGAGATACTTTGACAAAATGATTGGCTTCTGACTTTATGTTCTATAAATGAATGTGCTGAAGGAAAGTGCCCATGGTGGCGGTGAGGAAGAGAAAGATGTGTTTTGTTTTGGACTCTCTGTGGTTCCTTCCAATGCCGTGGGTTTCCAACCAGGGGAAGGGTCCCTCTTGTATTACCAAGTGCCATAACCATGAGCACTACTCTAGCATGGTTCTGCCTCTTGGCCAAGCAGGCTGGTTTGCAAGAATGAAATGAATGACTCTACTGCTAGGACTTAACCTTGAAATGGAAGGTCATGCAATCCCATTTGCAGGATCTGTCTGTGCACGTGCCTCTGTAGAGAGCAGCATTCCCAGGCACCTTGGAAACAGGTGGCACTATAAGGTGCCTGCTCCCCAAGACACATCCTAAAAGGTGTTATAATGGTGAAAACGTCTTCCTTCTTTATTGCCCCTTTTTATTTATGTGAGCAACCATTTGTCTTTTTTATATCTTTTTTAAACTGTAAAGTTCAATTGTGAAAATGAATATCATGCAAATAAATTATGCAATTTTTTTCAAAGTAATTACTGCATCTTTGAAGTTCTGCCTGGTGAGTAGGACAAGCCTCCATTTCCTTGTAAGGGGGTGATGTTGAGGCTGCTGGTCAGAGGACCAAGGTGAGGCAAGGTCGGTCTTGGCGCTCCTCTGGTTGGTGCCCTCAGTTCCTGAAGCCTGTCCTGTTGGAGAGGTCCCTCAAATGACTCATTATTATTCTGTTAGTCTGTTGCCATGCTCCTAATAAAGACATACCCAAGACTACAATTTATAAAAGAAAGAAGTTTGTTGGATTTACAATTCCACATGACTGGGGAGGCCTCACAATCATGGCAGAAAGCAAGGAGGAGCAAGTCACATCTTATGTGGGTGGCAGCAGGCAAAGAGAGAGTTTGTGCACAGAAACTCCCATGTTTAAAACCATCAAATCTCGTGAGACTCATTCACTATCCCAAGAACAGCACAGGGAAGACCTGCCCCCATGATTCAATCATCTCCTACCAGGTCCCTCCCACAACACCTGGGAATTATGGGAGCTACAAGATGAGATTTGGGTGGGGACACAGAGCCAAACCATATCATTCTGCCCCTACAGTCCCCAAATCTCATCTCTTTACATTTTCAAAATGAGTCAGGCCTTCCCAACAGTCCCCCAAAGTCTCAACTCATTTCAGCATTAACTCAAAAGTCCAGAGTCTCATCCAACACAAGGCAAGTTGCTTCTGTCTATGAGCCTGTGAAATCAAAAGCAAGTTAATTACTTCCTAGATATAATGGGGTAAATACAGGCATTGGGTAAATACAGCCATTCCAAATGGCAGAAATTGGCCAAAATAATGGGGGCTGCAGGCCCTTTGCAAGTCCAGAATCCAGCAGGCCAGTCAAATCTTAGAATGCCAAAATGACCTCCTTTGACTCCATCTGTCATATCCAGGTCATGCTGATGCAAGAGGTGGGTTCCCATGGTCTTGGGCAGCTCCATCTCTGATTTTGCAAGATATAGCCTCCTTCCTGGCTGCACCATGGGCTGGTGTTGAGTGTCTGCAGTTTTCCAGGCACATAGTGCAAGCTGTCAGTGAATCTACCATTCCGGGGTCTGGAGGATGGTGGCCCTCTTCTCACAGCTCTACTAGGCAGTGACCCAGTAGGGACTGTGTAGTGGCTCCAACCCCACATTTCCCTTCTGCACTGCCCTAGCAGAGGTTCTCCATGAGGGCCCCACCCTGCAGCAAACTTCTACCTGGGCATCCATGCATTTCCATACATCTTCTGAAATCTGAGCAAAAGTTCCCAAACCTCAGTTTGTGCACTGGCAGGCTCAACACCATGTGGAAGCTGCCAAGGCTTAAGGCTTGTGACCTCTGAAGCCACAGCCCAAGCTGTACGTTGGCCCCTTTTAGCCATGGCTATAGTGGCCAGGATGCAGGGCATCAAGTCCCTAGGGTGCACACAGAACAAGGACCCTGGGCCTGGCCCATGAAACCACTTTTTCCTCCTAGGCCTCTGGGTCTGTGATGGGAGGGGCTTCTGTGAAGACCTCTGACATGCCCTGGAGATACTTTCCCCATTGTCTTGGGGATTAACATTCAGCTCCTCATTACTTATGCAAATTTCTGCAGCTGACTTGAATTTCTACTCGGAAAATGGGATTTTCTTTTCTATTGCATTGTCAGGCTGCAAATTTTCCAAACTCTTATGCTGTTTCCCTTTTGAAACTGAATGCCTTTAACAGCACCCAAGTCTCTACTTGAATGATTTGCTGCTTAGAAATTTCTTATGCCAAATAGCCTATATCATCTCTCTCAAGTTCAAAGTTCCACAAATCTCTAGGGCCGGGGCAAAATGCCCCCAGTCTCTTTGCTAAAATATAACACGAGTAACCTTTGCTCCAGTTACCAGCAAGTTCCTCATCTCTATCTGAGACCACCTCAGCCTGAATTTCATTGTCCATATCATTATCAGCATTTTTGTCAAAGCCATTCAAAAGGCCAGGTGTGGTGACTCACCCCTGTACTCCCAGGATTTTGGGAGGCCAAGGCAGGCAGACCACCTGAGGTCAAAAGTTCAAGACCAGCCTGGCCAACATGGTGAAACCCCATCTGTACAAAAATACAAAAATTAGCCAGGCATGATGGTGGGTGCCCGTAGTCTACTGTAAACTACTAAGGAGGCTGAGGCAGGAGAATCGCTTGAACCTGGGAGGTGGAGGTTCCAGCGAGCTGAGACTGTGCCAGTATACTCCAGCCTAGGCAAGAGAGTGAGACTCCATCCTTATGTTCCCTCCTCCAGACCCGATTTTCCTGCCTCACTTACAGGGCAGACCACAGAAGCTGGAGAGCAGGCTCTGATCCCAGCACTGTCCGTCATGGGTGGGAATGGAGGGATGGGTAGGGAGGGGCAGTTCCATCACTTGCCTGAGTCCAGGGCCCCTCTAAGTACAGGAAGGAATCACACAAAGCGGTCTCCAGGGCTCTCTCCAAGTTCTGACCACTGGGACCCCTCCCCTCTCCACTCTCAATGACTAGTTAGGACAGGCCTGGGGGATCACCACACATGTTCATTTTGGCCGAAAGGAATGTCCTTGCGGGCACCTGGGGGCATCCCCAGCAGGTTCACTCCCCTGGGGAAATTGAAATTGCTGTTCTCTGGGACACACATTGTCAGCTTTCTTCATCCTTTCTGGTTATCACTAGCAAAATTCTAACAACAGCAAAATAGAATCCTGTGCAACACTTTGACGCCTCCGACTCTGTTTCCAGTGCAGCAGAACCTTAAGGCAGGTGGAAGACTAACTTGGGTGGTGGTGGAAGGAAGGGACGTTTTGTAGTGGAGAAGTTTCCCAGGCCTGCCACAAGAGGGCACCCGCCTCATGGAAGGGCCGGCCTGTCTGACTCACCAACACAGCAGAGGACCTGGGCCACCTCCACTGCAAGAACGCGTGCCTAGTATTGAATTAAGAATGCTTGGACCCGGCCGGGCGTGGTGGCTCAAGCCTATAATCCCAGCACTTTGGGAGGCCGTGGCAGGTGGATCATGAGGTCAGGAGATCGAGACCATCCTGGCTAACACAATAAAATCCTGACTCTACTACAAATACAAAAAACTAGCTGGGCATGGTGACATGTGCCTATAGTCCCAGCTACTTGGGAGGCAGGAGAATTGCTTGAACCTGGGAGGCAGAGGTTGCAGTGAGCCGAGATTACACCACTGCACTCCAGTCTGGGCGAGACTCTGTCTCAAAAAAAAAAAAAAAAAAGAATGCCTGGACTCGCCCAGCCTTACTCTTGCAAACCTGTGTGTGTGCTGGTGTCGTCTCTCCCTTAAGCATGAGTCAAAATGATCAGCCTCTGCTAACTCAGTAGCTCAAGTCAGCCTGCAGGTGCACGTCAGCACCTGGGGGAGCCATAAAGGTACTGCCCAGCGGCAGCTGCTGACCTGGGCTTGTGAAATGCCCACTGCTCTCCGGACATCCTCTCTTATAAATGAATTCTCAAACTTTCCGAAGAATTGAGAATTATAGAGTCCCAAGAGTCAGAAGAGATCTGGGATGGGGGGCAGTCCAGAGGGGAGAGGATTGAGTTGCTGGTCCAGCCCCCATCCCCAACCTGACAAGCAGCTGTGCAGCCTGGCCTGATGCCTCCACTGCCTGGGACCTCACAGCTCCTGAGGAAGCCATGCCATCCGGGGGCCCCCCTGTAGAAAGTACCCCCATTACCCACACTGATCACCTAGAATGTACCTCCCCAGAGGACATCGCACCTTGGTGCTCACACTTCATCTCTCTTGTTGCCTCTTGGCTTTCTCTTTCCTAGGCTCGGGCAATCCTGATCCTTCAACTCTCCCCTTAAGGGACACAGTGTTTGGTCCTCTCCTGCCCCATCCATCCAGTCCACTGTTCAATTTCCTGCCCTTGAGCCTGCCTTGGCCTCAGGGTGAGGAGGCCCAACAGCAGCACTGATTGGCAGCCATGGTTCTCAGGCTCAGGGCATAAGAGTGTGGCTTAGAGTCTCCCCCCACCAGGCTAGACCAAAGAGAACTTTAGCCGGGTTCTCCTCCAAGGTTAGTGTTCTGCCTTCTCTGCTTCCCAGACCACTCCCCCAGCCACAGCCTCTGCAGGTAAAGGCCCACTGGGAAACCTCTTTTTTTCTGATATGGAGTCTTACTCTGTAGCCCAGACTGGAGTACAGTGGCACAATCTGGGCTCACTGCAACCTCCACCTCCTGGGTTCAAGCAATTCTCCTGTCTCCGCCTCCCGAGTAGCTGGGACTATAGACACATGCCACCACACCCAGCTAATTTTTGGATTTTTAGTACAGACGGGGTTTCACCATATTGGTCAGGCTAGTCCTGAACTCCTGGCCTCAGGTGATCCACCCGCCTTGGCCTCCCAAAGTGCTGGGATTACAGCGTGAGCCACCGCACCTGGCCTGGCAACCTCTTCTTGACTGGACCTTGTGCTTTTCAACTCCATGCTAGGTACCCAGTGACTCAACAAATTGGACACTTGATCAATGCACATTATTAACAGTTAGCACCGCTGGCTTCATATTCTGTTTCATTTTTTTAAAGTGTGCTCCCCCATTTCCCTCCAGTCTGTAGGAAATCATCAGACCCTGTTCTTTTGCTCGCTCCTACCTGGCCCCGCCATGGAGGGCAGCTTTAGCGCCGACTGCTCCATTGCGTCCTACCTGCTAGTTTCAGGCTTCTCCCCAAAATACAAAACATGGCAGAGCCGTGTCCACTAGAAATAAGTTTATTACAAACGGAGGAGACAGGGCTCTGACAGGACTGACACACATGGCACTCATGCTCCTAAAACACTGGATTGGTATAGGGACATTACAAACACCAGGAAATAAGCTTCTGTGATGCTCAGCCCATGTCAGCTCCTAAGAATACAGAGAAGGGGAAGAGCTGCCAGGCGGAGCAATTCTGAGGGCTGAAAATCCCTTGCCCAATACAAAGACAGCATCCTTCATCCCCACCAGCTCATGTGCATCTGAGGGTGGGGCTTTGTCTTCATGCTGGAAACCAAACTGCTCTCACAGCTTCTTGCTAAATTGCCATGGGCTAATGGATAAGCAGAGACTGTGACTATCAAGTCTGACTACTGAGCACTCAAGTAGTCTGTTCAGTGGTTACCTGGGAACAGGGGCAGACGGTGTGAGTGTACCTCTACAGGGCTGGACAGAGCGTGGTTAGCCAGGGAACTGGGCGAGCCGGCGCCGAGCTTGCGTCAGCCGTGCAAGTCTCTCCTTCAGGAACTTCCGCTTGTCGCTGGTGTCGCTCCGCTCCTTCAGGAGCCAGCTATAGGTGTCCTTGTCCTGCAGGAGCTGCAGCATGGCCTTCTGAAGCTGCTGGCCATACGTCTGGAGCATGAAGAACTGGATGATCAAAGGGATGTGGCTGGAGATGCGCTTGCTGGCCTCCTGGAAGGAAAGAACAGTTCATGGGAGGGTGGAGGGGACACTGTGAGGAAGGGACTCTGACTTCACCATGTGCACATCAGCGGATCCAGATTCTCAATGAGGGACACCCTCGCGAGGCAAGGACCTTTCCCTGGGTTTCAAACCCACCAATCTCCTCCATGGTGGTGGCAAAGAGGAACAATGCACAGTGCAGAGAATGTCCCAGCTATGAGTCATATTCCCACCAGCTTTTCCTGACCATTAAATGGGTACCTCTGATGGAAGGGGGCAAAATATGCTCTATAAAGGTAAGCAGGCAGACAGTGCAAAAACTGCATTTCCAGACCAGCCTGGTCAATGTGGTGAAACCGCCTCTCTATTAAAAATACAAAAACTAGCCAGGTGTGGTGGCACGCGCCTGTAGTTCCAGCTACTCGGGAGGCTGAGGCAGGAGAATCACTTGAACCCCGGAGGCCAAGATTGCGCCACTGCACTCCAGTCTGGGCGACAGAGCAAGACTCTATCTCAAAAAAATTTAAAAAAGAAAGAAAAAAAAAACTGCATTTCCAAATTATTTACAAGCCTGCCAAAGAGATTTGAAGGCTGCTGCTTATTTTTAATCAACACTCAAGTGACTCAGTAGAAAAAAACATTGGGCTTTCAAATGCCACGGAATGGAGCTGCCTGAGTTACCTGCATGTAGACAGTTTCTACCACTTCCTTTCTCCCTCCCCAAAGTCCCACCTATTAGCAAAACTTTCTTCTTTCCCAGGATGGGTGGATCTCAGGAAGTTGCAGTGTACTGGTCCCTCAGCAAGGTTCTGGTATCTTCTCTATAAAACAGGGCTAATGTGAGGCACTGGTCTCATGGGGTGGTTAAAAGTATTAAAGGAGTTAAAAGATGAAATTTTAGAAAGATGCAAGTTTAGAAAGATGCCAGGCATGTAATAAGCACTTCGTACTGGTGAGACTGAGGCGGAACTCCCGATCCATGTTCTGTGACCAGAGTGACCGAGAGGCGGGGCAGTCACCACCTGGAAATGGGGGAAAGGAGACAGCACCAGGCTGAAGGCAGGCATTCAGGGCAATGCTGGAGCCCCAGACAGGGGCAGACAGTGTGAGTACTCACCAGGAGAACCGAGGAGAATCAGCTGCAAAACTGCTACAAACAGTAAGAGTCAGGACGGGTGTGAGGTATGGCATTGATACATCTAAAGCTCATATACCAAAATCACATCTAACACCAACGAACAGGAGACACAGAGGGAGAAAAGCTGCTTGACAGTACACAACAATGAGAACATGTAGGCATAAACCTCAGAGATGTGCACCTTATACAAAGAAAACTTTAAAATATTCCTGAGGCCCCGGCAAAAGGAGACCTTAAAAACAGAAAGACTTGGGAGGCTGAGGCAGATGGATCACAAGGTCAGGAGATCGAGACCATCCTGGCTAACACAGTGAAACCCCGTCTCTACTAAAAATACAAAAACATTAGCTGGGCGAGGTGGCAGGCGCCTGTAGTCCCAGCTACTCAGCAGGCTGAGGCAGGAGAATGGCGTGAACCGGTGAGGCGGAGCTTGCAGTGAGCCGAGATTGCGCCACTGCCCTCCATCCTGGGAGACAGAGATCAGCTTTGCCAACACGGTGAAACACTGTCTCTACAATAAAACAACAACAACCACAACAACAACAAAACTTAAGCAGGGCATGGTGGTGTACACGTGTAGTCCCAGCTACTTAGGAGGCTGAGGCTGGAGAATCACTGGAACCTGGGAGATGGAAGTTGCAGTGAGCCGAGATCGAGCCACTGCACTCCAGCCTGGGCGATAGAGCGAGACGCTGTCTCAAACAAAACAAAACAAAACAAAATCAATAAAAAACCGGAAAGGCTCAAGATGTTCTTGGAAAAAGACACGATGTCAGCACAATGTCAGCGCTCCCTACGGAGGGCTATGCAGTGAATGCAATCCCAGTACATACAGCGGCAGTTCTCCTCGTTCATGAGAAACTGGATACACTAATTCTGAAATTCATATTAAACTGAACAAACACAAAGAGGCAGAACATCTCTACGTAAAAACAAGTGGGAACCCAGAGAACTGGACACCCATGTTCTTAGTAGCACTATTTATAACAGCCAAAAGGTAAAACAGGTCAAATATCCACGATACAAGAAATGGGTAAAAATAATGTGGTGTGTCTATCAGCAGAACAGTATTCTGCCTTTATTCAAAAGGAGTGCACCTGTGATCCCAGCACTTCGGGAGGCCGAGGTGGGAGGACTGCTTGAGCCCAGGAGTTCAAGACCAACCTGAGAGCAACACAGGGACACCCCGTCTCTACGAAAAATTTAAAAATCACCCGGGTGTGGTGGTGCATGGCTATGGTCCCAGCTACTTGGGCGGTGGAGGTGGGAGGATGGCTTGAGCCTGGGAGACTGAGGTAGCAGCGACCTAGGATCACACCACTGCACTCGAGCCTGGGCAATAACAGCGAGATCCTGTCTCTAAAACCACCACCACACTTTGGAAGGCCTAGGTGGGCGGATCACTTGAAGTCAGGAATTCCAGAACAGCCTGGCCAATATGGTGAAACCCTGTCTCTACTAAAAATACAAAAATTAGCCAGGCGTGGTGGCACACACCTGTAATCTCAGCTACTCGGGAGGCTGAGGCAGGAGAATTGTTTGAACCCAGACAGGGGGAGGCTGCAGTGAACTGAGATCATGCCATTGCACTCTAGCCTGGGGGACAGAGCGAGACTCTGTCTCATAATAAATAAATAGGCGTGAACCTCTGACACTTGCTACCACCTGGATGAGGACATCATGCTACATGAAATAAGCCAGTCACAACTCCTATGAGGTACTTAGGTTAGTTGAATTCACAGAGATAGACAGTAGGATGGTAGCTGTCAGGGACTCGGGGACAGGGAATGGGGAATGTGTTTAATGAGGACAGAGTTTCAGTGTGGGAAGGTGATAGGGTCCTGGAGGTGGCTGCTGGTGATGCTGGCACGATATGAATGTACTTAATGCCACTGAACTATGTACCCCAAAATGGTTAAGATGATAAAATAGACATGATGAATATTTCTGCACAATTTAATGAAAGAAAAAGTGAGGGTGATGTGGGGGTGCTGGCTGCACTAGATGGTGAAACATGGGATAGGGATGTACCAGTGTGACCTGGGTGACACTGACGGATGAAAAGAAGGAAAACAGGGCTGAAGACAGGGTGCAGACAGGACCTAACGCAGAGAGGAAGCGAGTGCCAGAGCAGACCAGCGGGAACTAGACGACCCTCCCAGGACGGGACTGGGACCTCTGCTGCCATCTGGATCCTGCCTCATTCTTGACATCAAAGAACTCCAAATGGACCAAAGGTATCATGTAACAGTTAAAATAAGAAATTAAAGAAAATATCATCTACCTCATTTATCATCTCGGGGAGACAAAGTCCTTTTAAAGTATGACAAAAACCACTGAAGCCCAAATCCCACTCAAATTTTCTGCTCTAGAAAACTTGAGCATAGTCTAAAACCACCATAGACAAAAATGACAAAGCAAATGACAAAATGCAGAGCGTCTGCATCAGAAATGGCAGATGTCTACTATCTCGCCATGCCGAGACACTCCTCCTGGATGAACTGTTTGCTGAGCAAGAAATAGAAATGACTCTCAACACACAGAAAGATGCACCACCTCATCGTCATAAGAGGATGCCAATTAAAATTATAATGAGACGTCATTTTCATCTATTAGGCTGTCAAAAAACCCCAACGAGGCCGGGCACAGTGGCTCACACCTGAAACCCCAGCACTTTGGTAGGCCGAGGCGGATGGATCACAAGGTCAGGAGTTCAAGACCAGCCTGGCCAATATGGTGAAACCCTGTCTCTACTAAAAAAGAAACAAAAATTAGCCGAGTGTGGTGGCATGCGCCTGTAGTCCCAGCTACTCAGGAGGCTGAGGCAGGAGAATCACTTGATCTCAGGAGGCAGAGGTTGCAGTGAGCCAAGATTGAGCCACTGCACTCCAGCCTGGGCGACAGAGTGAGACTCTGTCACCAAAAAACAAAAACAAACAAAACAAAAAAAAACAAAAAAAACCCCAGCAACTTTAGTGCAGACTAAACTGGCCAGTGTGGATGGAAGCAGGCCTTCTCTGGGTAATCTTTATCAGTCTCAAACAAGCCATCCTTTCCCCAGCTGTGATGCTCTGTTTCATGTGTCAACTTGGCTAGGCTCGAGTCCTCAGTGATTCCATCAAACACGAATCTAGGTATTGCTGCGGAGGTATTCTGTAGATGTGGGTAACGTGTAACCCCCTGTAAGTGAAGGAGGCCATTCTCGAGGATGCGGATGGGCCTCATCCAATCAGTTGAGGGTCTTAAGAAAAATGAGGTTTCCCTAAAAAGAAGAAATTCTGCCTGTAGACTCAGCCTTAGCTCCTGCTGCAATTTCTGGTCTGCCCTCCCTGCTGGCATGCCCTGGGATTTTGGACTTGCCAGGCCCCAAAATGGTAGAAGCCAATTCCTTGAAATATACATATTTCTTTCCCTTTTTTGTTGTTTTTGAGATTGAGTCTCGCTCTGTCACCCAGGCTGGAGTGCAGTGGCGTGATCCTGGCTCACTGCAACCTCTGCCTCCCAGGTTCAAGCAATTCTCGTGTCTCAGCTTTCCAAGTAGCTGGGACTACAGGCATGGGCCACCACGCCCAGCTGATTTTTTTGTAGTTTTAGTAGAGACCAGGTTTCACTGTGTTGGCCAGGCTGGTCTCAAACTCCTGGCCTCAAGAGATCCACCCACATCAGCCTCCCAAAGTGCTGGGATTACAGGCGTGTGCCACCATGACTGGCCGAAATATATTTCTTTACATACATATATCTGTGGTTCTATTTCCCTGCACAATCCTAATATAACAGGAATCTCATTTCTGGGAGTCGATGCTTCCACATACATGATATACAAAAACCTACTCACAGCAACACGCCTGCATTAGCAAAAGACGCAAACAAACCGTTCGCTTAAAGAGCTGGCTCAATACACCACAACCATACAGTGGGATACTCAGCAGCCATTGAAAAGAACAAGGCAGCCCCATCAGAACTGAGGCAGAACAATCTCCCTGGTACAGCAAAAGAGGCAGGGTGCAGAGCAGCACGTCTCCTCCTCTGCTAATCTTTGTGTAAAAACCATTACAAAATGTATATGCATGGGAGCTTTGGAATGCATGAGTCGCCCTGGGAGGACAGAAATGAACCTGGAGAAGGGCTGCTTCTATTCCAGGAAGCTGCTTGGCTCCGAGACTTCTTTGCCATTGTCACTCATCCTATTGTTTGGATTCTGTGAACGTATATGCCTCACCTACTCTCAAGGTAACTATTCATTCTAGGAGGCAGTGTAAGCGGCAGACAGGTGTGAGCTTGGTTGCAGGAGAAGCCGATGTGCATGCCTGTCTTCCCCTTAACTGGCTTCACTCACGTGCATGCAGCTCCCAGTGTCTGGAGGAACAGAAGTTGACCCTTGGTTTAGAGCCTTGCTGCTCAAAGTGCAGTCTCCATCCAGTAGTATGGGGACCCCTGAGAGCCCGTTAGAAATGCAGAGGTCAAGCGCGGTGGCTCACGCCTCTAATCCCAGCACTTTGGGAGGCCGAGGCAGGCAGATCACTTGAGGTCAAGAGTTCAAGACCAGCCTGGCCAACACGGTGAAACCCTGTCTCTACTAAAAATACAAAAAAAAGCCAGGCATGGTGGCAGGTGCCTTTAATCCCAGCTACTTGGGAGGCTGAGGCAGGTGAATTGCTTGAACCCAGGAGGCAGAGGTTGCAGTGAGCTGAGATTGTGCCACTGCACTCCAACCTGGGCGACAGAGACTCAGTTTCAAAAAAAAAAAAAAAAAAAAATGCAGAATCTCCACCTCATCCTGATCTGCAATTAGCATCTGCATTTCCACAAGGTTCCCCGGAGACCCCTGTGCTGGGTGAAGGCACTGCTTTAAAGCATCCAAATAGTGAGGCAATGGGGACATGTGATAAACCAAGAGATTACAATTTGCTTTACCTCCTCAGGTGTTTACACATCCCAAGGGCTCTACCTGAGTTGTGCCTGTGTTCACTGCCTCCTTCCCCAGGATGAATTAGATGGTACTTCAGGTTATCTGAATCGTGCAGTATCACCCAAAGCATGTGTCTATGAGATAGCTTCCATTTAGTCTGCCTACCACTGCATTCCAATGCTGCACTAAGGAACTTGTTAACCAAAAATAAAATCCTATGCCTTCCAGTCAACTCAACAGACCCTCTTCTTGGCCAAGTGGACCCCAGAGAAACCTGAAAATCTGCATTCCTGGCCATAACAGGAAGAGAAGCCAGGCCCCTTTTGGAGTTTAGGTTGAAATTGAGATAAGACTGGCGAACAAGACTCTGTAGCAGTAAGATACCAGATTATAAAGTCATGCGAGGCAGGGGTTAAGTCACACATGCCCAACAAACCATAAAATCTCCTTGGATGGGCTTTCATGAACTTGGTATAATGTGGCTTACTTTCCAACCCGACTCTGGTATAGCATCACAAGACAGATAGCAGACCCTAAAGGAAATACAAATATTTTACCTAAAAATACATTTTTTGGACATATTTTGAAACGGCTGTTACAGGACCAACAGATCGAAATGACCCTGCCACGTTTTGTCGGGGGGGAATTTGCACCGTAAAGAATCTCCATTAATGCAGCCAGACCTCTCCCCTTCTAGGCCTTCCCTGAATCTAGGAGATTAACAGAGAACCTGCTGCCTCTAAGGCCTGAAAAGAAACATTTACCATTTATTCTCTCTGAAGGCTGCTACCCAGTCTTCATCTACATACCTTTGGCCTCTAACACTGCCCTTAACTCAGGTATTTCTTTCTATTGATGTCAAGTCTGTAGACAAAGCTTAACTCTTTCAAGCAATTGCCAACTGGAAAATCTCTGAACCCACCTATGACTGGTAAGCTCCCCCTCCTTCAAGGTGTCCTGCCTCTTTAGGGAGGACAAGTACATCTCCCACGTATTTATGATTTTACCTACAATTCCTGCCTCCCTAAAATGTATAAAATCAAACTGCATCCTGACAGCCTCAGGCACACTTCCTCAGGACCTCCCGAGACTATTCCCAGAGCCACGGCCCCTCATATTTGGCTCAGAATAAACCTCTTTCAAATATTTTAACAGAGTTTGGTTTTTCCATTAGTAAGCAATTAACATCATCCATACTTGTCTCCTGGAATATCCACTACAATCTATGAGGAGACACCATTTTACAAAGAAAGCTGCGGCTCAGAGAGGTTAAGTAACTTGGCCAGAGCTAGACAGCCATCAAAACCAGACGTCAGTGGCTCTAAGCCACCACCTCTCGGTCTGAAGTTGAGCTGCTTCTATGGAGGTGATATGGTTTGGCTGTGGCCCCACCCAAATCTCATCTTGAATTGTACTCCCATAATTCCCACATGTGGGAACGACCCAGTGGGAGATAACTGAATCATGGGGGCAGTTTATCCCATGCTGTTCTCGTGGGAGTGAATAAGTCTCACGAGATCTGATGGTTTGATAGCGGAAACCCCTTTCACTTGGCTCTCCTCTTTCTTGCCACCACTGCCAGGTAAGAAGTGCCTTTTGCTTTCTGCCATGATGGTGGATGGCCTCCCCAGCCACGTGAAACTGTAAGTCCATTAAACCTCTCTCTTTTGAAAATTGCCCAGTCTTGGGTATGTCTTTATCAGCGGCATGAAAATGAACTAAGGCAGGAGGCTAACAAGGAGGTGAATGACAGAGCTGACCAATGTCACCTAGAGAGAGAGCAAGACAAAAGAAAGAGACAGGCGCTTAGAAGAAAAGGAAAGAACGGAAGCTGCCATCCTAAACCACGCGAAGACGTACCTGGTGATAGGCCATCAGGTGCTGAAAGATCTCCTCCATGGAAGATTCTGTCGAGGAGGGCTGGAAAGTCCCTACATCCCAGGATTTCTTCTTCTTTTCTTCTTCCAGCTCCTTCTCTCTGACCTTCTGCAATGCACCCCTGTACACCTGGTCCTGGCAGTAGACAATCTGCTCCATCTGGAAGTGGAGGCGGATCAGCTTCTCACCTTCTCTTTCTTGTTCTGTTCTAATGTCTTCGATTTTGGACTACAATTGAAAAAAAAAAACACACACACACACCACTCGGTTTCCCGAGTCACAGGAAAGTAGGTAAGAAGTCGGTAAATACCAGGTTACCCGACGTGAGTGAAACAGCACGTTTCCTGGGAACAGCCCTCTGGGCCATGCCCTGGTGTATCTAAGGTGGGTTTCTAGCCCTGGCTGAGGATCAGAGCTTCCCACGAGGCTTGAGCCACAGATGGGCCAGACTCCCATCCCGGGGCCTGGGGACCTGCATGAGCTTTGCTTTCAGGTACTATAACTTGGCTTCTTTCCTTTCTCTTTTAGCAGCTTTTATATCTGATGGTGAGGATTGTCATATCCGATAATCCACAGGGATGAGCAGGGGAGCCAAGTTTAAGTCAGACAAATTCTGTTGTATGTTCCTGGGGTTTAGAGAAACTGGTTGTCAAAACCTGAGGAGGAGAAACTTCACTCCTGGACCCTCCAGGCCTTGATGAGAGTCGCAGTGCATGGTGGCAGGTGCATCCTAAACATCTTCCTGCACATCCATCTCGACCTTCTGGGGAAAGCCTTATTAGCTTCATTTTATGAATGAGGAGTCGGGGCACAGGCTGGAAGTGGCACATTCCAAGGCCTCACCCAGCTGGTGAATGATGGGGCCAGGCTCCTCATCTGTGCCGGGGATGCCTGTTTCTAAGAGTGGCTAAGTGTGGTCTCTTGGCCCAGTCTGTCCCCCAGGCTCATTTCCTGTAGGCTTTTTCTTCATTCTGGAAAGTTTTGAGACAGAGTCTCGCTCCGTCACCTAGGCTGCAGTGCAGTGGTGCAATCTCAGCTCACTGCAATCGATTCTCAAGTGTCAGCCTCCCAAGTAGTTGGGACTACAGGCAGGTACCACCATGCGCTCAGCTACTTTTTTGTATTTTTAGTAGAGATGGGGTTTTGCCATGTTGGCCAGGCTGGTCTCAAACTCCTGGCTTTAAGTCATCTACCGGCCTCAGCATCCCAAAATGCTGGGATTACAGGCTCATCGTGCCCACTTGGGCCAGAAAGATTCAATTTTTATATGTAGCTTCCTCAATGAGTTTCTGGATTTGGAGCCATTGCCTTTAGATGTGATAATCTTCTCCACTAACTGTGGATCTCTTGCTCTATGTGTTTAAGCACTCTCTCCTTTATTGCTTTCAACCAGACATCACCGGTAACACCAGAAGAAGCACTGGTGAGTGATGTTATTTGCTGCTCTAAATGTATACAATAAAATTGAAATAATCCTCATCCAAGAAATCTGTTTTCTAGTGTCAAGCTTAGTGTTTTTTTTTTTAAAAAAAATAACACATGGTTGGTTTTACCTTGGCGGTTCTGTGGAGGTTAAAAAGTTCTTCAAAATTTTTCATTGAAACATCTGTGAAAGCAAGCCGGACCATATCTAATCAAAGAGAGAAACACAGTTCAATATTGGTAGGATCATTTGTTCTCTTCCTAAGATGCAAAAAAAATATGAGGATCAAATGATATGAAGTCAAGTTTCCCCTCTCCCCCCTCCCTTCTTCTCTTTACCATGAAAAAGGAAGGCGGGCTCTTTTTGCTTAATAACTTGCTGGAAGAATCTTAAAAGCCAATGACCTCTGGCATACATTTATTTGATATTTAAGCTTTTTATCCTAAACAGTTGCAAATAATATAATTTCTGTTAAGTTATATATATTAATATTTTATGATACAACTCTTAATATAAGTCAAATCACTCTTAATGTAGACATTCAAATTCCATTGATATAATTTATCCATTTGAAAAAAAACAAGAAAAAGCTTTTAGATTTAAAAATTTATATTTTTTATTTTTGAAACTCATTTCTATTCTACTTCCTCACAGAATTTTATTGTAATACAACATATAGTATTTTTATGATTGAAAACCTCTTATGGATCTCCATGTCATATATTTCTGAAAAAGAAGTAGGTATATCTATATTGATTTTTATGACTATAAGGCTCTAAGTATTACAAACTTTCCTCTGGTGTAAGAGTCTACAATGGACCAAAACAACATGATTGCAAGTTTTGGTATATGATTATTAAGGCTAAAAGGTCAATTTTACTGGAAATACACCCCTGAATGAGCTGTTCTGAAGCTATCTCCAGCTCCTTAGTTCATGGATCCATGAGTGATTATTAATTATTCCTAAGATGAGACAGCTGAAATGTGAGTAATGATGCTGTCAGTCAAGGAGAGGATGAAGAAAAGAGATTCAATAATGTCTGGAAAACCAAGAAAGCAAAGCATTTCAAGAAGGGAGTGGATCCACAGTGGGATATAGTTTCCTACCTATCTGTGACACACCTAGATTCTTACAGCACTCTAAAACGCTCCAAACACGTCTACATGTGCAGTTATTTAACCACTGGCTTTACTCCTTGGAGATTTCAAATAAACGGCCGATTTTGAGTGTGAATTTTGAGTGTGAAGCCAGCATAGCAGTGAACAGGGTGGAGGTGTGGTGTGATAGGAAAAATAGAAATATTTTGTCTTTGTCACCAGTTCCTAACACAGAAGCCCCTACATCTCTTGGAATGTCTAGCCTGTTAAGAGTATCTTGTGTTTTTAAGAGATGATGCCCGGTGGGCCCCTACATAGCTTCAGGATTGGGAACGGGCACTAGAAAGACCAAGCCTTGAGTAGAAACTTAGAACTTCCAGCTCCACCGAGGAGGGAGGGCCTGGAGATTGAGTCAATCATCCATCATGCCTTTGCGATGAAGCCTCCATGAACCCTCCTCAGCAGTGAGGTTCTAAGAGCTCCCTGGTTGATGACCACACACACATCCCTGTGCCATGAGGGTGGTGCCCCCAACCCCGTGGGGACAGAAGCTTCTGTATTCAGGCCCGTATTATGTGCCTCTCCAACAGCTTCATTTGTGCCCCTTATCAAATCCTTTCTAATAGACCCGTAAATGTTAGTGAAGTGTGTTCCAGAGCTCTTGGCTGACCTGAGGAACGGGTGGCAAGAACCTTGATTTATAAACAGTCCGTCAGAAGAATGGGAGGTCTGGGGCTTGTGACTGGCGTCTGCAGTGGGGGCCGGTCTTGTGGGACTGAGCCCTTTAAGCTATGGGATCCACACAGACTCAGGGCAGTGTCAGAATTGAATTGAATTGTTGAACACCAACTTGACACCTGCAGAATTAGAGGTCTGCTTGGTGGTGTGGGATGCGCCCCAGGAGGAAAGTGCTGAAGTCTGGTGCTGGCTTTGGTTCGAACCTTTCCCTTCTTTAGAAATCAATGCCCAGAAGTGAAACTGAGCACTCACCCGTCACAGTGTGTAGCATATTCACAGCTGGCTCTTCCAGTGCCTTGATTTGCTGTTTTACGATTGTCTCAAATGTCCTGTAATTCACAAAGCCTGGCAGCTCTCTACCACGATACTGATTTTCAAATTTCTGCATTTTTCTACTCGTAATTTTATGGCCTATAGCAGGAAAAAAATAACACCAAATTATCTCACAAAAATAATCTTGCACATTTTTCTAAACACAATACCATTCTAGATTTTCTGAAAATATAAATGGCAAGAAAAAGTGATATCAAATCAAATCTAACTGGTAAACTAAAAATATTCAGAGATTTCACACACACACAGAAAAGCCAGATCTCAAGATAATTTTCCTTAGTCACCTCAGGAAGGGGAGTGCAGAGTCAGGTACGATGCCAGGAACCTGCACATGCAGAAACTTTGAGTAAGACCCCCTCTTTTTTTTTTTTTTTTTTTTGAGACGGAGTCTTGCTCTGTCACCCAGGCTGGGGTGCAGTGGCGCAAACTCGGCTCACTGCAAGCTCCACCTCCCGGGTTCATGTCATTCTCCTGCCTTAGCCTCCCAAGTAGCTGGGACTACAGGTGCCCGCCACCACGCCCGGCTAATTTTTTTGTATTTTTAGTAGAGACAGGGTTTCACTATGTTAGCCAGGATGGTCTGGATCTCCTAACCTCGTGATCCACCCGTGTCAGCCTCCCAAAGTGTTGGGATTACAGGCGTGAGCCACTGTGCCTGGCCAAGACCCCTTCTTAAAAACTTACTCAAGTATGAACTGTTGTGAACCTAATTTTAGTTTTACCAAAGAAATTGTACCATAACACATTCCTTGCCCTCAACTGTATGCCCATTAGAAATGAGCATGAACACTTTCTGGAATTAACAACATGTCATATATTCATGTGTAGAAAGTGTTTACAAGTCAAATGGGATAACAGAGTAAACCAGGTATATCAACTTGTGTGAATGTGATACAGTAGCACTGTTCACTGTGTAAGATGCTGCATTTTTCTTTAAACTTTTGGAATTGTTTGTACTCCCAACAGTCCACATAGAGAGAGTTAGCCCCATCAGAAGTTCAGAGGGTGTGAGTTCCTTTTTGAATGGTAATCTAGTACCCTTTTTCAGTCAGGAAATACTTTCCCATAAGGATTTTTCTTACTGAGATATCATTTACATAGTATAAAATTCACTCGATTGAAAGTATATGGTTCAGGCCAGGTGCGGTGGCTCACGCCCATAATCCCGGCACTTTGGGAGGCTGAGGCTGGTGGATCACTTGTGGTCAGGAGGTCAAGACCAGCCTGGCCAACATGGTGAAACCCCATCTCTACTAAAAATACAAAAATTAGCCAGGTGTGGTGGCAGGTGCCTGTAATCCCAGCTACTAGGGAGGCGGAGGCTGAAGCAGGAGAATCACTTGAACCCGGGAGGCAGAGGGTGCAGTGAGCCGAGACTGAGCCACTGCACCCCAGCCTGGGTGACACAGCAAGACCCTGTCTCCAAAGAAAAAGAAAAAGAAAAAGAAAAAGAAAAAGAAAGTGTATGTGTGAGTGAATTTTAGTATATTCACAAAGTTGTGCAACCATCCCCAGACATAACTCCCAAACCCCACACCCATCACCCATCAATGACCACTTCCCACTTTTCCCTCCCCAGCCCCTGGCAGCCACTATTCTGCTTTATGCCTGTCTGGGTTTGCCCACTCTAGCCATTTTCTATCAATGGAATCATAGAATATGATATGTGGCCTTTGTGGCTGGCTTCTTTCACTCAGCATGATGTTTTCAAGGTTCATCCATGGGGTGCTGTGGACCAGCGCTCTGTGCCTGTCTGTGGCTGGAAATATTCCAGGGCTTGGTGTTATGGGCTGAGTTTGAGTTGTGACCTCTTCAAATTCCTATGCTGAAGTCCTAACCCTCAGGAACTCAGAATCTTACTGTGTTTGGAGACAGGCAAAGAGGTAATTAAATTGAAATCAGGTCACTAGGGTAGGCCCTCATCCCATGTGCCTAGTGTCCTTGTAGGAGAAGATGAGGACACAGACACACACAGAGGGAAAACCACATGAGGACCTAGCGAGAAGACGCCATGTGCAAGGCAAGGAGAGAGGCCTTAGAAGGGACCAACTCCACCAGCACTTTGATCTTGGACTTCCAGCCTTCAGAATTGTAAGAAAATAAATTTCTACTGTTTAAGCCCCCACTAAGTCTGTGGGACTGTGTTATGGCAGCCAGAGCCAACTGCTACACACAGACACATGCCAGTTAGTTTATCGATTCATCAGCGGATGGTCATTTGGGTTCAGTGATATAGAAGAGAGCAAATGTGGCTTTAGCTGTCATCAGCTCCTTATCCTGACCATCCTCCCCAAGTGCCCCACTCTCCTGTCTTAAGCCAACATACCAGGCTCACCACGCTATTGACTCATGGCTATGGTCTACATGTTAGTGTCCCCTAAAAATTCCTATGTTGAAACTCAATCCTCAGTGTAATGGTATCAACAGAGGAGATCTTTAGGAAGGATTGGGTTATGAGCACTCTGCCCTCATGAATGGGATTCCAGGCACTTCAGATACTGTATTTTTTGCAATTGAAGGTTGGTGGCAACCCCATGTCAAGCAAATCAGCACCATTTTTTCCGGTAGCACATGCTACTTTTTGTTTCTGTATCAGCAATTTTTTAGCAATAAGGTGTTTTAAACTAAGGTCCGTACATATTTTTTAGGCCTAATGTTATTACACACTTAGTAGACTACAGTATGGCATAAACGAACTGTTTATGCACCAGAAACCAAGAAGTTTATGTGACTTGCATTATTGCAATATTTGTTTTGTCTGGAACTGAACCCACAATCTCTCTGAGGTATGCCTCTGGTATCTCTGTAAAAAAGAGGTCTGAGGAAGCTTGTTCGTCCCTTATCCCATGAGAGGACACAGCTAGAAGGTGCCATCTTTGAAGCAGGGAATAAGCTCTCACCAGACACCAAATTTCCTGATTCCTTAAGAATGGATTTCTTGCCTCCAGAACAATGAGCAGTAAGTTTCTACTGTTTATAAATGACCCAGTCTCAGGTATTTGGTTGTAGCAGCTCAAAGAAGGGACTAAGACACTCACCTTCTTGCAAATTGTTTTCAATTATTATACCCCATTTGTGGAACTCACGTCGGAGTCTGGTAAACAGTCGGCTGTCATCTTCCCCTACAGTTTCCTCCCCTTGTATGAGAGCAGTGATGTCCTGATTAAAGGCATTAATTTTCTGTCAAGAAGAAAAACATCAGTATAAGCGGATAGACTTCAAATCCAAGGTCAAGGTCGTTTGGAGGCCGTGCCTATGTGGAGGGTAGGGAGTCATTCTTTGCTTCCTTATGGGACACTGTGGATCAGAGGAAAGCAGAGGTTTTGGCACCAGAAAATCCTATTCCACCCCTTACTGCCTTAAGGATCTGGGCAATGATCATGACAGAGCGGTCACAATGCAGCCTGAGCATCCCTCACTGCTGACTCCCCCCGCACACCCGCACTCCCTGCCCTGCCTCCCTCAGCCCTGTCCACCCTTTGAGTGCGACGGGCCAGATGTCTTTGGATCAGCCTCGGGGGAGTGAAGAAGGAAGTGCGTGAGGCCCAGGGCCCCTTTTCTGACCATGACATATGCTTCTCCAGCTCCATGTAGCTGGCAACACTCACGTCTATCAGAAAGAACATTTTTTCATTTTCATCTTCCGGTATGTCGACACCATACTTTTGTAGCTCCTCTGTTATTCCCTGGTGACTCTCCTTGATTTGATTTTCTAACAGCGGCAGAGATTTCTGAGGAAAATGGAGAGAAAATAATGGGAATTTATAAAGATGAACAGGGAACGAAAAGGAGGTCCCGGGCCTCCCTCTACATAGGAGCTGTGTGGGCCATTTGACTTCCTGGCTTCCTCTAAAAAGAAGCTTTTCCAGACCTGGGGGGCAGGGGGACACACGCTAGGGGCACTGTTTTCTGCCCAGGTCTTCCCCCTTCCCGACTCCTGCGGCAGCAGCCTCATGAGCAGCACTGAGGCACCCACTGTGCAGGGGTGCTGGGCCCTGGTAGAGCGACCCAGGGGCAGTTCCTCCTGTCGTCGAATTAGGTAAACTCTCTGGAGGGAGACTGGAGAGATCCACTTGTTTAGTAGGTTCTGAAGAAGTGGCATTTGGAGCAATTGGAGATTCAACAACTTTTATGTTGTTTGCAATCAATAAAAAGTGATCAGAGACTTATGTTTTTAACAATACGGTTGACACCATGTGCTGGCTCACACTTCCATAGCAAACATCTAAAAATGCCGGCTGACATGTGAAAGCCATACCTTTAAAATGTATCGGTGGGCTGACAAGCTAGTGAGGGGTACTCAGATGCCAGCCCCAGTAACAGTGGCCAAGGAGGGGCTCAAGAAGGAGGCAGCAATGGAGCCTATCTCAGCCGCAAGGGCATCTGTCTAGGTAAGAAAACTCAAACGTAAACCTACGAGCCTGACTTGGTACAATGGCAAAAAAAAAACCCCATGGGCTTGCTTGAGGTGGGGAATCTAATAAAGGAACCATCCCTTTTCTGCATACAATGGGACCCCAAAGAGCTCTGCACTCATCACAATCAGCTAGAAAACAAACCCATTCTGCACCCACATTCCTGGGGACCACGGGGAAGACCTTGCACTCTGGTGCTGAGTTGAAAATTTGAAAAAGGCCAGCCTGGCCAACATGGCGAAACCCTGACTCTACTAAAAATACAAAAATTAGCTGGGCATGGTGGTGTGCACCTGTAATCCCAGCTACTCAGAAGGCCGAGGTATGAGAATGGCTTGAACCCAGGAGGCAGAGGTTGCAGTGAGCCAAGATCACGCCACCGCACTCCAGCCTGGGCAATAGAGAGAGACTCTGTCTCAAAAAAAAAAAAAAAAAAAAAAAGAAAGAAAAAGAAAATTTGAAAAAGGAAGAGACTACATTCAGGCAGATTTTTAAAAAGAACCACAGAGCTTTTACAAAGCTTTTAGAAGTTAAAAAATACGTTCGTTAGAACGACTAAGACATTATAACAGTGGTTGTCAATGGGAAAGGAAGAGTTAGTAGCTTGTGCATAAGATTTTAATTTTTATTTTGGCCCAGTCGAGATAGTCTGTCAGCATCCCCCCAGACTGTGGTCCCCTGAAAAGCAGTATCCGCATCGTCTGGGAGCTTGCTGGAAATGCAGAATCCTAGCCCGCACTCCAGACCCACAGAATCTGAATCTGCATCTTAACAAGATCCTCAGAAGATCTGTGTGTACAGCGATGTTTAAGCAGCCAGCAAGGTTCAGCTGTGTTCGTGGTATTCTTTTCAGAGAACCCACAGCTCTGCCCGTGCTTACACAGATGTGTGCGATGAGCTCGCTGGTAAGTTTCTCTGCCAGGCAGGGAATCGTGGCCTTGCCTTCCTCCAGCAGATCCCTAGAAGAGAACACAAGAATGATTTCCACCTTGATGTAGCCAGAACACGCATGTCTGCCTTCTGCTGTTGGGAAAAGTCAAGGTGAATTTCAGTTGTTTACAACTGGATGGAATGTCTTGCAATTGGTACCCAACAAATACTCAGAATTGGATTGAATAGGATTATGACTGAATTTTAGCAATCTAGGATATTTCAACAATGATATGGAATAAGCCCTTCCAGCTGATATAATAAATGTGTATCATGGTATTTGACTCTAGACTTGGTCATCACAAAAATACACAGGCATGTATAGACACGTTTATATAACACATACCCCCTTCTATGTGTAATATGTGTAGGTAATCATAATGGATAGAGACATATCTTCATACGAATACATTGAAGCATCCTGAGATAAATGGGTAGCAGAACACTGAGGAGAAGAGACACAAGATATCTTGTCCAAGATAAAAACTTAAACCATGGGCTGCCTGGAGGAAGGAAGTCAAGCATCTTCTCACCCGATCCAAAACTTGTGCTCCCAGGGTATTATTACAGGGTTTCCCACATTTTATAGGACATTTTAGGATAAAGGAAGCAGCGAAGCATGAGTTTCTGTGCCTTTTTGTGAGAGTATAGTCATACCTAAGCTTCGGTTTCTCTGTCAATTTTTCTAGATTGTAGTAAAACACATACAACATAAAATTGACCATTTAACCATCTTTAAGAGTACACTTGAGTGGCATTAAATACGTTCACACTATTATGCAACCATCACCACTGTCTTCAGAACTTTTCATATTCCCAAACTGAAACAATGGCCCCATTAAACACTACCTCCCCATTTTCTCTCTCCCAGCCCCTGGCACCCACCATTCTTTCTGTCTCTATGAATCTTACTACTCCAGGGACCTCAGCTAAGTGGAATCAGACAGTATCCATCCTCTTATGACTGGGTTCTTTAACTTAGTAGAATGTTCCCAAGCTTCATCCATGTTGTAGCATGTGTCGGAATGTCCTTGCCTTTCTAAGGCTGAAAGTATTCCACGTTTTTGTACAGACCACATTGCTTTCTGCATCCGTCCGTCAATGACACTGAGTCATCTCATCTTTTGGCTATTGTGAATGTGCAGAACAGCATGTAAGTTTCTGTTTGATATTTCTGGAATTCTGAGTAATGGTTCTCTGTAGGCTTCTGGGAGAACTGAATGCAAGAATGTTTACAACTCTACATAGTCTCATCATTTTAAATCTTACCAATTTATTAGTCTTTTCCTTTAAAAAAATGTCACTTTTGGCAGGAGGGATAGAAAGGCCTTATGAACTATTCACCTACCTTTTCTTCTGGGATGCTTATTGCTTCCTTTTAATGTTTGACTTTAAACTTTAACTATTTTGGTATAATGAGGTAAGAGCAGTATTTTAATTTTTTTCCCAAATATTAATTAGCCCAACACCATTAATAGATAATCAAGCTGATATAGTCCACTATTTGATTTGAAATGCTGCGTTTATCATGTATCAAATATATAATATATATCCAGGTCTATTTCTGGACTTTCTACTTTTCTGTTCATGTTTTTATAAAATATGGTTCTAGCACCATACTATTTAAATTATTGTACATTGTTCTCTCCCTATTTTGATTTTGATTGGTTTTTAGTTTTTTTTTTTTTTTGGGGGGGGCAGTATTTTGTAATCCCCTTTCTATTCTTCTAGCTGAATTCCATAGTCCTTGTTGGGGAACAGGCATAGTCACACACACACTCCACACATCTGTGGGACGGCTGCCACTTTCCCCAGGAAGGCCTGACATCCTGGGCTTGGACTGATCTGTGATGAAACCCAGGCGAGCGCACCTGAAATGCGGGTGGTCCTCAAAGAAGATCTTCTCTCTCTGCAGGGCTTCGGACAGGCTCAGCTGGTCCTGGATCTCCTGCTGGCCGCGGCACTTGACGATCATGTAGCCCTTCTTCAGGTGGAACACGAGGTTCCGCACCACATCCACAACCTTGTCTTCAGTTCCTTTGTCCACCAGATCAGGCTTCGTCAAGATTCCTGCGAGCCAGATGTATTTGGGGAGAGAACGTGCCCAGTCACGAGGCAGAGGTGAATGAACAACCGCTCATGCCCCCAGTCTCCCAGGGTTTCCTCCCATCCTTGCTTGAGGGCAGGCCATGGGCCCTGCAGAACCATGGGGCCAGTGGAGCCCCGCTCCAGAAAAGAACTCCGTGGCAAGCCGCGTGAAGGCAGGAATGCCTCCCGGAACAGTGTGTGGCTCTCCCCAAGCTCCTTCACCCGGGTCCACTGTAGAACACGCCACATTTTGTTTGTCCCTTGAGTTATGGACATCCCATCTCAAACACATTCTTAATGAATACCATGTGCTTCCTGAGTTTGCCCTGCTTCCGAGCCCACTGTGCCTTTCTGAGCAAGTAGATAAGGGTTACAAGGTAACCTAGCCAGTGAAAGTCAACAGCAGCTCATTTCGCTTGGCCTTGGTGGGCACCAAACCTGCCCCCTTAGCAGGTCTTAGTGGAGGCAGGTCCCCACTGAGCAAAGCCCATGGAGACTGGAGGGACACTTGCCCACTGGCAGACCACTGAGCACAGGCGGGCTCCCCCATTCTCACCGAGCACGGATGGGCTTCCCCATTCTCACCGATGGTCCTGTCTCCCTCGGGGTCCACCTCCTGGGCCATGCTCAGCGCCTCTGTGGTGGCGATGTCCACGTTACTGGGGACCACCACCAGGTTGATCGTCTCCTGCCTCTGGATGTACTTCCTGATGAGTGTCTTGATCTGTAAGGAAATGAGAGGAGGTGACTCCTGAGTATGGCAAAGGCAAGTGAAAGGTGAGACAGGTCCTGACCTTGTACTTGCTTCAGTCCCTGAGAGTCCCAGGGGTATTTCCCCCAAAAGAAGTAACTTTGGAGAAATGAACCCACAAACGCAACCCTGGAGGTACCTACCAAGCTGGAATTATGAGAAAATAAATTATCTGCGGCAGAAACAGAGCTGTAGGCTCAGGGAAAACCACGAGGTTTCAGGTAATTAACCCCCAAGACCTTAGATCTGATGGTCACAATGAAAAATGGTGGCCAAAAAACCCCACTTCACCCCTAAATCTTTAATCTGTAAAGGAAGATTCACCAATACTAAAATATCATTATACCTGTTTCTTTCTTGCTTGTTTTGTTTTTGTTTTGAGACAAGTTCTTGCTCTGTTGCCCAGGCTGGAGTGCAGTGGCACAATCATGGCTCATTGCAGCCTCCCTGATTCCAGCAATCCTCCCAGTAGTTGACAGGTGCACGCCACTATACCTGGCTAATTCTTTCTTTTATAGAGAAGGGGGTCTTCACTATGTTGTTCGGGTTTCTGTCAAACTCTTGGGCTCAAGGAATCCTCCTGCCTCAGCCTCCCAAAGTGCTGGGATTATAGGAGTGAGCCACTGTGTGTGGCCCATTATACTTCTTTTTAATGCTCTCTTCCCACATAAGACCCCTTCCTAATACACAGCACTTTAGATATGGCATTGCATAAAACATAAAACAAATACATAGATGTTTCCAACTGGGCCCATTGGCCTCACTTTCTCCAAAGAAGCTTCCATTCAACTTGACAGAAGAGACTGACCAATGGGCTCTCTAAATTCCCCACTCACACCTCCAAATACTAACTCAGCTCTGGACTCATGGTTACTCTAATACAGTACCCCCTTTCTCCTCCCACCCCTCCCACACACCCCCCATCCCCACACCAACGCCAAGGTCAGAGTGGGTCTGAAGTCTGACCTTATACCCAATGTCAGGAGGTTGATTGCCCACAGCCACTCTGGTTATCCCAGGAAGGTCTATTAGAGTCAGATCTGGGACATCTCGGGAGCTGATCTCCAGGGTAATTAGCTCATGACTGATTCCCATTCCTTCCCCGGCGATGGTATTCTGGGCTAGAGAAGAAGCAGGGAAAATCAAACCCAGAGCTTAGGATGAAAGGACCTCATGACAGTGAATACTCCGAAAGCATCTTCTCCTCTCTGTGAGTCATGGATAAAAGCATATTTGGAGCAGGTTCAATTTTCTGTGATGGGGACGAAAGAGATCTCAAAGGATAACTCAGTATTTTCCCTGCTGTTGGCCAGCACTGTGTGTAGAGAGACCTTGTGAGAACATCACCATGAGTGACACCCACTTAGACCAGTCCAAAGCCGGGCTGAGGCAAGAAGTTCTTCCTGGTAGCATTCCTAAATCCTTCTCATTGGTGTCAGTAGCAAATCAGCAACCAAGCAAAATAAAAACAAAAATGTATGGAAATTCCTAAAATATAAACTGGAAAAATCATATGGGGAAATGTGCTCATTTTAGCTAAGATAAGCACTGGTTGTTAACATCCCAATAAGATTTTATTTTGCTCCTTCCTCCTTAATGAATTTCAGGATAGGAATTTGTTTCATCAAATTGTTGGCTAACACCACTTTTTTCTACATCTAGAATGTCTTTTTGGGATGTTTGATATCAATTTAGAACTTAGGAAATAACAGTGGTTATGGTCCACTAATTGTTCCCCCAATATCCATGTACCTGCCATGTGGTCATGAGACCGGGTTCTGGCCAGTGGGCCATGTGAAAATGTTATGTGCAACTTCCAGAGAGTGTGCTTATGAAGGCGGAGATATGCCCCTTGCCATGGTCCAGCTGACTTCAAAGTGGACTTGCTGACTAAGTCACAGCCGTGGGGGGGTCCTTGGAAACAGAGGCCACACCCAATGAAGAAACGGGATCAGAATAAGTCTTGGTTCCTGACACTAGAATCCCCAGTCAGCTCTGGTCTGTCCCCCTTCAGACTTATATGAGAGGGACAGAAAGCTTCTACATTGTTTAGACCACTGTGTTAGCAACTTGCTGGCACAATGGCATCCACATTCCCTTCCATCCCTGTATGCATGCTACTTTACAGGGTGCCTCTGTCACTTCCATGGAGAGAGAGAATCTGTCCCTTGAAATTGGGCTTGGCCACTTGACTTTCTCTGGCTAAGGGGATGTTACACAGTGCGACGCCAAGAGAGACTGAAAGGTGTTAGATGCTGGGTCTTGCCCTCTTTTGCTGCTAGGAACCCCTCCACCCAAATTAAGAAGTCCAGCTTAGCCTTCTGGAGGGGAGAGACCACACAGACAGAAGGCCTGGTCACTCCAGCCAAGGGCCATCCTGGACCACCAGCCCCAGCCCAGCTAGCCCAGAGAAGAACTGCCTGGCTGGTCCATCAAGTCATGAGAAATCAAAGTGGTTAAGCCATTAGTTTTAAGATGGGTTTGTTCCACAGCCAGGGCTGACTAACGCACACAGTTATTTTGAGTGTTCTGCTGCAGGCAACCAACCTGATCCCAACTAATTCAAAATCATGGTTTGTCAACAACATTATTTATCTTTCTATAAACAGTCAACAAATGTGATTAATGCTCCATCTTTACAAATGCTAAACTTGTCCCTTCCTACTGCTGGGCATCAGTTCATGTCACTTCAGTACCTTCCCAGTGTGAATGAAACTTAATCATGTGACATGCTAGAAAAACAGAAAGGTCAAGAGGAAGATGTTATCCGTGCATCTCACAGTGGCTGCTCTTTGTCAGCTACTCTGCCCTATCTACACTGCTGGTGTCGTTTCCCCTTGCAGACAACTTCAAATTGATCCTTGTGGTTTGCATTTATGGAGGCCTGCCATGAGTTAGCCTAAGTTAGGATTATGCAAACCCAGGCACTCCCCACCTTTCTTAGGAAAAGGGTGCTGGTTCTGAGCCCAGGCACTCCCCTCCTTTCTTAGGAAAAGGGTGCTGGTTCTGAGAGGGGTTCAGTGATGATCCAGTCCACAATGTGGAGCTCTTTGTACAAAGGAAGAGTAGGAGGAGCTCCCTCACCCTCACATCTGGCTCCTCTTCTGCCAGATCTAAGTAGGGAAGCCTTTGATTAAGGGACAGATCGTCCATATTTGGGGACAAGTTTTACATTTCAAAATTCACATTATTCTAGATACTCACATAATAAGCAATAGATGTGTTTTTGAGACAGGGTCTCACTCTGTTGCCAGGCTAGAGTGCTGTGGCAAGGTCACAGCTCACTGCAGCCTTGACTTCCCAGGCTCAAGCAACTCTCCCAGCTCAGCTTCCTGAGAATAGCTGGGACCACGGGTGCATGCCACCATGCCCAGCTATTTTAATTTTTTGTAAGAGACAGGGTCTCACTATGTTGCCCTGGCTGGTCTCGAACTCCTGGGCTCAAGCAATCCCCTGTGTCAGCCTCCCAAAGAGCTGGGATTACAAGCACAAGCCACTGTGCCCGGCCAGAAATAAATTATTGCTATCAGATGCTGATATCCAAGCATGCTGGTCATAATGAGGTAAAAGAAGTAGAAGGAACTGGGGCCTGATGTGCAGGAGAAAGGGGTCCTAAGGAAACAGCACAGGCCCAGGGAGGTGGGAGTAGGAACAGTTACAAACTGACCGCAGGCATGTCAGAAGGCTTGACCAGGCATCCAAACAGGGGGTACTCACCTTTATTAATTTCCTTTTCTACCTCTGAAGCATCCAAAATCTCAATCTCGTAGTCCTGGTAACTGACCTTGCCTCTCCACTCATCTTCATTCACAAGTTTCTTCAGTTTCAGCACCAGCGGGCATCTAGTCACGATCCCTAGAAGGCCACACCCACATCAGTGCTCCACTTTGCTCTTAAAAGACCTACATAGTGCCTTAGGCCCATGGTTCTCAAACTTTTATACGCTCATCTGGGGAGACATTTAAAACTGGAAACTTTCTGGTCTTACCCTCTGATATGTGGGAACATTAAAACTGGAAACTTTCTGGTCTTACCCTCTGATATGTGGGGACATTGCACTGTGTCTGGGTGACCTCAAGAACATGCATTCTGAATACGTAACCCAGGTGAGTTTTTGCTCACTAACGCTTGAAAGCCACCACTCTTGGCTTCCTGCCTCATCCCAGTGTTCTGCCATCAGCTCAGGTGGCAGACCACACGGGGAAACCCCCCAAACTCATCCGAACATCTTCCATTATCCTCCCAACATACACACGCTACCCCCATTAGGAAAGTATCCTGCTGCCACCAGGCCACCTTAACACTGTCCTCCTACTGTAAACTCCTTCCATATTCTACTTACCATGCCTGACCTATATTGCAAGACCCATCCCAGGCCTGAACTCTTTGAGCCCTCACTGATCTAGTTCTGAACTGGGGGACTCAAATGCATTTATTCAGATCTCCTCAAACTGTAGATTACATATTACTTACGTGAAAAAAAATGTGCAATGAGATAGTGTTATGAAATGGTGTTCCCTCCAAATTCCTATGTTGAAACCCTAACCCCTAATGGGAATGTATTTGAAAATAAGGCCTTTAAAGCGGTAATTAAGGTTAAATGAGGTCATTAGGGTGGGCCCCAATCCAATATGACTGATGCCCTTACGAAGAGGAAGAGACAGCAGAGATGCTTGTGTGCAGAAGGAAGGTCGCGTGGGGGAGCGGTGAGGAGGTGGCCATCTGCAAGCCATGGAGAAAGGCCTCAGGAGAAACTAAACCATGATGTTGGACTTCCAGTCTCCAAAACTGTGAGAAAATAAGCTTTTGTTGTGTAAGCCACCCCATCTGTGGTATTTTGTTATAGCAACCTGAGCAGACTAATATAGAATGTAAGTTCTTACCACTGCCTCTGGGAAGGGCAACTCCTGACAGTGCCTCCAACACAGAGCTCTTGCCCGAGCTCTGGTCCCCGATGACGGCGATGGCCGGCAGGGCCAGGTCCTGCTCCACACCCAGAGCCCGCAGGGAGTCGATGAGGTCGATGCAGGGGCGCACCTTCTCCTCGTACTGGCTGCACAGGTTGTTCTCAGCCACCTAGAGGAAGCAAAAATGGAGAATTCTTCATGGCCTGCAGATCATGTTCATGATATGGTTTGGCTCTGTGTCCCCATCCAAATCTCATCTCAAATTGTAATCCCCATAATCCCTACATATGAAGGGAGAGACCAGGGGGAGGTAATTGGATTGTGGGGGAGGTTTTCCCCAGGCTGTTCTCATGATAGTGACTTTTCATGAGATCTAATGGTTTTATAAGTGTTTGGCAAGTTCCTCCTTCAGTCATCCTCCTGCCGCCTTGTGAAGAGATGCCTTCCTCCATGATTGTAAGTTTCCTGAAGCCTCCCCAGCCATATGGATTGTGAGTCAATTAAACCTCTTTTCTTTATAAATTACCCAGTTTCAGGCAGTTCTTTATAGCCGTGTGAAAACAAACCAATACCCTCCATTAAAGATGGCCAACTTCAATAAGTCTAATACATAGGTTACTGGAATCCCCAAAAGATAATGGAAGACACACACACAAAAAAAAAATTCAAAGAAATAACACACACAATTCCCTCAAACTTAACGAAAACCATAAACCCAAAGATCCCAGAAACTCAACATCAAGCACAGCAAACATAAACATCATCAAGCCATTAAGAGGGTCAAATTGCTCAAAACCAGTAATAAAGAGAAAATGACAGGAGCAGCCAGAGAATGATATAGTGTGAGCAGAAGAACACAAATGAGAAATCTGCTGTAAATCTTATCAGAAACAATAAGTGAGAAGACAGTTAAGCAGTATTTTTAAAGTACTGAAAAACACCGTCAATCTAGAACTCTATACCCAGCAAAAATATCTTTTAAAAATGAAGGCAAAACAAAGACCTTTTTAGCCATCCAAAAGCTTAACTAATTTATTACCAGTAGACCTGCACTACAGAAATGTTAAAGAAGTTCTTCAGGTAGGAGGAAAATGACACTGAATGGAAATCTGGATCTACACAAAGGAGTCTATACTAGAAGGGGTAACTACTAGACTTTTTCCTATTACTTTGCTATCTTTATTGAATGTTTGAACATAAATAACAATATTGTGGGATTTATGATGTATGTAAAAGTAAGATGCATGATAGAAATAGTATGAAGGCTGGGAGCAGAGAGATGGAAGTACACTATTCCAAGGTTCTCACACTATACATGAAGGGACAGACTATCACTTGAAGGTTGACTTATTAAAGATATATGCTATAAACAGCAAGAGTTATACTTAATAAGACAACAAAGGAGACATGATGGAATCATAAAAAATAATCCAGAAGGCAGAAAAAGAGGAAAGGGGGAATGAGGAACAGGTGGGATAAATAGAAAACAGCAAGATGATATTCTCAAACCTAATTATATTATCAGTCACATTAAATATAAATGATCTAAATATTCTTAGTCAAAATACTTTGAAAAAGAAGAACAAAGTCAGAGGACTAGCATTAACTAATTTCCATAATTACTATAAAGTAATCAAAACAGTGAAGTACGGCCGGGCGCGGTGGCTCAAGCCTGTAATCCCAGCACTTTGGGAGGCCGAGTCGGGCGGATCACGAGGTCAGGAGATCGAGACCATCCTGGCTAACACGGTGAAACCCCGTCTCTACTAAAAAAAATACAAAAAATCTAGCCGGGCGAGGTGGCGGGCGCCTGTAGTCCCAGCTACTCAGGAGGCTGAGGCAGGAGAATGGCGTAAACCCGGGAGGCGGAGCTTGCAGTGAGCTGAGATCCGGCCACTGCTGCAGTGAGCTGAGATCCGGCCACTGCACTCCAGCCTGGGCTACGGAGCGAGACTCTGTCTCCAAAAAAAAAAAAAAAAAAAACAGTGAAGTACTTGCATAAAAACAGAGAAAGCAGCAGACTTCACATTCATCCTGCCCACCTACCAGCAGCTGGGCACAATTTTCCAAACGTGGGCTGATTGGGGTTCAGGAAGAAAATATGAGAAAATCATCTCATCTTTTACCTCTTTCTTTTTAATGACTATTTTTGTGCATGCTTCAACATGGACATAAGTTTTCACTAGAATAGCTTCTTTATATCAGGACAAGAAGCTCTTTATATTTGGGGTCAGATGATTCTTTGTTGCAGGGGCTGCCCTACACATTGTAGGAGGTTTAGCCAAATATCTGGCCTCTATTCACTATTCACCCTGAGTTGTGACAACTGAGATGTCTCTAGACCTGGCCACAAGTTCCAGGGAGCAAAACGGCCCCCGACTAAGAACCACAGCCTTACCAAATGCATGAATACCATCAATAGCCTCGGTCTTAGTTCACACCTTGTAACTTTTTGTTTTCATTTCTTTATACTATCTATTTACAAAAGTGTGTCAAACATAAGAAAGCAAATACGCATGTACTAACCACTTGGGTTAAGAACACAAACACTCCCAGTACTTAGGACATTGCACACACCTCCCTAGTCACCTCCTTCCTGTTACTCCCTCACCTCCAGAGGGTCCCTCTATCCTGAGGCTTGCAATCATCACATCCTTGCTTTTCTTTAGTTTTGCCACCTATACGTTTTTCCTACAATGGTATATTGCTTATTGCTGCCTGTTTGGGAATTTTATATAAGTGGAATCATTTTGTGTATTTCCTATGTTACTCAATTCTTTGGTTCAACATTGTTCATTTGATGCAGCCATTTTGATGCCTGAAAATCTAGTTCATTCCTTTTTACTACTGCATAGAATTCTGCTACATGAACATACCACACTCCCAGGATCCATTCCACCATGACAGGCACGTGGACAGAGTCCGGGTTTTGCTGTTATAAACAGTGCTGCTATGCAGGTGGCTCCCAGGGGGATGTGCAAGAGTTTACACACGGTTCTCAAACTCCAGCATGCAGCAGAATCACCTGGAGAGCCTGGTAAAGCACAAGGGGTGGGCGCTGCCCCAGAGTGTCCAATTCACCAGGTCTGAGAGTGGGAGGAGGGGCTGGTCATTTGCATTTCAATCAACTTCCCAGGTGATGCTGATGGACTGGTCTGCGGGCCACACTTTGAGAACCACCATCTATCCCCAGAAGTGGAACTGTCAGATCACAAGACACACTGTGTTCTCCTTGACTGGAAAAGGCCAAGCTGCTTCTAAAGCAGGTGAGTATGAGTGAGGGAGAGTTCCTCCTGCCCCACACCCTGACATAATTACATCTCTTACAGCCAGACAAGAGATGCATGAGGCAGGGAAATGCAGAAAAATGTAAACAGTGGTATCAGGGCGGTGGAAAGGTGGTGGTCCTCTGTGTTTTTCCTAAATGATTCAATGTTTTTAAAATATTGTTTGAAAAATTGTTTAACATTGCCTAGGAAAACAGAGCCAGCCTGAAACAGACCAATGATCCATGGTAATGATCCATGGTAATAGGAAACTGAGCACTCAGTGCCTGGACACTCCCTGCACTTACTCCTCTCAACAGCCATATAAAGCAAAGACTATTATTCTCATTTTAGATATGGAAAACCAGGCTTATAACAGGAGGAATAACTGCCCACGATCACACAGCTGGGAGTGTCGGCGTCGGGACCAACTCAGGTTGGACTGATTCCAGGGGCCATGATTGCTTCCCACCAAAAATATGTCTTGATTCTGGGCAAAAAATGCACCACGTGGCTTCCCTACAGAGATAATATCCTAATGATGCCCCACGGTTTGTAGCTTGAGACTGAATCATGATGTGGGCAGGAGAAACAAACCTAGTGCTCCTTGAACCCAGGGCCTGGGCCAATTCCTACATGAACCCATCAACAGCTCAGCCGGTGGCCCCAACCCCAGCAGCACCTCCATCCACAGTCAGCTAAGGCAATGAGTCTACACTTGGTTGTAAGCTGGCAAGTAGAGGGTCAGGATCTGCATCCTGGCACAGGAGAGGTGAGAGAGCAGGCATCTCTGGGGCAGCAGCAGCACCTCTGTAGAAAAGGGCAGCCTCGAGTGGACACGGCTCATGTCACATGGATAGCGACTTTCAGAGAGCAACTTACCGAGCCCGGACTTTTCTGGGCCACGTCAGCATCTCCATTCAGTAATAGAGGTTGGGATGCAGCAGCTGGATCAGCTTTTACAATGTCCACTTCAGAAAGAACCATCTTCCTTCTTTCTAAGTTAAGCTTAAAATAAAGCAGATGCCTATTCAACAGATAAGCAGCTGAGTGTATTCAACCATGGAACCAAACCCACCACCAGAAGGGAAGGCCCCTGAGGGCGGGGACTCTGACTAGTTGTTCTTGGTGATGTCCCTAGAGCCTAGAAGAGTGCCTGGGACATGGTGTGTGCTCCCTGGCTCTTTATTCACAGAAAGAGAAACAGAGGGACCCAAAGAAGCCGAGGTCAGATGAAGACACACGCTGCCTCCCCGCTCAAGACGCTTCAAGAATATCCCTCTAGGCCTGGCGCCGTGGCTCACGCCTGTAATCTCAGCACTTTGGGAGGCTAAGGTGGGTGGATCATGAGGTCAGGAGTTCAAGACCAGCCTGACCAGATGGTGAAACTCGTCTCTACTAAAAATACAAAAAAAATTAGCTGGGCATGGTGGCGGGCACCTGTAATCCCAACTACTCAGGAGGCTGAGGCAAAGAATTGCTTGAATCTGGCAGGCAGAGGTTGCAGTGAGCTGAGATCATGCTCCTGCACTCCAGCCTGGGTGACAGAGCGAGATGCTGTCTTAAAATAAAAAAATAAAAATAAAAATAAAGAATATGGCTCTGTTCCCCAAAAGATTTTCTGTGTATCTCCTGTCATAATTTGAGGCCGAATTTCAAAAATGTTTTCAGTATAAATTTGAATAGGATAACAAAGGACACAATTTCTGATGCAACTGTAATACAATTTAAAATTTTACATTTAAAGGCCGGGAGAGGTGGCTCACGCCTGTAATCCCAGCACTCTGGGAGGCCAAGGCGAGTGGATCACCTGAGGTCAGGAGTTTGAAGCTAGCTTGGCCAACAGAGTGAAACACTGTCTCTACTAAAAATATAAAAATTAGCTGAAGTAGTGGCACATGCCTGTAGTCCCAGCTACTTGGGAGGCTGAGGCAGGAGAATCACTTGAACCTGGGAGGTGGAGGTTGCAGTGAGCCGAGATCACACCACTGCATTCCAGCCTGGGTGACAGAGCAAGACTCTGTCTTAAAAACAACAACAAACAAAAACAAAAACTTTACATTTAAAAATCAAATTGTTATAGAACTGTTTCCAGTGTAGCCAAGGGAATCCAAATGTTATGGTAATTTGACACCCAAACCTTTAGTTTAAAAAAAATGTGAGCTCTAAGTCTTTTATGCTCTTTCTTTTGATCATCAATTTCACATTTTCATTCTTTTTCTCCCACAAGTGGGGGAAATGAAATGTCATTCATTTTACTCTTGAAAGCATGTAACTGACTGCCTTATATTGTCTGCACTACAAATACACATGTATTTGAAATTCATTTTTAAAATGTTGTAGGACAAGTGTCTAAATACAAAATTTTAGTGTCTAATAATCTTGGATAAAAGTAACTGAAAATCTTTCTCCTATGACTCAAAATAAATGTCATAGAAAATAGCATGCACCAACTTACCTCCAATATACGTTCCTTCAAATAAAAGTAACGTCAACAAGTCAGATGGTATCACTGAGCTGTTCTCCTGCACCTCCTTGAAATCAAGCAAAGTATACAAGTAAGACCCAAACCCGTGGAACACCCAAGAGTACCCACCCACCCAGTCCCATTCCCATTCCCAAGGCTGAGAACCGTGCAAGTGCAGGAGGTCTGAAGCCGATTCTGATTTCCCAGAATCCTTTTCCTATGTTTCCACTATTTTAACAGATGAATAAAGCAGAGTTTTGCTGCAAATCTGCTGCCTGGATCAATAATATGTAAGGATGCTCTCCCTTGCTTCTCCTCACGGGAACCTTCCCCGAGAGCCACGTGATCTTTGTTAATATCATGGGGGTTGAAGGGACAGGTTAAAACAAACTCGTTGCCCTGCTCTGTAACATATCTAGCTGCACACCTGAGCCAACGCCATTTCTCGTGTCACACTGGAGTTCACAGAAGTGTCCATGTCAGGATGGTCGGGAAGCACTGCCACGGGTTCATGCTGCCTTGGCTAAAGAACAGGTCCCTGACGCCAATACTTAAAACTGTCCTTTTCTGTCTCCCTTCCCCGGGTTTAAACGCTTCCAGGACAGGCATCCTTGTTTGATTTGGATGGGAAGGAAGGGATGTATTCCTTTTTTTTTTTGAGACAGAGTCTTGCTTTGTTACCAGGCTGGAGTGCAGTGGCGCGATCTTGGCTCACTGCAATCTCCACCTCCCGGGTTCAAGCGATTTTCCTGCCTCAGCCTCCCAAGTAGCTGGGACTACAGGCGCCCGCCACCGCGCCTGGCTAATTTTTTGTATTTTTTTTTAGTAGAGATGGGATTTCACAGTGTTAGCCAGGATGGTCTCAATCTCCTGACCTCGTGATCCGCCCACCTCTTTTGTCAGGTAGGAGTGGAATGGTTACAAAAGGCAATCCATTGTAAACGGTACTTATGGAGTCTAACAATCTGGAAATTTATTCCCTAAAACTCCCATGCCTTTAGAAAGACCTCATGTGCCCAGGGCATCCCAGGCTCGATACCAAAGACCACCACTTCATCTGCCTCTCAGGAGTGCCAGTCTTCTGGGCTATGGTTGCCTCAGTTGGACTTTCTGCAGCCAGATACGGAGCATTGTTGAGACCAGGACTTGCACCTCATGACCACGGGTTCCACTCAATCAGCTGAAACAGGACTTGGTGAGTAGATTCCCTTCCCTAATTTGTTTCATAAATTGAGATTTTCTGAAAGCTAAACCTTATGGGTTTTGTCTGTAAACCATAAACGTTTGCACCTTTCCCTGATCATTCGGAACATCCGTTTCGATTTCAGGGACAGGGCAGTCTCGGGAGTTCAAACTGATTTCTTACTCCTCCATGGAGCTCGGCATCCAGCTGCAGTCTTCAAACTAAACCAGCTCTGGCCTTGGAAGAGCCAAGAGGTGGTGACTCCTAGCTCTCCATCCCAAAATGCTCCTAAAATGTCTCGGCTGCACCCTGTGTTTGCAGAGGAGGCTGCAGGGAGCCTGGACATGCCTCCCACCTCTCTCTTTTCCAGTCCTCCATCCACTCGTCACTGCACAGCCCCACTGGTCAGAGCCTGAGGTGTTAGGTGGGCATGGATGGGGTTATGCACCAGGCTCTTCTCACATCCTGAGCAACTGCCCCTGTGCAGGGGCTTTCTTCCATCCCTGCCCAGGTCAAGTTTGTGCCCATGACATATAATAATGACTTGTGACTCTAATGTCTCAAAATGGAGGCACTCATATTAGGTGGCATTAAGCCCACAGTAGTTTTCTTTAGAAACAATAAACATACATGTTTCTCATTTTCGCTCTTAGTAAAGGGGTTTTTCTTCAAAGTGGTAATCATGTGTGTGGTAGACTAAGGGGATGAGGGAACACTTGCTGTGGCCCAACGCCACCAGAGACCCCAGTGGATAAGGACCCGGTGGCAGGCACACCCACGGAGGATCGCAAAAGCAGCAAGGGACTGGCAACGTCTGAAGCATTTTCAGAATCTTGGCAGTGAGATTTCTGAAAGCTTCTTCCTGACTTTGGCAGCTGGGCAGCCCAAGACGAGGCCCCTGGAGGAACAGATTTCCCTCCACCACCCAGCACTAGAGAGGGACTTCCCGATTCCCTGGAGTGGCTGTCAGTGGGCTGGCCTCCGGAGCCTCCACTGTGGGTCCTTACCCTAATCACTCCCTTTAATCATTGTACTGTGAATGTCTGCTCAATTGTGTGTGTGAATTGCTCACAATAAATCTTAAATTTGAGAATCGCTCATTGCCTACTGGGTCATCCTGAAAGCTTTTGGGAAAGTGACAGCACACAGCTGGAGGAAATCTGGTTAACAATTAAAATGAACCTGACTGGGTGCAGTGGCTCATGCCTGTAATCCCAGTACTTTGGGAAGCCAAGGCGGGTGGATCACTTGAGGCCAGGAGTTTGAAACCAGCCTGGCCAACATGGTGAAACATTGTCTCTACTAAAAACATACAAATCAGCCAGGTGTTGTGAAGTGTGCCTGTAAACCCAGCTACTCAGGAGACTGAGGCACCAGAATTGCTTGAACCTGGGAGGCGGAGGTTGCAGTGAGCTGAGATGGCACCACTGCATTCCAGCCTAGACAACAGAGTAGGACCGTGTCTCAAATTACAAAAAAAAAAAAGAACCCAACGGCCCACTTCATTTCTGCTGTCCCTTGGAATGGTGGTGGCTGGATGGCGGCCTTCTCCACTCCAGATTTCAGGGCGCGGGAGTTTTCCTGTAGCCTCCAGACCCAGAAACGATCTCCCAGCAGTGTGGCCACAGAATTCCTGCAGTGAGGGTGGAGGTGGCATCCAGGGTTGCCAGGGGGTTTCTCTCCTTGTGGGGAAGCTTCCTCAGCTCAGACCCCATAGAGGAGCAGGGATGGGAGGTAGGATTCAGCCCCCTTCCTCTCCCAAAACCCCTAATAAGCATCACCTACTACCTACGCTCTAGGAAATACCTAAGATGCAAGTCTACTACTTTCCTAACATAATCCAGTCTAGTTTTTTCTTTCATACACTTTTAAGTTCTGGGGTACATGTGCAGAACGTGCAAGTTTGCTACATAGGTATACATGTGCCAATCCAGTCTAGTTTTAAAACTAACTCTTGCAGGACTGACATTCACCTTTTCTTAAAGCGTTTTTCCCCCAAACCCCACTAGCATTTAAATTTGTTATGAATAAAGAGAGAACATCTTGCACTTTAGACCAAATGCACTGCTACCTACCAAAGCCCCTGAGCTGGGTGAGCAGGTGGGCGGCAGGGGCGCCAGGGAGGCGGTGGGAGGCGTGTCCACCGCGACGCTGGGATTCCTGGGCGGCAACTGCGGTCCAAGGCTAAAAGATGACGGAGCCATTTTAGGAGCCCTTTGGGACTGACACCGGGGGTGGAGGTAGACGCGTGGTTAGCATCACTCCACTCTACTTCCCAATAACAAACGTGATTTAAAATTTGACCAAATAACTTGGGCCATCCCAATTGCCCAGCTCGGCAGTCACCCGCTGTTAGTGTTGATAGGGTGGGGGCGCAGGTCTCAGCTGTGCCCGGGCTCCTTCTGCCACCCCCGGGACTGTCCTGCCTCCCTTCGTCCACCGCACCCACTCCATGATCCCGGCCAACTACGCTGGACCCCGAGGGTGCGTCCACCCCACGCGCCGGGGAGGCCCCAGGCATCGCATCCACTGGGGCGGTTGCGGCGGGGGAGCACCGGGCAGCGGTCTTCCAGCGCATGCCCCATCTCGGCCCAGATCGGAACCCCCTTTATTCAACAGGATAGGCGAGGACTCCTTGAACCTTCCCTTCCCAGCGACCTCCGCACTCTGACTTGGGTTTGCTTTGGCGCGTTCGCAGGAAATAGAGGTCGATGGAAAGCGGTGGTCCGCGTTCAGGTGGGCTCGTGGCCCACGCAGCAGTGGATCTGAAACTTTCCCGGCGCCCTTTCCCACTTACTAGAGTCCCTCGGAAACCTCCCCCGAGCCCCGTCCCCCACCCCTTCCCAACCTCTCCTGCAAGAAGGCCGCGGGTTAGGGGGGGGTGTGTCTGATGAGTCATCAGGAGCCTGGGCAGCCTGGTGGGAATCAGAATCAGGCGTGCTCCGAGCCCGCCCATCAGCGCCCTTACTATTATTATTATTATGTTAGTTACTAGCAGCCGAGAAGATGCCCCCGCCGTGCCCGTGCTCCGGAGTGCTGGTCTCCGCCACGAAAGCCGCTCTCCCAATGCCCGTTTCCGTGCTCCTAGCGCGGTTACTGGGCGCTGCCCCCAGAAGCGACACTCACCGGTCCCTGCGCAGTGCAGAAGTACGGCCTCTTCTCTCGCTCCGCCGCTTTTACCCCGCGCCCCGCCCCGCCCCGCGAAGAAACGAAACTCACAGACCCTGTGCTGAGGGCTGCTCCGGGCGCAGAAACGAAACCTAACTCCTGGCCCCGCACTGGCAGCACGTGCCTCCCGGGAACTCGCGGGAGACGCAGGTTCTCGGGCCGGAACCCAGGCCTGCTGAATCAGGAGCTCGTTTCATCACGCCCGTGTGAGGATCCAGGTGCTCCAGAGGCTCGCTAATGGCCGGGAGTCATCCAAGCCTGCACGTATCCTTGAACCTAGGCATGCCCTCACCTCCCCGCTCCCCCTCGTCGGTTTTGAAAACAGATGCATTGGTAATTGGGGGTCTTCAGTTCCTGCCCAGGGCTCACTGGGATGATCCCAGCACCAGCAGGGATTCCCAGGCATTGTGTGCCAATGGTTGCAGCGCCCCTATTGTCCTGAACTCCGTCCAGCACTCCCACCCCCACCCACCCCCATCAGGCACACCCATATCATCTTCCTCCTCTCCCATTTCTAGGCCTCCCTGGAGTTTGGCTCATCTGGTCTCTCCAGGGTGGAAACGGGTGTGTGGAAGGAAAATAAAATAGTAATAATAAAATTTAAAATAATAAACATAGGTAATAGTTAACATTTAGTATAAGCTATTTAGAAGTAAGACATAGGCTAAAATTTTAAGCAGCCTCTCCCAGCACTGCTAACAAGTTGCAGATGCAAGCTTATCTCGAAAGCTTATCACCTGCCTTGGGACCCCAGCCTTATCCAGCTTGGAGGATGACTAGTCAGGATAACTAAATCGCCAATTTCCTCAGAATTGTCACGGGTTAAGTAATTTACTGTCTTTGTCTGAAGCCTGTATCCTACCTTGTTTTTCCTGTCTCAAACGACAAATAAGCAAGCTGCTTTCTTTGTTGGGGTCGGCAGTCATTTGGGGCATGAGCCTGCTGTCAGCCGGGGTGCCCGAATTAAAAGTTCTCTTTTGGTCTCCAAAGGTCTCTTTGTCTTCCTTGGATAGAATTTTACTGCAACAAGTGAAAGGGGTTGGGGAGGGCTGAGTCAAGCAGACCCATGGGTGGCCCTCCCTTTGGGAGCTCCCATTCCCGGCTAACTGGCTGTTGAGTGGGAGATGGCATTTCCCTTTGGGAGCAGTTGACACCCCACTTCCATTCTTCTTTGCTCAGCTCAGAGTCCCTTACAAGCCCCACTAAAGACTTCCATGATGAGGAAGGGTCACCCCCAACCAACCCCAAGGCCCAGAACCTGCCCCAGCTTTAGGTCCTGGGGTCAGGGGCAACCTGGATGGAATCAAATTCAATACTGCTGCACCTACAAGAGGGGGAGGAGCCCCCCAGCCCGCTCCCTTTGCTGAAGTCTATTTTGCTTTGCAGGATCCACTCCTAGGGCTGGGCAACCCCATCCAAGCAGTTCTTCATCCAAGGGGTTCATCCAAGGGAAACACAAGTTCTCCCAGGAATCAGCAATGACCTCACCTCAACACACACACACACACACACACATTCTCTCTGGCCTGTTACTGCCTAGTCAAGAACCCAGGCAACAGCACATCCTGGGGGGCTGTGAGCAGGCTGGGCTGATGCTTTCTGAAGCAGGAACAGTGCCTTGGGAATGCAGGGTAGGTGTGAGCAGAGCTGGCACTCATGTGAACAAACACTTAGTGATGCTGCTGCTACTTCCAACAGCGGGAAGCTTCCCTAAGGGCCCTTGTTCACAAACAAAATCAGAAAGAGCTGAAGGCAATTGAAAATCAGATAGAGGCACAGCCTCAGCCAGGGCAGGGCGTGGAAGGGCAGTGAGGCACCCTGCCCAGGAAACAGCACACATAGCTCACTCCCAGTTGGTGCAATGCCTCCTTAAGTTTTAACGCCCTAGGCACTTCCCTTGTCCACCCCAGTCCCTCCCTGGCCTTAGATTGTGGTGCTTCATTGCCTCTAATATGCATATGATATGGCAGGGCCCTGGGGAGCACAGGTGATTGTTTTGGGGTGTAATTCAGCAGTCATACAATAATAGCTCATGTCTACTGAGCAGGTAGTATGTGTTAGGTGTCAGAGAGAGACAGGACTAGCTGGATTTCCTAGGCCAACTAAGAATCCCTAAGCCTATCTGGGAAAGTGACCATGTCCACCTTTAAACACGGGGCTTGCAACTTAGCCCACACCCGACCAATCAGGTAGTAAAGAGAGCTCACTAAAATGCGAATTAGGCAAAAACAGGAGGTAAAGAAAGAGCCAATCATCTATTGCCTGAGAGCACAGGGGCAGGGACAGTGATCGGGATATAAACCCAGGCATTTGAGCCGGCAATAGTAACCCCATTTGGGTCCCCTCCCATTTTAAGGGAGCTCTGTTTTCACTCTATTAAATCTTGCAACTGCAGTCTTTTTTTTTTTTTTTTTTTTTTTTTTTTTTGAGACGGAGTCTCACTGTGTCGCCCAGGCTGGAGTGCAGTGGCCGGATCTCAGCTCACTGCAAGCTCTGCCTCCCGGGTTTTTACGCCATCCTCCTGCCTCAGCCTCCCGAGTAGCCGGGACTACAGGCGCCCGCCACATCGCCCGGCTAGTTTTTTGTATTTTTTAGTAGAGACGGGGTTTCACCGTGTTAGCCAGGATGGTCTCGAACTCCTGACCTCGTGATCCGCCCGTCTTGGCCTCCCAAAGTGCTGGGATTACAGGCTTGAGCCACCGCGCCCGGCCGCAACTGCAGTCTTTTAGTCGTGTTCGTTACGACTGGAGCTGAGCTTTCACTTGCTGTCCACCACTGCTGTCTGCCGTCCACAACTGCTGTTCGCCACCACTGCAGACCTGCCGCTGACTTCCACCCCTCTGGATCCAGCAGGGTGTCCCCTGTGCTCCTGATCCAGAGAGGCGCCCATTGCTGCTCCCAGTTAGGCTAAAGGCTCGCCATTGTTCCTGCATGGCTAAGTGCCCAGGCTGGTCCTAATCCAGAACACTTACCACATGCCCCAAGGTTCCATTCCTTAGAATCTGTGAGGCCAAGAACCCCAGGTCAGAGAACAAGAGGCTTGCCGCCATCTTGGAAGCGGCCCGCCATTATCTTGGGAGCTCTAAAAACAAGGACCACCCGGTAATATCAGCTAGAGGGACTCGTGTGCAATCACTCACCTTAACAGCCACCTTCCCAGAGGAGTAGGATTATCATACCATGTTCTCCATGAGAAGACTGAGGCCTAAGGAGCTGGGTTCCATACTGGTAGAGCTATAGTTCCAATCCAGGTGATTATTCTCCAAACCTGTGCTCTTCAGCACCTCCTCGCTATGCTGAAATCAAGAGGCAGCTTCTGTACTTAGGAAGCTCACAACCTCCCACCTAAATTGCAGGGGGTGTGCGCTCTACTAAACAAACAGCAGTTACTCTTTTTTTTTTTTTTTTTTTTTCCTACCAGATAAGTTTCACACTCTTAAACTTTGAGAATGGCCCTCTGTTCTTCCAGGCAACTTCTGATCCAGTCTCAGTCCTCCCTTGCCATCCCTGAACTCAGCACCCAGGTCACACTCAGAGGCTTTGTTGATGCCCGTCCCTCTGCCAGGCTGCCCTCTGTCCACAGGCTCAAAGGGAAATTTATCTCCCCTGCCTGAAGTAAAGGAGTAAGAGAATGGCTACTCCACAAAGCAACCCTGAAGGCTGCTAGTTGACCATTTTTATGATTATTCTTGATTATATGCTAAGCGAGGGGTGGATTATTCATGCCTCCCCTTTTTAGACCATATAGGGTAACTTCCTGACGTTGTCATGGCATTTGTAAACTGTCATGACGCTGGTGGGAGTGTAAAAATGAGGACCACCACCAGTCACTCTTGTGGCCATCTTGGTTGTGGTGAGTTTTTGACCAGCTTCTTTATTGCAACCTGTTTTATGAGCAAGGTCTTTAGGACCTTTATGACCTTGTGCTGACCTCCTGTCTCACCCTGTGACTTAGAATGCCTTACCCGTCTGGGAATGCAGCCCAGTAGGTATCAGCCTCGTTTTACTAGCTCCTATTTAAGATGGAGTTGCTCTGGATGCGCCTCTGACAACAGAGATCTGTTTGGGAAAAAGAATGGCAGGGTTGATGGCTCAGTTCCCAGGCTTGATGTTTCCCTTGGCATAAGGAGTTTGGGGGTCCTGAGATGTTATTTTCTTTGGCACACCTGTCCTCCTCCAGGCCCAGGTGGACTTACATGCCTGACACCACAGGCTCCTGGGCAGGCAGGGCCCAGTGGAGCCTGGCCTTGTGGCACTGGCCTGGCCTCTGCTACGAGGCTGAGGACCGGGTCAACCGGCAGCCCCAGGCCCAAGCTGGGTGCCACTGCACTTGGGATCCGGGCACAGCGTGGTTCGGTGCTCCTGGAATGAATTAATGGGGAATCGGAACGCCGGCCCTGGTCCTGCAAAAGCGGGCCTCAGGGTTCTCTACTGGGCTGGCTTCTCCCTGCGCTCTCTGCCCCCATCGCGAATTTCCTAGACAATTCAGTTTCGGTTTCATTTCTGCTCCCTGGTTTCCAGAAACGAAAAGTCAAATTGCATGACTTCAGGCTTCAGAATCCAGGGGGCGGGGAAGAAGGGGGCGGTGCCACGAGGAGGGGGTGGTGGTGCTCACAAACACCACTGGCACCTCCCCCAGCTTGGATCCTGTTCTGCTGGGCTGGGGAGGGGGGCGGTCGCGGAACGGTGGAGCATCCCATAACCGGCCAACCTGCCCATCCTCCTGGCTGCATTGCCTGCAAATCTGTCCGCCTGCCAGCGCCTCCGCCCCCGCCTCCGCCCCCCCGCCCCCCGCCCGCTTTGTCCTGCCTGGGCGCGAGTACAGGGACTGGTATTCTTTGCCTCGTTTGTTTCCTCTTCTGTGCGTGTGGTATAGACCCATGCTTCTCAAAGGGTGGTTCCTGGAACAGCAGCATTGGCTTCACCTGGGAAATTATTAGAAATGAAGGGTCCGGGGCCATCCCAAGACCCCTGCATTAGCACTCGTATTTTAAGGGCCTTCCTCAGGTGATCCCTTGGCAACTGGGCATGAGAGCGATGGCGTCTGGCGTGGTTGCTCTTGGCCCTCAAGGTCAAGGCGGGACTTTTCCTTCATGTCTGCCTGAGGCCCACCAGAGAGCCCTGCCGGGAGGAACAGAGGCTGAAATCCTTTTAGACTGGTGAGCTTTAGAGAGTCGAGCTGGGGGCTGCAGGACCTGGGTTCAGGCACTGTGTACGGGTGGCCCAGCTACTGAAGGAAAGCAAAATATTTTACCCCAAAATCTTTGTTTTAATTTTTTTTTTTTTTTTTTGAGATGGAGTCTCATTCTGTCATCTAGGCTGGAGTGCGGTGGGGGTGATCTCAGCTCACTGCAACCTTTATGTCCTGGGTTCAAACGATTCTCCTGCCTCAGCCTCCTGAGTAGCTGGGACTATAGGCGCCCACCACCATGCCCAGCTAATTTTTTTTTTGTATTTTTTTTTTTTTTTTTTTTTTTTTTTTTTTGAGACGGAGTCTCGCTCTGGCCCAGGCTGGAGTGCAGTGGTGCGATCTCGGCTCACTGCAAGCTCCGCCTCCCGGGTTCACGCCATTCTCCTGCCTCAGCCTCCCGAGTAGCTGGGACTACAGGCGCCCACAACCGCGCCCGGCTAATTTTTTATATTTTTAAGAGAGACGGGGTTTCACCGTGGTCTCGATCTCCTGACCTTGTGATCCGCCCGCCTCGGCCTCCCAAAGTGCTGGGATTACAGGCGTGAGCCACCGCGCCCGGCTTTTTTTTTTGTATTTTTAGTAGAGAAGGGGTTTCATGGTGTTAGCCAGGATGGTCTCGATCTCCTGACCTCGTGATCCGCCTGCCTCAGCCTCCCAAAGTGCTGGGATTACAGGCGTGAGCCACTGCACCCGGCCACTTCTACTACTTTTATATTTCACTCAGCTCTCTACATTTATTTCACCTCTAGGTACTGTTAAATCCTTCCCCCATGATCTGGGATTTTTGGGTTCCCCAGTGAGGATGTGTGTTTGGAGGTGCTTTCCCCTCTTCCATCTCGGGCGCTCACAGTTTTTCGGCTGTCTCACAGTGTTTGCAGTGACAAGCCACTTCTTTCAAAGGGTCTGTGAATTATTTTGGTTTTCCTGCTGTGTTCCTGAGGTAGTTCTTGGAGAAAAAGCTCACAATGTGTCTCCACATGCTGTTCTGTCCATCCAAGTGGGAAATGTACATGAGTCCTGCCTCTTAACCACCTTTTTCCCTCTGGAAAAAAAAAAAAGCCAGCTTCTTCCTTTCAGGTTGACATTCTTAATTTTGGAAATCAGTGCTAATGAAACCCAAGTGTTCCTTATGGAAATGTAGTTTGAAGAGTGAGGCTCCCTTGGACCTCCCAGCCTTGTCTAGCTTCTGTGTGACTGTGATGCATGGGTGAGACAAGCAGAGGAACAACACAGACTTCCCACAGAATCTAGAGAAAGAATACTTCTGCTGTTTTAAGCCACTAAGTTTTGGCGTGATTGTTACACAGCAATAGATAACTGGAACATATCCCCGAATTCCACATTTGGAAGATTGCAAGTAATTGATCAGTGTCAGTCTTTCCACGATCATTTGGTTTGCTTCAGGCCAGAGCTGCTGCCTTTTGAATTAGAGATACCGTTTTCCAAGTTTTTGGTCATTGCTCGAGTTTTGTGTTCAGAATGCACATGTCTATTTTCTTACTTGCTGTAATGGACCAAATTATGCGTCCCCCGCCCGCTCCCCACCCCCTACCACCCGCCACACAAATTCATGTGTTGAGGTCTTAACTCTCAATGTGACTGCATTTGGAAGTAGGGTCTTTAAAGAGGTGATCAAGCTTAAATGAAGCCCTGAGGGTGGGGACCTGATTTAAGAGGACTGGTGTCCTTGTAAGATAAAAGAAAGATGCCAAGCATAGACCTGGTGAGAAGGTGGGCAGTCTGTAAGCCAAGGAGAGAAACCTCAGGAGAAACCAAACCTAGCAACACTTTGATCTCAGACTTCCAGCCTCTGGAGGTGGGAGAAAATAAATTTCTGTAGCTTAAGCCACCCAGCATGTGATATTTGTTATGGCAGCTCTAGCAGACTAATACACTAGCATTTGAACACAAATCAAAGAGACCTCTGCAAGAGACCTCTTGGGGATGCTGGTCAAGCTGTGATTTTTGACTTGAACTTTCTTTTCCAATATCTGTTACAGCAAATGAAGAAAGAAATTCATGTAATCTTTCTTGTCTGTGCCCCTGAACAAAGCTGAATGTTTTTGAGGCCCTCTTTTCATCTCAAACTTGGGTTTTAAAACAAATCAGTAATGATATTTATTCTATTGTCTTTTTATTAAGGAATCTATATGTTCATAGTTTGGAACATACAGGAAAACATGAAGAAGAAAATAAAATTACCTGTAATGATGATCACTGGTGTGAAGTTCTCTGTGTGTGTGTGTGTGTGTGTGTGTGTGTGTTCAGAGACAGTCTCGCTCTCACTCTGTCACCCAGGTTGTAGTGAAGGGTGCAGTCATGGCTCACTGCAGCCTCAAAGTCCTGGGCTCAAGGGATCCTCCTGCTTCAGCCCCCTGAGTAGCTGGGACTACAGGTGTGCACCACCATGTCTGGCTACTTACAAACCAATTTTTTTTAGAGACAGGGTCTCACTATGTTGCCCAGTCTGGTCTTGAACTCCTGGGCTCAAGCAATCCTCTTGCTTCAGTCTCCAGAGTCACTGGGATTAGAGGTATGAGTCACTGAACCTGCCTACATTTTTAAAAAGTCTCTTTGCTTTATTAAATTCCTCTTCAAGACTTAACAGAGCAATGGTGGCTCATCATAATCAGGGAAACAAGAAGAAGAGAGAATCACTCAGGCTTCTTTCTGGGGGGCAGTGGAGAATCCGGGAAACACAATGACAGTGAACCATGGGAAGCAGGGGGCATGGCCAGTGGATCTGAAAGGGACCAGCTAACGGTCACTAAATGTCCAAGGCCTGGGCTTCAGCGATAGCCTCAGGTATCTCTGTCACTCCACGGCACTCATTCGTTCAGTGAGATGTCATTTATTAAGCAGTTACAATGTTGCAGGTGCTGTGCAAAAGACTGGACATACAAAAGAAGAATTTGACCCGGACCTTCCCACTCTGGGGTCTATAATCTTGTAGGGGGAAGGGAACACAAATGCAAATTAGTAAACAATGAGAGCAGTAGCTTAGGACACTGCAACTGTGTGCTACAGGGCTCAAGGACTAGAGACCCACCCCTTCATGAAGGTCAGGGAAGAGCTGGGTGGTGGAGAGAGCTGAGCCTGTGTGGAGCCCTGATGTACGCTCTGATGCTGAGGGAGCACAGTAGAGATGGACACAGATAGTAACAGAAGAGTGTGGCCCCCAAAGCAGAAGCAGCATCCTGCACCATCTCCCCTCAGAATGAATGAGTATGTACAAGAAAACAACCACAGGCATCGCCGTCCTTCAATGGATCTCTTTGCTGGAGAATTGACAGAGCGCGTGCCGCGCCTGAGTGAGCCGATAAATTCTCTCCTTAAGCATTCTTCTCTTGGTGGCGGTCTCACTCTGCTCTTGAAGCAGCCAGGAATAGCGATTTTTTTCCTGTAGTATCTGCATCATGGCTTTCTGCAAGGAGTCACCGTTCTCTCGGAGCATAAAATACTGAATTATAAATGGGATCTGGTTGGCGAGACGTGTGCTGGTTTCCTGGAAGAGGGAGAAAGAAGGGTTTGCTGGAGTAGTCTCAGCCCAAGGCCTGTGGTTGCAGGCAGAAGGCACGGAGTTCTCGGATGGGCATATGGTTGCCTTGTGAAGCCCTGGTGGGCCCGCCCACCTCCACTCCAGTGCTCAGCATCAAGCCCCATGAAGGTTCTATCTGCACTGACTCCTCTTTACTACCAGGCATACCCTCTAGCACTAAGAATCCCCCTGCTAGGCTAGCAAGCCCATACCACCTCTGGGCATCCCCATAGCTCCTCCCTGCTGGAGAGAACCCCCGGCCCAGGACTCCCCTGGCTCCCTTCTGGGTGTGCATCAGGGCCATTTCGAATCCTCCCTCATTCCATCTTCATAGATGCAGCCAGTGTGTCTGGCAGCCAGGTGCCCATGGCTGGGAGACCACTCTATTCTGATTGAGAAAGGGCTTCGGGAGGTGGGTGTCTTTGCAGTTTAAAAGCTATTTTTCCTTCCTGGGCACAGTGATACTTGCATACTGGATAGAAAGTCAGAGGCCAAAAAGTTCATTAGGTCACAAAATCTAGGGAAAGGAAATTTCATTCCTATCTTGTGGGGCTGGCGAGTGTGGCACGTTAGTGCCTTCTGGACACCAAAGAAAGCTGATTCATAGCCATTATCATTGACGTTTGTTGTATTTTGCTGTATTCTGATCATAGTAATTTTGTAATTCATGGACTGCATATGAAATATAAAGAATTTTGGGGTCAGAATTAATTTTGAGTACATGCTCTGCTCACTTTAAAAACTGATTGTGGGGAAATTAATTAAAAATGCCTTCGCAGGGCTCGTGTAAAAGTATAAATGAGAAAATATATAAGTAGTTTATCATAGTACAAAAGGGCTTAATACATTGTAGTGGTCCCTCCCTCCTTCCCTCAGCAAAGCCTCTCTAGGTTAGCATAGTCCCTGCTCAACTCTACAAATGCCAGAGAGCGCAGATCCTGCCCCCCGGGGAACTCACGGAGAAGTAGGCGTTCAGGTGGACGCCTATTTCATTAAAGGAGGAAACTGAAGACTCATTAATGGGAAAATGAGAGTTCAACTTCATATTCTGTGAAGGCTTCCCCAGAGGGTTAAAAATCTCTTCTCGGACTTTCTTCACAACAACACTGTAAATCTGATCTTGACAAAAAACAATCTGCTCCATTCTGAACTGAAGTTGGATCATGTTTTCTGCCTTTTCTGTGTGTCTCACTTTTATGTCTTCAATCTTGCTCTGGTTAGATAAGAAAGACAAGCACATTACTTCTTTTTCTTCTTTCCTGTTGGCTTAAACAGATTTGGAAGTACTATGATGCTGAACTCAGAATAAAAACGAATCTGAGGTCAAAGATGTCCTGAGACTTGAAATGGTGATTTTTAGAAAGTCCCACTTCCCCCTTTCTGTCCTTATGAACCTGGTTTCTTCACTCCCCGCTTGCAACATACCTTCTGTCCTGCCCTTTCTTCCTCTCTGGCCATCCCCAGTCCCTCCCACACCACCAGCTTTCTGCTCCTTCATCAGGAACAGGCTTAGTCCATGCTGTTGGGACGGTGTCAGTCATTCCTGGAGTTCTACTTCTGCTGGAATGGTTCCAGTACTGACACTGGGATAACAGTGTGATATACCTGTTTCCCAGGAATCCCGGGGCTCCTACGTCACCCATGCAGTCAAGGAAGAAAGGTTGACTTGGCACGGTGGCTCATGCCTGTAATCCCAGCACTTTGGGAGGCTGAGGAGGGTGGATCACTTGAGATCAGGTGTTCAAGACCAGCCTGGCCAACATCGTGAAACCTCATCTCTACTAAAAATACAAAATTAGCTGGGTGTAGTGGCGAACACCTGTAATCCCAGCTACTTGGGAGACTGAGGCAGGAGAATCACTTGAATCTGGGAGGCAGAGGTTGCAGTGAGCTATCACACCATTGCACTCCAGCCTGGACAACAAGAGTGAAACTCTATCTCAAAAAGGCTGGGTGTGGTGGCTCACACCTGTAATCCCAGCACTGGGGGACTGAGGCAGGTGGATCACCTGAGGTCAGGAGTTTGAGACCAACTTGGCCAACATGACAAAACCCCATCTCTACTAAAAATACAAAAATTAGCTGAGTGTGGTGGCAGGCGCTTGTAATCCCAGCTACTTGGGGGGTTGAGGCAGGAGAATCGCTTGAACCCAGGAGGCAGACGTTGCAGTGAGCCGAGATGGCACCACTGTACTCCAGCCTGAGTGACAGAGTGAGACTTCATCTCAAAAGAAAAAAAAAAAAAAAGGAAAGAGGTGATATAGCAGAGAACAGGGATCACAGAGTCACTGCCTCGGACTGAACATTTGTGTCCCTCACCCCCCAATTTACATGTTCAAAACAAAGCAGAAAGGTAATGGTATTGGGAGGTGGGAGGCAATTAATCATGAGGGTAGAGCCTCATGAATGTGACTGAGGCCCTTATAAAGGAACCCCAGAGAGCGCTCTTTCCACCGTGTGAGGGTACACAAGAAGGTGGTGGCCGTCCGCAACCTGAAAGAGAACCCTCACTGCCACCTGACCATGCCCACACACTGATCTCAGGCTCCCAGGTTAATAAGACACATCCAGTTTATGGGACTTTGTGATAGAAGCTTGAACTAAGACTGTTATGTCCTGGCTTTGAGTTTCTTTTTCTTTTTTTTGTTTTTGAGATGGTGTCTCGCCCTGTTGCCCAGGCTACAGTGCAGTGGCACAATCTCGACTCACTGCAACCTCCGCCTCCCAGGTTCAAGTGATTTTCGGCTAATTTTTGTATTTTTAGTAGACACAAGGGTTTCACTGGGTTGGCCAGGCTGGTCTCGAACTCCTGACCTCAAGTGATCTGCCCGCCTCGGCCTCCCAAAGTGCTAGGATTACAGGTGTGAGCCACCACGCCCGGCCTAGGCTTTTGAGTTTCAAACAGACTTTTTAAAACTGAAAGCAGAAGCAGTGGCTTGAGAGTAAGAGGGTGAGTTTCAGAGGTGAAGTTTCACGGGTGCTGGTTCTTTCTCTCTCTCTTTCTTTTCTATTTTTTTAAGTATATGTGACAACTGTGAAAGAAAAATAGAATCTTGGGACCACAAACTTACTATACCAAAGGGAAAGTTAACTGTCTTTCTTTTGTTCCCAAACAGAAGCTGTGATTTCACACGCACACTTTATCCAATGTAAAATGTAGATTTACTGAGCGCGAGATGAATGCATGATTGACTTGCCCTCCACGCCTTTCTTTTCACATATAACATGTAGATTCATTGAGTGCTGGTCAGAGTCTTACAAGAGTGTGACCTCTGCCTCACTGCCTACCCTCCTTCTTTCTTCCCCGCTTGCTCTTTCCTTTTCAAATACTGAAGTTCCTCTAAACCCTCGTTAGGAAAAGCACAGGTCACAGATCGCACTGGGACTTGTGTTTCTTTTTCCCAGGTACATCCTCGACCTGGGCAAAATAAACCTCGGATCGAGGCAGATCTGCCTCAGGCACTTTTCGGTCTATACAACGATGGACGGTAGACCCTCTGGGAGTAGAAGCGGCCTGTGCTGCACTCCTCAAGATTTGTGACACAGGAGGCAACGCGCCCCCCAGGCTCTGATGTGGCTCTGGGGAGCGTGCAGGCCATGGCCTTGGAGAGCCCCGTAGTCCCTGGTATGGAGCCGGGAGCTGTTGCAAGGCTGTGTCTATCCAAGGGCAGCACAAAAGAGGTGAAGAGCCTTGGTGGATGCCAGAGTTCCCATGGCCCAGAGCAGTCAGGCCTGCAGCAGAGTGCTTCATGTGTCCCGGCAGGGGTTGGCAGGAGCTCAGGGACCAAGGGGACCAAGGTCTGGGAAGGACAATGGACATCTTGGTGACTGGGGACCAGGCAGGTCACCCACCCCATGAGCAGGCACCTGGGACGCAGACACAGCCCCTGAGAAAGTGGGCGAGAGTCAGAACTGAGATTTAATTTTTACCAACAGGCCAAAAGGGTGAAAGAAGAAATTAATTTACATGACGGAAAAATGACAGAAATTGTCCTTCTTGCTTGCCTGCACTAAGGAATGAGATTTCAATCCACGAGCCCAGGCCTGGGCAGAAGAGGAATTTTATTTAGAGCCCATGTGGCACATGCCCTCTTTTGCCTTTGCTGAAGGTAACTCAGGGAAGAGTTGCTAAGTAGAAACCCACAGAGCAACATCTTTGAGTCAAACATACAAACTTGGGAGTAGGACCAGTGAACAACGCTGTGCTTTATGCTTGAAAAAGATTCAGCCTACCAGCTCGTCCTAGGTGGAGCCCCATGTCCTGCGCGACGTCATGCAAAACAGATGGCAGGGCACAGGCCTCCTTTCATTTCCCCTGGGGAGTGAAGCCTCCTCCTGAGCAGAAGCCAAGCAGGCAGGTGCTCCTGGAGTCGCCAGCCCCGCCAGCCCCACCAGCCCCACCAGCCTGCCATTGCATCCCTGGCCTCATGGTTCCAAACGACAGGGTTCCAAACGACAGGGAACAGATCCAGCTTCTCTCAAGGTTAAACAGCCAGTGGTCCAGGTGACTAGCAAGTGAACTCTGGGCGCTTACCTGAACAGTATGGTTAAGGTTGAAGAATTCACCAAAATGTTTTTTGGCCATGTTAACGAAAGCTTGCCGGATAATTTCTGACCAAAAAAAAAAAGAAAAAAGAAAACATCAGTAAAACACAAGCAGAAATAAAATGGTTAAAGACACAGGGAGGATGACTGATGATACCCTGACCCATTCCAGGAGACTGAGTTTCCTAGGCCTGCAGACCAAGATAGGAGAGGGTGAGATGTCATTCCAGGGACATGCAGTCCAGCCCTCGTGCAGCCTGGGCAGGTCCCGTCGGTTTCCCGTGCCTGTGTGCACGTTAACCTCTGACTATTCCTCACATCATCAGGGGTCCGCAACCCCCGGGCTGGACCAATTCCAGTCCACGTCCGGCAGATGTGCAGTGAGCTAGTGAGCATTGCTGCCTGAGCCCCCCCTCCTTTCACATCTGCAGTGGCACCAGATTCTCACAGGTGCACAAACCCTATTGAGAACTGCGCATGCGAGGGATCTAGGTTGCGTGTTCCTTATGAGAAACTCATGCCTGATGATCTGTCACTGTCTCCCATCACTCCCCTGGTGGGACCGTCTAGTTGCAGGAAGACAAGCTAAGGGCTCCCACCATGATGAGGATTCTACATTATGATGAGCTGTGTAATTATTTCATTATATATTACAATGTAATAATCATAGAAATAAAGTGCACAATAAATGCAATGCAGTTGAATCATCCCAGAGCCATCCCTCTCGCCCCTCACCGGCCTGTGGAAAAATTGTCTTCCATGAAAGCAGTCTCTGGTGCCGTAAAGACTGGGGACCGCTGCCTTACACAGCTGTGTAGGGGGCTGCGTATGATACAGAGGAAGCACTTGTGCACCCTCTGCCTGTCCCCTAAAGACAAGAGAAACCATCTTCCCCACGTCCTCCGTATGTTTGAAGGACAGCGATGGAAAGTGCCTACCGCACTAAGCATGCTTCCCCATCTCCTAGAAACCTCAGTACGAGTTCTCAGGCAGAAGGGCAGAATCTGCAGCTCTGACCGGCTCCCAGGCCTTGCCAGTGCTGCTGGCTCACAGACCACACCAAGTAGCAATCTAGCACACCAGTGAGCTGGTCTGCAGGCAGGCTGTGTTTGGTAACTCCATTCCAATCTCTTCCTCCAAGGCATTGGGGTCTATGGAAGGTACGAGAGTGATGGTTTGGGAGTCCTGCATGAAAGTCCTCACCCACGGCTTTCTGGAGCATGCTAAGGGCGGGCTCCACCAGGTGCTGGATGTACTGATGCACGATGGTCTCAAATGTCTTGTAGTTGACAAATCCCAGAAGTTCCTTGCCTCGATACTGCTTTTCATATTTTTCAACTTCTTCATGGATAATATTTTTAACTGCAACATCAAACAGACCTCCACGGTGAATTCTAATAATTCTGCAGACGTTGTAAAGCTAGCAACAGTTTTTTAAAGTCTTGCTCCCCACCGCACGCAGAGGCAGTGTTGCAAAGTGAAGTTTTGTTCACAATGAGAAAAATATTCATGGTCTAATAACAGGAGTTTAAGAAATACTGACTTTTGGGAAACAAAAATCTTATTCCATGAAACTGTGTTTCAATTGAAAGTCATCACCCCAAGAGAGAAGTTACTATTTCTAACTGGTAGGAACAACAAAACAAAACAAAACCACAACAAAACAAAAAAAACCTGATTAGAGGCCAGGTGTGGTGGCTCATGCCTGTAATATCATCACCTTGGGAGGTCGAGGTGGGAGGATCATTTGAGGCCAGGAGTTCGAGACCAGCCTGGGCAACATAACAAGATCCTGTCTCTACAAAAATAAAAACAGATTAGCCAGGCATGGTGGTGTGTGCCTCTAGTCCCAGCTATCTGTGAGTGATCGCACCACTGCACTCCAGCCTGGGTGACAGCAAGAGCCTGTCTCTGAAAAATAAAAACAAAACTAAACACGAAAATCTGATCAGTTAAATGAATATGGAAAATTAATCTTGTACCCCTCACCTCCTAAGCATACAGCTACAGATTACAGTTGGAGGGATCTTACCACGGAGGTAAATAGTGCTGTTTTCTCCAAGTGCCAGAACAAAAACACAACAGCATACACACAATGAGATGGTTTGGCTCTGTGTCCCCACCCAAATCTCATCTCAAATTGTGTTTGGCTCTGTGTCCCCACCCAAATCTCATCCCAAATTGTGTTTGTCTCTGTGTCCCCACCCAAATCTCATCTCAAATTATAATCCCCATGTGTCAAGAGAGCAAGTGAAGACACTTTGGGGAGCAGTGACCCCAGGTCCTGCCCTGGTGGATGAGGATGCTGCAACCCCTGGGCAGGGGGAGCTCCCTGGGACTTGGAGGTGGTTTGTGGGTTAGCATGCCAAGGCAAGACAGGTCACGCCAGGAAATTGATAAGGTCTCCTGGTGGGAGGTGATTGGATCATGGGGGTGGTTTTTCTCATGCTGCCCTCATGATCATGAGTTCTCACGGGATCTGATAGTTTAAAAGTGTTCGGGGGCTGAGAGTGGTGGCTCATGCCTGTAATCCCAGCCCTTTGGGAGGCAGAGGAGGGCAGATCACCTGAGGTCAGGAGTTCGAGACCAGCCTGGTCAACGTGGTGAAACCCCATCTCTACTAAAAGTATAAAAATCAGCTGGGCATGGTGGCACGCAACTGTAATCACAGCTACTTGGAAAGCTGAGGCAGGAGAATTACTTGAACCTGGGAGGCTGAGGTTGCAGTAAGCCGAGATCACACCACTACACTGCAGCCTGGGCAACAAGAGTGAAACTCCATCTCAAAATAAATAAATAAATAAAGTGTTTGGCAGCTCTCCCCTTGCTCTCTCTCCTGCCACCTTGTAAAGAAGGTGCTTGCTTCTCCTTTGTTTCCTGCTATAATTGTAAGTTTTCTGAGGCCTCCCCAGCCATGTGGAACTGTGAGTCCATTAAACCTCCTTTCTTTATAAATTATCCAGTCTCAGGTAGTTTTTTATAGCAGTGTGAAAATGAACACACACACACACACACACACACACACACACACACACACGCCCTACTGGCACCTGGGCTGGAGCACATGGGAATCGAAACTTTGCCAGGTGAAGCCAGCAGGCTCTTGTCAAACCAGGGATCTCCCTGGTCTTGAATTAGGGGCAAAGAGAAGGAGGATTGGGATGAGTGGAATTGTTTGGGTGACCTGAGCACATTTTAGCACTTAAAATACTGCTACTTCATCTAGTCTTTACTTGTTGTTGAAACTAGATCATCATACCCTAGACCTTCCGGAGGGGGAGATGGTAAATGATTTCATGTGGACTCCCCCCTCCCGTGGTCCCCTGGCACCCATGCTGAGCTCTGTCTTAATACCACCAAAATAAATAAGTATCCCAGGTCACTTTTTCTACCAGGCTGAGGTTTAGCTGCTACTAACGAAGGCTTTATGTCTGGTGTGTCCACAACAGGCACTACGGCCAGCCAGCAGCTGTGCACTCAACTCAGTGGCTGGAGAGCCTTCATGTGGGGCTGGCCCCCAGAGTCATCTGGACCTCTGCTTTGGGTACAGGCTTCCCTCCAGGCACTCAGAATAGCGGCCCTGAGGTAACCTGGGCTGCTCTGCGAATTCCTCAGGTGAGCATGGAATGCCATTTAGCCTCAAAACCAAGAAGCAAGGCCAGGCACAGAGGCTGACATCTATAATCCCAGCACTTTGGGAGGCTGAGGCAGGTGGATTGCTCGAGCCCACGAGTTCAAGAGCAGCCTGAGCAATGGTGGTGAAAACCTGTCTCTACAAAAAAGTACAAAAATTAGCTGGGTATGGTGGTTCACACCTGTGGTCCCAACTACTCAGGAGGCTGAGGTGGGAGGATCACTTGAACCCGGGAGGTTGAGGCTGCAGTGAGCCATGATTGCGCCACTACACTGCAGCCTAGGCAACAGAGGGAGACCCTGTCTCAACAAAACAAAACAAAACCAAGACGCAAGAGGACGTCAGAGGCAGTGGAATTGCCCTGTGTTGAGTTGCTGAGGTCAATGCCCCATGTTTCTGGGTCTTGGTCCTTGAGGGACAGTTGCTGATCACCAAGCGTTTCAGAGTCTTGGATGTGCGTGTTCTGCTCTGGGCACACTTATGTGCTGGACATAGCCTCCAGTCTAGGTAAATACCACCCTGTTTTGTGGGCAGCCCTGCCCAGAACTTACCTTTTTGGGTATTAGTTGCAAGTATGCCTATCCAGTTTTTAAAATCCTCTCTGATTTTGTTGTATAAACGGGTCTCGTTCTCCCTTACAACTTCTTCTCCTTCTATTAACTTTTCGATGTCCTGATTAAACATCTTGATTTTCTGAAAATGATATAAAGTCAACAGTCTGTGCTGAAATCATATGAAAGAACTGGGACCGGTGTTGTAAGGAGATGTCCACCCACATGCCTCATCTCATGGGTGAGGAGGGGGAAGGACACAGTGTCATGTGGAGGCCCGCGGAAGTCCTCACCTCAATCAGAAAGAACATCTTGTCGGCATCCTGGCTGGGGATGTCAGCACCGCAACGCCGCAGCTCCTCGGTCGCCTTCTGGTGGCTCTCCCTTATTTGTTCTTCTAACAACGGGAGCGATTTCTAAAGAAAACAATTGCAAACAATCAAACTATGGCTTAAGAGATTGGCCAACATATTTCTTTGGTATATGGGTAGGAACCCTTTAAAGCATGCAGGAAGATCTGGAATTTTTGTTATTTTGTGAATCTCAGTGAGATGGAAACCAGCCAAGGAGCCCAAAGAGAGTTTTGCATGCAACAGGCATGTCCCACAGCTTGGACGGCTTGGCTCGGAATTTTGCATTCTGCTGTGCAATTGGAGTGGTGAGGAATCGGGTGGTGGACAGTTTTTACTTTTGTTTTGTGGTGGTTGTTTGATTTGGCTTGGTGCCTTGTAATTCCAGAATAAGAACACTTGAATATAATGTGCAATGTCTTAGTAAAATGGGATTTTTGGTGACAATGTGAGTGTTATAAACTGAAAAACACTGTGTCTTGGGGTTGGTGACACACTCCACACCTCATTTAATCCCCACACTGTCGTCTGCTGCTGCCAGTTTTTTGTCAGAGAAGAAACTAAAGCTCAGAGAATCCAATTACTTGCTATCTTCACAGACCTAGTGAGCAGCAGTGGCCAATCGCAACCTGCCTACCAACTCCCCAACCCTGCTCATAAACACTGCAGGTGAAGACACCGTGGGGAGCAGTGACCCCAGGTCCTGCCCTGGTGGACAAGGATGCTACAGCCCCTGGGCAGGGGGAGCTCCCTGGGACTTGGAGGTGGTTTGTGGGTTAGCATGCCAAGGCAAGACAGGTTATGCCAGGAAATTGATAAGGTCTCCTAGGCTCTTTTTTGGGAGACAGTTTGTATCTGTAGGCAAAGTGTATTACCTTCTGATATTTCAAATTGTCATTGTTACAATTCAGTCGATTTAACATTTAAAAATTAATTTAAAATATTATATATTTTAAATTAAAATATTTGTGTTGAAAAAAGTTATAAAAATACAACATTTTTATTTTTGCAAAAACCAGATGTTTTTCTCAATTAGACAGGGATATAGCTTTCAGAAACCTCTTCTGCAAACTTAGTGAATTCCACTGGAATCAGTGATTCTCAAAGTTTGTTCCCAGGAAGACCTGGGAACGTAGAAATGCAAATCCACAGGTCTTACATCTAAGTCAGAAACTCTGGGTCTGGGACCCAGGAATCTAAATTTTTTTTTTTTTTTGAGACGGAGCCTCACTTTGTCGCCCAGGCTGGAGTGCAGTGGCGTGATCTCAGATCACTGCAACCTCCACCTTCTGGGCTCAAGCCATTCTCCTGGCTCAGCCTCCCAAGTAGCTGGGACTACAGGTGCACAACACCACGCTGGCTAATTTTTGTATTTTTAGTAGAGACCGGGTTTCACCATGTTGGCCAGGCTGGCCTCGAACTCCTGACCTCAGGTGACCCACCCGCCTCAGCCTCCCAAAGTGCTGGGATTACATATGTAAGCCACCATGCCCAGTGTGCCCAGCAGAATCTAAATTGTAACAAACTTTCCAGGTAATTCTTGTATACCTTAAAGTTGGAGAACCACTGGCTCCTTCCAACCAAATTTTCTTTGAGTATGTGCTTCCTGGCTCAAGTAAGTCATTGCTTTTGTTTAATACACAATTTAGCATGGGCCAAGTCCTAGGATCTGGAATAATCTTTGCTCAAAGGGTAAACCTAAATCTTCCCATGTTGCTTGGCCTCATTTGTGAAGGTTTAGGCAAGCATTAAAAATATTCAATTTCTCAATAACCACCAAACCGAAGTTTTTCTATAATTGATGATGTCATGAGTCCCTTGTCTGTAGTTGTCTGCTTTTGAGAATCCATAAAAATGGATTTGTTTCTTACAAACTAATTATTTCTTAGAAGTTTGAGGCTAGAAGAATTTTTTTTTTTTTTTTTTTTAAGACAGAATTTCGCTCTTGTTGCCCAGGCTGGAGTGCAATGGCACGATCTCGGCTCACTGCAACCTCCACCTTCCGGGTTCGAGTGATTCTCCTGCCTCAGCCACCTGAGTAGCTGGGATTACAGGCATGTGCCGCCATGCCCAGCTAATTTTGTATTTTTAGTAGAGATGGAGTTTCTCTATGTTGGTCAGGCTGGTCTTGAACTCCTGACCTCAGGTGATCCACCGGCCTCAGCCTCCCAAAGTGCTGGGATTACAGGCATGAGCCACCATGTCTGGCAGTAAAAATTTTTTTTTACCAGGAAGTATTAACAACATATTGAAAAAAGACAACTTGCTCGCTCAGTGGTCAGTCCTTTTTATATTGCTAAACTGGTACTACAATTTGTTTCCTTCTCTTCCCCCTCCCCACCTCTGCTGACCAATTCAACCCTTTGTTTTAACACTATGTACTTGTTGCTTCCCAGTTTGGAAGTTCTTCCTGTGAGCCTATGACGGTGAGTGAGACAGTTTTCAGAGGGTACTTGTTTGCTTGTTTGGACAGAACAGTGGGGCATCTTAGCCAATTCCAGAGCAAGAGAGTGACTTGGGCATGCTGTATTGATCACTTGTCACCCAACCCACGTGGCTCACTTGGATGTGCGTGATGAGTTCAGCGGTAAGTCTTTCTGCCAGTCGGGGAACCGTGGCTGACCCCTCCTCCAGCAGAACTCTGAAACGAGACAGACACTCATGCATTCAGGAAGGACTTGTGTACCATCTTGCTAGTACCGGGCTTTGTGTGTGGTAGGTGAGCCCAGCTCCCTGGGGCAACACTTGCCATCAGAAAAGCCAGGTGGTGCATGAGCAAGACACTTGCCACCAGCCTGTACCCAAGCAAGTGTGGGCCAGGAAGCCTCCTTCCCTTCTCCCTTTCTATCATCCCCACAAACTCATGAGGTAGGTCGTCTTAGCTACAGGAAAACAAACCAGCCTCATGGAGATTAACTGAGTTGCCCGGATTAGTATTTTATTTCTCATCACCAAAGTACGGTGCTTACTAAGTGCCGGGCACCAATCTAAGGGCTTTATAAATATTAACACATTTAGTCATTTAACAACCCACTTTAGAGCAAGAAAGACTGAGACACAGAAAGGTTAGGCAGCTTGCTGCATTTGCTTGCTGCAGCCACACAGCAGGCAGCGTGGCTGCAGCGTGTTTGCCAATAGCAGAAATTTAGGATGAAGCACACAGGATTATTCCCTAGCACTGCCAGTGCCTCTCACTGCAAGGGCCGGCTCTCAATGCAAGGATTTCAGATTTCCCAAAGACCTTGAGAAGCGGTTCACAAAGGGAGGTCCCTGAACTGGCAACATTAGCCTCAACCAGGAGGAACCTGTTAGAAGCAAAAGTCTTGGGCCCCTCCCCAGACCTTAGGGCAGGGCAGAGCTAGCGCTGTTTTAAGGAACTCTCCAGAGAGTCTGCTGCTCACCCAGCATGGAGAACCGTGGGCCTGATTATTTTGAAATCTCCCAGCTCGAGGAGGAGAGTTTACTTCTCCTCATGTCCTCTAGTGCTATTGAAAACAGCATGTTTAATCCACTCAGAGCAGGAGCAGAGAGGAAGAAAGAAGGAACCGGGTGGTATTTACTGAGTGCTGGCTGCTAGTGCTCAAGACCTTTGTGTATGTCGTGTTATTTAATCCTAACCACATCTTGGAGAAGATGGAAAAGACAAAATTCAGAGAAGGTGGCCCATATTGTAAGATCACATAGTTAGCAAGCAGCAGACCTGCTCCGCCCAAATTCACTGTTTTCCCATTAGTTCTCCTTCAAGCAGGAATGACCTGTGTGCTGCTGGATCATTCAGGAATAACAAGTTCCAGAATGAAGGAGAAAAGAGCTCCATTCAATGGGGAAAATCCCAGTGTCCTACAAACTACAGAGTCTCTATAGGATGATTTCTATTTAATAAAACCAGTTATTATTAAATTTCTATGTAATAAAAACAAGTGATGTGCTGGCGAATGACTGTGGGCACTGGAGGCTCTAAGAACGTGGAGAGTTCCATAGAGCAGGTTTTCCTGTGTGCCGCTTTCAGTGGTAAACACGGGTTCTGGAAGTTAGGAGCTCTGTGTTCAGTCCTGCTCCCATTCACTGTTTGACCTCATTATTCTTATCTATGAACATGGGGGAAACTTCACCTGCCTTATGTATCTCTTAATAAAAGGACTCAAATCAGAAAGCAAGTGAAAACATTTTGGAAAACCAAAGTGTTCTATGCTTTACTTCATGACACATTCCAGTTTTTAATCAGCACCATCATTAGAATCTAAAAAAAACAATGATGTGTCTAAATAAGCCAAGAAATTTAACACCAAAATAAGGTGAGGCTAGGTTATACTACCTTGTGTAATTTGTGCATATACTTTGGTCATCATCCGGGCCAACTCTGGCAGATGGGCTGGCTTTTCATGGAGTCTAATTCCAGGGCTTTCCTGAAGAGTCTCACCTGAAACATGGATGTGTTTGAAAGAATGTAATCTCTTTCTTGGTTGCCTCTGCCAAACTCAGTCTGTTGATGATCTCCTGCTGGCCCCGGCACTTCACGATCATGTAGCCCTTCTTGAGGGGGTATGTGAGGTTCCGTACCACATTAATGATGCTTTTCTCGGTGCCCCTGTCCATTAGATCTGGTTTGGTCAGGATCCCTGTGAGATGGTTAAAGAAGGGAAATGGAAAGGTCATTGATCCCCTCAAATAGATTTGACTCCTACTGGGCTATGGGCTCCTTTTTTGGCCAGTAAGGTCTTCTGTAGTCTTGATCCTCCAGTGCCTCACTCCCTCCTCATTCCCTCATCGCCCCTCTTCTTTGCATTTCTTTTGGTTCAGTATCTCACCCTCTCACTCAGTTCATTCGTCCTGGATAGTTGACTTAACAAATAGTTCTTGGATGCCTACTGGGTGCCCAGCACTAAGGCAGCATGCATGGTTAGCACGAACTGGCTCCATGCACCATGTTTCCAAGAACGCCTCATTCCCTAATGAGGGGAGTCCCTTTCTAGTGTCTCCTGAACCGACTCACTCGGCTCCCTCTTGTGGGTACCTTCTCTGATCTCCTCCTCCCCACTTTCCTCGCCCCCTCCTCTGTCCCCACTCCTTCCTGCTTGCACTGGATAGAAAACTTTGAATTCCAAGTGCTTTTTTTTTTGTTTATGTTGCTTGAGTGTCAAATAGCCACTGCATTTCTTGTTTGTGTGTGTTGAAAAGCCCTTCCTTCCTTCCTTCCTTCCTTCCTTCCTTCCTTCCTTCCTTCCTGTCTTTCTTTATTTCCTTCTTTCTTTCCTTCTTTCTTTCTTTCTTTCCTTCCTTCCTTCCTTCCTTCCTTCCTTCCTTCCTTTCTTCCTTCCTTCCTTCCTTCCTTCCTTCCCTTCCTTCCTTCCTTCTTTCCTTTCTTTCTTTCTTTCTTTCTTTCTTTCTTTCTTTCTTTCTTTCTTTCTTTCTTTCTTTCTTTCTTTCTTTCTTTCTTTCTTTCTTTCTTTCTTTCTTTCTGACAGAGTCTTGCTCTGTCACCCAGGCTGGAGTACAGTGGCTCGCTTCAACCTCCACCTCCCCAGTTCAAGCAATTCCCCTGCCTCAGCCTCCTGAGTAGCTGGGACCACAGGCGTGTGCCACCACGCCCAGCTAATTTTTGTATTTTTAGTAGAGATGAGGTTTCACCATGTTGGCCAGGCTGGTCTCAAACTCCTGACCTCATGATCCACCCACTTCAGCCTCCCAAAATGCTGGGATTACAGGCATGAGCCACCGTGCCCAGCCTTATTTTCTGCTATTTTGTCCTTTGTTTTAATTTGTGGATAAGTCTGGCTATCTGGTCTACTATTCCTGAACCTCTCTCTCCAGATAAATTAATCTAGTAATATACAAAAAATAAAGAAGAGTGGATATTGATAAGGGCCACACAGAGAGTTAACATAAAGTGATGTGCTGGCAAATGACTGTGGGCAGAGATATGTGGTGTAGTCTCCGGTTGGGTGGACAGGGAGGGCCTCTCTCAGAAGGCAACATTTGGACTGAGATCTGAATGAAGGAAGGAGTCAGCCTAGTGGGGATGGAGAAGGAGCACTCCAGACCCTGGGTGAGAGGGAGCAGGGATGGCAGAGCCATATTGAAGCGTCATGAGCAAGGCAGAGCGTGGGAACTGAGATCAGAGAGGCAGGCAGGACCAGGTCACCTGGGGCTCTGCTTTCTAAATAAAGGAGTCTGGGGTTTATATGCATGTGAAACAGCAGCAGGAGAGAATGTAAACAGGGAAGGGCATGACTTGATTGACATGTTTGAAAGCCAGTGGAGAGGGCACTGCCATGGGCAAGGTGAGTGCTAGAACAGCAGGAGAATGTTTGAGCAGTACAGGCAGGAGACCATGGTGGCTTGGTCTAGGCAGTGACAGTGGGGATGGAGAGGAGTGGATGGATTTGGCACCCGTTTTGGAGGCAGAGTCACCAGGACTTCAGATACATTGGACTTGGAGGCAAGGGGAGGGAGGACTCAAATGGGACTCTTTGATTTGGCTTTAGAACTGGGTGGGTGGATGGGTTCTGTGAATGAGGTGGGGAAGCCTTGGGGAGGAGGAGAATCAGGATGGAGTATGAAACCAAGAGTTCTGTTTTGGTCATGTTTAACTGGAGACATCGACCAGACAGCCAAATGGAGTTGTCCAGTTAAGCAAGGTCAAGGTTACAGATACAGATTTGGGAGTCACTGGCATGTAGATGGAATTACAAACCACAGCCAGATAAGATCACTGAATGTGACGATGTGTTGATAGAAGGAGAGCCCAGAACCAAGTTTTCCATATTTAGAGGCCTGAGAATTGAAGAGACATGAAAACAAGGAGTCTGAGAATGTGACTTCCAGCTGGGCAGTGATGGAAGCGACCTGAGAGAGAGAATGGTGAAGGAAGGAGAGAGGTTCAGGAAGGAGGGAGTGGGCAACTGGGGTGACTGCTGCTGAGAAAGGAAAGGCGAGGACAGAGATGTGACCATGTGCTCCTCAGTGCAGAGGGTGTGGGTGACCTCGACAGGAGCAGTCTCTGTCTCAAGAGGGGACAGGAGCTCAGCTGAAGCCGAGGTAGTAGACAGCATCCATTTAGCAATGGATGGGTGGGGAACCAGCTTAGTGAGGGCCTGAAAATATTGACCCACTGTTGTTTTTGAAACTTGATATTCTCTAAGCCACTGTTATATTATCATCAAATTTGCTCTATTCTCATCCTTTGGGAGTATTGTGTAGATAGTCATTCAATTTTCTTTCTTTTCTTTTCTTTTCTTTTTTTTTTTTTGTTTTTGAGACAGAGTCTCGCTCTTTCACCAGGCTGGAGTGCAGTGGCATGATCTTGGCTCACTGCAACCTCCATCTCTCAGGTTCAAGTGATTCTCGTGCCTCAGCCTCCCGAGTAGCTGGGATTACAGGCATGTGCCACCACGACCGGCTAATTTTTTGTATTTTTAGTAGAGACGGGGTTTCACTGTGTTGGCCAGGGTGGTCTCGAACTCCTGACCTCAGTTGATCCGACCGCCTTGGCCCCCCAAAGTGCTGGGATTACAGACATGAGCCACCGCTCCCGGCCTCAATTTCCTTTCTAAAAGAAATGTAAAATACACGTAACTCAAGTCTGCAAGGGAATAATTCAACTAATAAAAATAGGATGTTCCCCCCACTCTGTCTTTAGCTACCTTGTTTTTTTTTAAAAAAAGTTCTTTAAAAAATGGTAATAAAATCTACATAAAGTGAATTTTCCTATTTTAGCCAGTTTATAGTTAGGTATAATTAAGTACATTTACATTGTTGTGTAACCATCACCACCGTCCATCTCCAGAACTTTTCCATCTTCCCAAACTGAAGCTCTTCACCCATTAAACAACAATTTCCCACTTCCCCTCCCTCCGGTCTTGGGCAACCACCATGCTACTTTGTCTGTATGAGTCCAACTACTCTAGGGACCTCAAATAAGGTAGAATCATCCAGTGTTTGTTCTTTTCTGAGTGGAATTTCACTTAGCATAATGTCCTTGAAGTTCACTCATGTTGTTGTGTGTTTCAGAATTTCCCTCCTTTTTAAGGCTAAATAATACTGTTTTACATGTATGCCACGCTTTATTGATCCATCCATCCATCTGTAAACACTTGGGTTGCTCCCACCTTTGGGCTATTGTGAATAATGCTGCTATGAACATGAGTCTCTTTCTCTTTTAAGCCTAGCACACTTTTCTCTATTTCTATACTTGAGCTAGAATGCATAGAAAATTTGCATTTCTGTGGGATGGAGCTGGAGGCCATTATCCTTAGTAAACTAACCCAGGAACAGAAAACCAAATGCCACAAATTCTCACTTATAAGTGGGAGCTAAATGATGAGAACACATGAACACGTAGAGGGGAGCAACAGACACTAGGGCCTGTCAGAAGGTGGAGGAGGGAGAGGATCAGGAAAAATAACTAATGGGTACTAGGCTTAATACCTGGGTGATGAAATCATCTGTACAACAAACCCCCATGACACCAGTTTCCCTGTGTAACAAACCTGCACATCCTGCACATGTACCCCTGAACCTAAAACAAAAGTTAACAATAAAATAAAATACCCCAAGTTGAAAAAAAAAAAAAAGAAAATGTGCATTTATTTCACAATATTGTTTTGGGCTATACTAAGAGCAGATCATGTATATCCCATGACTATAGTGATTGACTGAATTCATAATCATAATAGCTGGCTGGGGGCTGTGTTTCACACCTGTAATCCCAGCACTTTGGGAGGCTGAGGCAGGTGGATCACCTGAGATTGGGAATTTGACACCTGCCTGGCCAAGACAGTGAAACTCCATCTCTACTAAAAATACAAAAATTAGCCAGGCGTGATGGCATGTGCGTGTAGTCCCAGCTACTTGGGAGGCTGAGGCAGGAGAATCGAACCCGGGAGGCAGAGGTTACAGTGAACCTAGATCATGTCACTGCACTCCAGCCTGGGGGGTAGAGTGACACTCTGTCTCAAAATAATAATAATAGCTAATATTTATTGATAACTATTGATTATCTGAGTTTGTGGCAATGAGAGGACCAGAAAACTGACTATTAAAAAGTAGTACTAAGTTTCCTTGGAGATGTTAATATTCAAATAGATCCTTTTTTTTTTTAACTTTTTTTCTTTTCTTTCTTTTCTTCAACGTTAACTTTGTTGACATGCTCAGGTCCATCTACTGAGTAGATGATATTACCTACTTCAGCCCTCAATAAGCCATTCCTAAGGAACAAGCACAGTAGCACTTGTATTCAG